>NW_028319936.1:6402455-6702952 GCF_062004578.1 Staurois parvus | reverse complement strand
AAGTAACAGTTCTGTGGCCCTCAGTAACAATTCTGTGTCCCTCAGTAACAATTCTGTGTCTGTCCCTAAGTAACATTTCTGTGGCCCTAAGTAACGTTTCTGTGGCCCTAAGTAACAGTTCTGTGGCCCTCAGTAACAATTCTGTGTCCCTCAGTAACAATTCTGTGTCTGTCCCTAAGTAACAATTCTGTGGCCCTAAGTAACGTTTCTGTGGCCCTAAGTAACGTTTCTGTGGCCCTAAGTAACGATTCTGTGGCCCTAAGTAACGATTCTGTGGCCCTAAGTAATGTTTCTGTGGCCCTAAGTAACGTTTCTGTGGCCCTAAGTAACGATTCTGTGGCCCTAAGTAACGTTTCTGTGTCCCTAAGTAACGTTTCTGTGTCCCTAAGTAAAGTTTCTGTGGCCCTAAGTAACGTTTCTGTGTCCCTAAGTAACGTTTCTGTGGCCCTAAGTAACGTTTCTGTGTCCCTAACTAACGTTTCTATGTCCCTAAGTAACGTTTCTGTGTCCCTAACTCTCTCCCTGAATACAGCCAGGTCTGCCTCTGTTGAATGACTGGAGGCAAATGGAGAATTCTAAAATGGCCGCCATTTATAGCTCGACCATTACACAGTGCTGGCTGGCTGGCTGCTGATTGGCTAATGCGATCACATGTCATGAATGAATGCATTATGGGTCAGCGCGCCTTGTCTGCGCGCCTTCCCAGAAATTTCCGCTCCGTCGCCGCACATGTCGCCGCCATTTTAGGAAAAATTTCGATTCGCGCATCCGAAGTCTGCTTATTTTCGGATTCGGCGCGAATCGAAATTTTTCTAATATTCGAAACGAATTCTACTTCGCCTACTTCGATTCGCTCATCTCTATTTATAATGCCTGAGGAATAAATGCTTGTCATTCTCTTGCAAACTTTTACAGAAATGTTCTCTATTTCGATTCCTGAATCCACTTTTGCCAATATATAGTTTATTATACGTGCATTGTATGTCATAGATAACGCTTTTTATTGCGCATGTTGTGAAATATTTAATTAATCTCATACATATGTTGTGTTCAGGGTGAAGTACATTCTTTATATTTTTTCCTTCTTGTGGTTTTCCTGCACACCATACAACAATTCTGAGTGACAAAAATTCCAGAGTATAGTGATACTCACTCTTGGCTGAAATGCTATTTGTAGCACCTCTATTCTTAAAAGTTGGGCAACCTCTGGTCCCAAGTTCTTTGCTCTTTTATATATAAATTTAGGTTTTTCTTTTTAAATATACATTTAGATGCTAGGATTCAATCTTCCCCCAGGATTTACCAGTATTTCGGTATAATTTTCCTTATTATACTGTATGTGATGCTGTGTTATATTTAGGCATGAAGGTTCACAATAATTTGTCCCTAGATAGACTTTCCACTTGTTGAAGTTCCCTTTCCAAACTTTATTTTTTGTATTCTTTTTCCACAAAGAGTTTTTAATAATTCTGTCTCCTCCCTGCAAACCTCCAGTCTGCTGTAGCTTCTCTTCAACCACATGAATCACCTCTCTGAAATATTTATTAGCCAACAGAGGCGTAAGTAGCACCTTCAGGACCCCAGTACAAGAAACCATGAAGAGCCCCCCAACCCCAGCACGGCCTTTCCCTCGGAGCCAAGGGCCCTTCCCACTGATCCTGGGGACGTATACTCCTATCACAGGGCCCTCTATTATGGTCCAGCAGTGGATCTCTTTCACATGTTCTGCAGCGGGCCCCCTTTTTGCCAACTTGGGCCCCACCATGGTGGCAGAACGCCAGGGCCCAGTCACAAGTGCAATCTTTATGACCCTGGTAGTCAGTAGGACTGTGAATGGTGTCAGTCAGTAGAGCAGTGGACGTTGTTAATATGGCAGTGGATGTGGTTAGTAGTTTTTAATTTTTATTATTTTATTTTTCTATATTTTGTTTGACCTTTGAAAAAAGAGAAAGAAGATTGAGGACACAACCCTCAATCTCTGTTCCAGCAGCCTTATCAGCACAGAATGAATGGACAGGAGTAGTTCTGTACAGAGCTTCCCATTAATTCACAAACTGAAGCATAGTAAATACAGTCTACTATGTCTCAGTTATGAATGGACACAGTGATGTTGCACTGATCACTCACTGTGTCCATTCAGAAAAGGAAGAGGCAGATGAATTACTAATTTACCCACCCCTTCCCCTGCTCTTCATCCTGAAAGCATCCCTTGCAGCAGCCAGCAGGAGAAAGGGGAGGACCAGGGAAGAACACAGGGGCCCAAGGGCAGCAGGAAACAAGTAACTTGGATACAGGGCTGGTGCAAGAATTTTTGTCTACACAGGTAAAGGTGCATTTTACTACCCTCTGCTTCCCCCCACCATCTTCCTGCCAAACCGGCCACACACAGTAACACACCTCCTGTATTAGAAAGCCCCCTTTCGGATAAAGGAGCACAGGGGGACCTTCAGTCTGGTGGGAGGGTTAAATGTACTTGCAGATTTAGAAGCACTAACAAATTGAATGCAAACTCCAGTTCACACTTTATATTCAGTTACAGCAACAGTTTTGTTCCTTTTGGGATAAAGGTTTTACATAAATAAAAGCTGATCATTGTACGCATCCCTGTCAGTGGAAGATGGTTTGTTATATCCCTCTAATTGCTACATCTTCAGGATGGCTTGTTCTGTTGAAAAATAACTGACTTACTGGCTAGATCAAAAGAAAGTCTAAAAAAGAAAACTAATGCAGTCACCACATCTAAGAAGGGTACCTAGGCAGTGTGACAAAAACACTGAAAAACACTGTAAAAACACTGCACACCAGTGCGATCAGTGCTGATCTGTTCTGTGACAATACGGCAGTACTTTCCTCAATCTGTGACAGTGTGAGGAAAGTGCAGCCAATAACCAGCAGTTCTGGCAGTGATGACCTCTCCCCTATAGTCACTCATTTTCTCTATCTGTGCTGCTGTCCTCTCCCCATCACATATAATGCAAGAGCAGTGGCCACTGCGGATATTTTGGTGATAAAGTAAAGAGGATTGGAGCCCCATGTTTCATGGGACTGTGGGCAAAGGTAAGTATTACTGTCTTTCGGATCCCCCAGACAAAACTGCCATTGTATTTTACACTTAAAATGAAAGTGGCTGCTTTAAACAGTGATATAATTGAAATGATATGAAAAATACTTTAGACAGAGTAAGGTAATTTCCTCCATTGCATATGAAGCAATTATCATTATATTTTCAGGTAATGGCACAGCAGGTCCACCTATTGCACACTTTTCAAACAACATGCAGACAACTGGGATTGTGAGCAGAATATAATGTTTACTTCCCAATGGTTAGAAAATTATCCTTGATTACAAATCTAAAGTTAATAAGATCATTTCCATGGAAATTTAGGATTCACAGCTATCTCACATGCAAGGAAATTAGCATTTTTTAGTCAAAACTCATAATAAAGCTTTTCATAACCCACTTGACGCTATATGCACTTTGCTAACTGTATAAAAACATAACACTTTTTACAAGATATAAACACAGGACATGTTATATAATTCACAGTTCAAACAGCAGCATAATGAAAATAAGCCGAAATGTATTTTTAATAATAAACAAACCTTTTTTTTTCATCCTCTAAGCCAGTGGTTCTCAACCTTTCTAGCGCCGCGACCCCTTAATACAGTTCCTCATGTTGTGGTGACCCCCAACCATAAAATTATTTTCGTTGCTACTTCATAACTGTAATTTTGCAGTAGGAGGAATAGTGCCACGTCATTGGTGTCATTGGGAGGAATAGTGCCCCATCATTGGTATCAGTGGGAAGAATAGTGCCCCGTCATTGGTGTCAGTGGGAGGAATAGTGCCCCCTTCATTGGTGTCAGTGGGAGGAATAGTGCCCCATCATTGGTATCAGTGGGAGGAATAGTGCCTCATCATTGGTATCAGTGGGAGGAATAGTTTCCCATCATTGGTGTCAGTGGGAGGAATAGTGCCCCGTCATCGGTGTCAGTGGGAGGAATAGTGCCTTGTCATCGGTGTCAGTGTGAGGAATAGTGCCTCGTCATCGGTGTCAGTGTGAGGAATAGTGCCCCGTCATCGGTATCAGTGTGAGGAATAGTGCCCTGTCATCGGTATCAGTGGGAGGAATAGTGCTCCATCATCGGTGTCAGTGGGAGGAATAGTGCCCCATCATCGGTGTCAGTGGGAGGAATAGTGCCCCATCATCGGTGTCAGTGGGAGGAATAGTGCCTCATCATTGGTATCAGTGGGAGGAATAGTGCCCTGTCATTGGTGTCAGTGGGAGGAATAGTGCCTCGTCATCGGTGTCAGTGGGAGGAATAGTGCCTCGTCATCGGTATCAGTGTGAGGAATAGTGCCCCGTCATCGGTGTCAGTGGGAGGAATAGTGCTCCATCATCGGTGTCAGTGGGAGGAATAGTGCCCCATCATCGGTGTCAGTGGGAGGAATAGTGCCCCATCATCGGTGTCAGTGGGAGGAATAGTGCCTCATCATTGGTATCAGTGGGAGGAATAGTGCCCTGTCATTGGTGTCAGTGGGAGGAATAGTG
This sequence comes from Staurois parvus, assembly GCF_062004578.1. Taxonomy (NCBI): domain Eukaryota; kingdom Metazoa; phylum Chordata; class Amphibia; order Anura; family Ranidae; genus Staurois; species Staurois parvus. Next base: position 6,698,399 of record NW_028319936.1, on the reverse strand, counting down.
CCTCGTCATCGGTGTCAGTGGGAGGAATAGTGCCTCGTCATCGGTATCAGTGTGAGGAATAGTGCCCCGTCATCGGTGTCAGTGGGAGGAATAGTGCCCCATCATCGGTGTCAGTGGGAGGAATAGTGCCTCATCATTGGTATCAGTGGGAGGAATAGTGCCCCATCATTGGTATCAGTGGGAGGAATAGTGCCCCATCATTGCTGTCAGTGGGAGGAATAGTGCCCCATCATTGGTGTCAGTGGGAGGAGGAATAGTGCCCCATCATTGGTGTCAGTGGGGGGAGGAATAGTGCCCCATCATAGGTGTCAGTGGGGGGAATAGTGCCCCATCATTGGTGTCAGTGGGGGGAATAGTGCCCCATCATAGGTGTCAGTGGGGGGAATAGTGCCCCATCATAGGTGTCAGTGGGGGGAGGAATAGTGCCCCATCCTTGGTGTCAGTGGGGGGAGGAATAGTGCCCCATCCTTGGTGTCAGTGGGGGGAGGAATAGTGCCCCATCCTTGGTGTCAGTGGGGGGAGGAATAGTGCCCCATCCTTGGTGTCAGTGGGGGGAGGAATTGTGCCCCATCGTTGGTGTCAGTGGGGGGAGGAATCGTGCCCCATCCTTGGTGTCAGTGGGGGAGGAATAGTGCCCCATCGTTGGTGTCATTTGGGGGAGGAATAGTGCCCCATCGTTGGTGTCAGTGGGGGGAGGAATAGTGCCCCATCGTTGGTGTCAGTGGGGGGAGGAATAGTGCCCCATCGTTGGTGTCAGTGGGAGGAATAGTGTCCCATCGTTGGTGTCAGTGGGAGGAATAGTGCCCCATCATTGGTATTAGTGACACCAATGATGGGGCACTATTCCCACTGACACCAATGATACTTACCTTGCAGACCCCTGCTCCAGCCTGGGCTCGCTCGCTCCCTCCCTCTCCCATGGTACCGACACTTACCTGTCAGATGTCTTCCTTCTCCGGCCGCTCTCCTCCTCTTCACTCGCTCGATCTTCGGGGTGCCGCTCGGCTCCTCCTCTCCAAGCTCCACCTCCTTGCCGGTGATTGGCCGCCTGTGTGCCTCTCCTGAGCTACAGTGCCGGCGGCCAATCACAGGCGAGGATTGATCTCGAGGTGTGTCCAGATGACAGGGGCGGCATGTCATCCCGCCCACACCTGGAGACGGCGGTGGCGGCGGCGGCGGCGAGGAGCGGTGTCTCGGTTCCTAAGACCATCGGAAATATGTGTTTTCCGATGGTCTTAGGCGACCCCTGTGGAAGCGTCGTTCGACCCCCAAAGGGGTCGCGACCCCCAGGTTGAGAACCGCTGCTCTAAGCAGCCATGAAGTTCTAAAAGAAGTCCTTTCTTAACTCTGTCTATTTTTACGTAAGCTTTTAGTATGCACTGCCATTTTAAGGTCAAGGAAGTTTATTATATTGCTTAAATCCATAATATTTTACAAAATACAGACACAGTATAATATTTTTTAAAAGTTGTAACTTTTAAAGAAGAATTTTCGCATTCTTCTATTCCTAGTGATCAACCTGCAATGCTACAGCTTAGGTAGGGCATAGATTATGAAACTTGGGTACAATCAGCCTACCCATAGATGTATAGAATCTTGGCCGGTCCCTGCTGAACCAGCTGAGATTCAGTTAATCTATGGCTGGCTTTAGTAGCAAATCTCAAGTTGAGAAGATGGAGCAAGTCAGGCATTGGTGTACATATCCACAAACTACACATGCAAAAGGTACGGATTTACATAGTTGTCTTTGAACCAGCATCTCAGTTCATAGCAGCACAACGTTCAACAGCCCAATGTCCAAAAGCACAGCACGACATAATTTCAAATATAATAAAACAACAGATATTTTAACCTTATCATGAAGGTCCCCGTACGTTCCCATAACAAATTTAAAGTGTCTCTAATTTTTTTTTTCAATTAAAACAAGAAACATGTTACAGTATACTCACCTGCTCTGTGCCATGGTATAGCACAGATTGGCCCTGATCCTCCCCTTCTCAGGTCCCGCGTCAGCAATCTTGGCTCCTCCTCTTCTTTGTGTCCCCCCGATAGCTAGCTAGGGAGAATGTCACCAGAACACCGAGGATCACCAATATGGGTCCAAAAGTTTTAATGAACGTTCACATAGTTACAGCAAGGCAACGTTTTGGAGTCTCGCAGGACCCCTTCATCAGGCATGTGACAGATGAAGGGGTCCTGCGAGACTCTGAAATGTTGCTGTAACTATGTGATGGTTCATTAAAACATTTGGCCCCATATTGGTGACCCTCGGTTTGCTGGTGACATTCTCCCTTGCTGAGTCTGTTCGGTTACAGCCAACGGTCACCCACTTATACACACAGCTATTTTTAATGCAGGAACGTGTGAGTTTGGATTGTACCCTTGCCCCATAGCTAGCTGTCTGCTATGGGGACATCGGCTGCATGCATGCTCCTGACCTGTGTGTCTGTGGAGCTGCACTCCATAGACATACACAATGGGACTTAGCCCCGCCCCCACTTCCTCTTCAATACATTTGATTGAAAGCAGTAAGAGCCAATGGCTCCTGCTGCTGTTTGAGTCCCTGTGTGAAGAGGAAGCAAGGGGAGAAGAGATGCAGCCGTGTATACCACTGATCACTTCTCCCCTCTCCTCCCCTTTGCATAGGGAAGGGGGAGCACAGACAAATAGAAAACATTTTTTACCTTAACCACTTGTCCACCAGAGGATTTACCCCCCTTCATGACCAGGCCATTTTTTGCGTTACGGCGCAGCGTTACTTTAGCTGACAATTATGCTGTCATGCAACTCCGCACCCAGATGAAATTTACATCCTTTTTTTCCCACAAATTGAGCTTTCTTTTGGTGGTATTTGATCACCTGTGCATTTTTTATATTTTGTGCTATAAGCAAGAAAAACCAACAAATTTGAGAAAAAAACAATATTTTGGACTTTTTGCTATTAAACATGTCCAGTAAAAAAATTTAAAAAAAAACAAATTTAGTCATAAATTTAGGCCAAAATGTATTCTGCTATATGTCTTTGCTAAAAAAAATATCCCAATATGTGTAAATTAATCGGTTTACGGGAAAGTTATAGCGTTTAAAAATGGCGGTATAGATGCTGGGATTTTTTTTTCCTACTAGTAATGGCGGTGATCAGCGACTTTTATCGGGACTGTGGGAGGCATTCTGACACTGGGGGGAATTAACAGCACTGGCACTGTACTAATGACACTGGGCAAGAAGGGGTTAATGTGTCAGTTCTCTGGCATTCTCAGAGGAGATAGTTCTCCTCTGCATACCCGTTCATGAAGAGGTGTGGATCCTAATGAGGAGAGAAGCGATCTACAAACACTTTGAACTCTACAAAACGGCTGCTGTTACTATAATCTCGAAAGATTACAGTAACTGTTACAAACCCACTGTTACTATGAAGCAGTAAATTACACAGCACCAGGGGCGGACTGACCATTGGGGAACTCGGGCACTGCCCGAGGGCCTGGGGTCAGTAGGGGGCCCCATGAGATGTCCCTGGTACCTTTCATAGGCTTTTTTGGGTGTGATTTGAGTGTGGGCGAGAACACAGGGGCCCCATGATCCCTTTTTGCCCGGGGGCCCCATGAGTTGTCAGTTTGCCCCTGCACAGCACCATAACTCAAAAAATGGCCTGGTCAGGATGGGGGGTAAATCCTCAGCAGGGCAAGTGGTTAAATTAACCACTTGCCCTCCTGAGGGTTTTCCCCCCTTCCTGACCAGGCCATTTTTTGCATTACTGCGCTGTGTTACTTTAACTGACATTTGCGCTGTCATGCAACGCTGCTTCCAAATTAAATTTACATCCTTTTTTTCCCACAAATTGAGCTTTCTTTTCGTGGTATTTGATCACATGTGCAGTTTTTATTTTTTGTGCTATAAAAAAAAAGACCGACAATTTTGAGAAAAAAAAACAATATTTTTGACTTTTTGCTATTAAACATGTCCAGTAAAAAATAAAAAAACTCAAATTTCATCATAAATTTAGGCCAAAATGTATTCTGCTACATGTCTTTGCTAAACAAAATCCCAATACCTGTAAATTAATTAGTTGAAAGTTATTACATGAAAGTTATAGCGCTCACAAATGGCAGTATAGATACTGGAATTTTTTTAAAATTTTTACTAGTAATGGCAGTGATCAGCAACTTATAGCGGGACTGCAGTGGGCATTCTGACACTGGGGGGAAATGACTTGGTGTTACTGACATCCCCAATGACACCAATGCAGTGATTAGTGCTAAAAAAAAGCACTGACATTGTACTAATGAAACTGGGCAGGAAGGGGTTAGCATGAGGGGCGATCAAAGGGTTAACTGTGTGCTGGGAGTGTTTTACTGGGGGGCTGTGTGTTGGTGCTTCACTGTAAGCACACTGCTGTGGATGGCTGTGCTGTACACAACCATACAGAGCAATGTGTCCAAGCCTACAGAGGGGAGGAATATTAGTAAACAAAGCAGTCCTCCGGAGATCTTTGGTAATCACCGGGCCATGGCCGCGAATAGCGGAGCGGGTAGGGCACATGCATGGCTCACGTGCGTCCCCTAACCGGAAATGCAAAATCACGTATATACAGGTGAAACTCAAAAAATTAGAATATTGTGCAAAAGTTAATTTAATTCAGTAATGCAACTTAAAAGGTGAAACTAATATATGAGATAGACTCATTACATGCAAAGCAAGATAGTTCAAGCCGTGATTTGTCATAATTGTGATGATTATTGCTTACAGCTCATGAAAACCACAAATCCACAATCTCAGAAAATTTGAATATTACATGCAATCAATAAAACAAAGATTGTACATAGAACAATATCGGACCGCTGAAAAGTATAAGCATGCATATGTACTCAGTACTTGGTTTGGGCCCCTTTTGCAGCAATTACAGCCTCAATGCGGCGTGGCATGGAAGCTATCAGCCTGTGGCACTCCTGAGGTGTTATGGAAGACCAGGATGCTTCAATAGCGGCAAGGTGCAATATATTCTCGGCTCAAAGTGTCCCACTCTAATCAGATAATTAAGCCATAACACCTGCAAAGGGTTCCTGAGCCTTTAAATGGTCTCTCAGTCTGGTTCAGTAGGAATCACAATCATGGGAAAGACTGCTGACCTGACAGTTGTGCAGAAAACCATCATTGACACCCTCCATAAGGAGGGAAAGCCGCAAAAGGTAATTGCAAAAGAAGTTGGATGTTCCCAAAGTGCTGTATCAAAGCACATTAATAGAAAGTTATGTGGAAAGGAAAAGTGTGGAGGAAAAAGGTGCACAAGCAGCAGGGATGACCGCAGCCTGGAGAGGATTGTCAGGAAAAGGCCATTCATAAGTGTTGGGGACTTTCACAAGGAGTGGACTGAGGCTGGAGTCAGTGCATCAAGAGCCACCACACACAGATGGATCCTGGACATGGGCTTCAAATGTCATATTCCTCTTGTCAAGCCACTCCTGAACAACAAACAGTGCCAGAAACGTCTTACCTGGGCTAAAGAAAAACAGACCTGGTCTGTTGCTCAGTGGTCCAAAGTTCTCTTTTCTGATGAGAGCAACCTTTGCATCTCATTTGGAAACCAAGGACCCAGAGTATGGAGGAAGAATGGAGAGGCACACACTGCAAGATGCTTGAAGTCCAGTGTGAAGTTTCCACAGACTGTGTTGATTTGGGGAGCCATGTCATCTGCTGGTGTTGGTCCACTGTGCTTCATTAAGTCCAGGGTCAACGCAGCCGTCTACCAGGAGATTTTGGAGCACTTCATGCTTCCTTCTGCAGACAAGCTTTATGGGGATGCTGACTTCATTTTCCAGCAGGACTTGGCACCTGCCCACACTGCCAAAAGCACCAAAACCTGGTTCAATGACCGTGGGATTACTGTGCTTGATTGGCCAGCAAACTCGCCTGACCTGAACCCCATACAGAATCTATGGGGCATTGCCAAGAGAAAGATGAGAGACACAGGACCGAACAATGCAGAAGAGCTGAAGGCCGCTATTGAAGCATCCTGGTCTTCCATAACACCTCAGCAGTGCCACAGGCTGATAGCTTCCATGCCACACTGCATTGAGGCAGTAATTGCTGCAAAAGGGGCCCAAACCAAGTACTGAGTACATATGCATGCTTATACTTTTCAGAGGTCTGATATTGTTCTATGTACAATTCTTGTTTTATTGATTGCATGTAATATTCAAATTTTCTGAGATTGTGGATTTGGGGTTTTTATGAGCTGTAAGCCATAATCTTCACAATTATGACACATCAAGGCTTGAACTATCTTGATTTGCATGTAATGAGTCTATCTCATATATTAGTTTCAGCTTTTAAGTTGCATTACTGAAATAAATGAACTTTTGCACAATATTCTAATTTTCCGAGTTTCACCTGTATATATATACGTGATTTTGCGCACCCCTGCCGCCCTGTGGCAGTATTTCTGCTATAGGGCGGCGGGGAAGCGGGTAGCAGTCTGGCAATGTTTATCAACAACATTGCTCAAAAGAAACAATTTTTTATTTTGTATCTATATATTCATCTACAGATCAAAAGGATGAACTTTGATGAAGTCAGTTAAACCAACCTGACACGTAAAAAAAAAAGATTTTTTTTTTTAAATTAAAGGTTCCTCTGTTTAACCCCTTAGTTTATTCTAATCAGCCCTAATTAACTCCTTATTCTCCTTCTCCAGTCAATTATTATATTCCTGCTGACTTTTTTGTTATTCGATTCTATTTTATTACCTAATAATAATTAAACTTTTTTTGTTCATTAATATTTTTACACCTTTAACATATATTTACAAATTTCCCATTTAAAAAAACGCAAAATTGGAAAAAAAAAACACTTTATTTTATTTGTAAATACCTTTGCAATGCTTTGTACCAGAATCATAGTTTTAGTGTCATTTTAAAACAGGACAAATTACAAGATAAAATCTTCACTTATGTGCAGTAACACTAATTATTTTTAAACTAACACTGCTCAAAAAAAAAAGAAAAAGTGCATTTGTTATGATTAATTGTTTAAGGATTGTGAAAAAAAATCATTGTTGCAAGACAATATTCATTAAAAGAAAGCCTTGTTTGACCTTAAAGAAACAATTTTTGTATTACTTCTTGATCAAGTTATCGCTGGATAAACAGCTGCACAGCAGAAATATAGAAAATGCACTGGTCCATAGGGGATGACAAGCTGTGAGAGCCAAAGTGGATAAGCAAAAAATTATCAGGTAAAACAGGTACAGGTTTCATTTAAAGGAACGTTTAGTGAAATGTTACAGAATCTGAGAATGAGTCAGTCACCAACATCAGGTAGTCACCAACAAATAGCTCAGCATCACAAATGAGTGATAGAACTTTTATACACATAACATCACTTATACCTTGATATGTATGTAGGTGTTAAGGCTGATAATTGTCAATCTTCTGTGAAGCTTCATCTGGAGTAGTGAAGTACATATTGTGAAAAATTGGATTATACTACTCATGCGTTGCCAAATTTAAATGATAAGTTGCTGCAAGCACCTAAATGTGTCCGCACATCAATAGACCAAATACCCCAAAGTAGTTCTGCGCTGCCCCCTGCCCTCTAATGAACCAGAAACAAACTGCTAATAAATAAACACTTTCCTGAGTATCCAACCCAATGGGTATATAAATTAATAAAAAACAAAAACTTCCAACATCAAACAAATCTGAAAAACCAATGCAGTCAATAATTCATAAATAAATACCTGGCTGAGCCACTAAATCCAGTATATACAGTGTATCATGTAGATATAAAATCATGAAATGCAAACACAGTATCAAATATATAAATAATCATAGGTAAACATCTGGCCGAGCTAAAGTAAACACCCGACTGAGCTAAAAAAAAATATAAAGTGTAAATCCAACTGAAAAAATTATAAATACCGTATTTGCCGGCGTATAAGACGACTTTTCAACCCGTGAAAATCTTTTGAAAAGTCGGGGGTCGTCTTATACGCTGGTATACGGCGAGCCGGTGTCAGGGCGGCACTTTTTCGAGGGGCGGCGCCACCCCCCCTCCTCCTCCAACGGACACCAAGTACAGGGGTGGGCAGAGGGGCTGCTGTACCTTACCTGGCTCCGGTCCCGGTCCCACGACGATCCGGTCCAGGAAGCGCGGCTGCTCCTTCTTTCAGTTCGGCCGCTCAATGGTCCCGCCACCCGCTCGGCTCCGCCTCCTCACCGGTGATTGGGCGCCAGCACTGGAAAGGCACACAGGCGACCAATCACCGGCGAGGAGGCGGAGCCGAACGGCCCCGCGAAAATCAAGCGGCCAAGCTGAAAGAAGGAGCAGCCGCTCCTCTCCCCCACTGACACTAACGATGGGGCACTATTCCTCCTCCACACTGACACCGATGAGGCACTGTTCCTCCTCCACTGACACCAACGATGGGGCACTATTCTTCCTCCACACTGACACCAATGATGAGGCACTGTTCCTCCCCCACTGACACCAACGATGGGGCACTTTTCTCCCCACTGATACCAATGATGTGCCACTATTCCTCCCCCACTGACACCAATGATGGGGCACTTTTCTCCCCACTGATCCCAATGATGGGGCACTATTCCTCCCCCACTGACACCAATGATGGGGCACTTTTCCTCCCCCACTGACACCAATGATGGGGCGCTATTCCTTCTCCCCACTGACACCAATGATGGGGCACTATTCCTCCCCCACTGACACCAATGATGGGGCACTTTTCTCCCCACTGATACCAATGATGGGGCACTATTCTCCCCACTGACACCAATGATGGGGCACTATTCTCCCCACTGACACCAATGATGGGGCACTATTCCTCCCCCACTGACACCAATGATGGGGCACTATTCTCCCCACTGACGCCAATGATGGGGCACTATTCCTCCCCCACTGACACCAACCATGGGGCACTATTCCTCCTCCCCACTTACACCAACGATGGGGCACTATTCCTCCTCCCCACTTACACCAACGATGGGGCACTATTCCTCCTCCCCACTGACACCAATGGTGGGGCACTATTCCTTCCACTGATACCAATGATGGGGCGCTATTCCTCCCACTGACACCAATGATGGGGCGCAATTCCTGCCACTGATACCAATGATCGGGCGCTATTCCTCCCACTGACACCAATGATGGGGTGCTATTCCTCCCACTGACACTAATGATGGGACACTATTCCTCCCACTGACACCAATGATGGGGCACGATTCTTCCCACTGACACTAATGATGGGACACTATTCCTCACACACTGACACTAATGATGGGGCACCATCATTGGTGTCAGTGGGAGGAATAGTGTCCCATCATTGGTATCAGTGGGAGGAATAGCGCCCCCTCATTGGTATCAGTGGGAGGAATAGTGCCCCATCATTGGTATCAGTGGGAGGAATAGTGCCCCATCATTGGTATCAGTGGGAGGAGTAGTGCCTCATCATTGGTATCAGTGGGAGGAATCATGCCCCATCATTGGTGTCAGTGGGAGGAATAGCACCCCATCATTGGAATACCATACTGAAATACCATACCATATTGAAATCAAATCTGATGTTTTTTCATTTTTATTTGGTGTGCGTTGGAAGAGGGGTAGTCTTATACGGCGAGTATAGCTCAAACCCTATATTTTAACAGGAAAAGTAGGGGGTCGTCTTATACAACCAGTCGTCTTATACGCCGGCAAATACGGTAGTTGTGCAATAAACACCCGGTTGAGCAATCAACCCCCAATATAAAAGGTGTAAAAAGTGTATAAAAATGAATAAATATGTGCTCAAGAAAGTAAATGCTCAACTGGGCTAACATACAATTCAATCAGCAAATAAAGTGCTTAATGAATCAAGTCAGGAATTATGAATATAAAATTGCTACTAAAAAACAATCAAATAGGCAGAATGTGAAGTGAATAAAAAAATAACTAATAAAGTGCAAAATACAGTCCAATAGTGATTACACAGTCTTTTTTTCCAGTCTTTATAGTAGTGCATCAGTAACTTCAAAGATTGTTTAAATCAATTGTGCACCTCCATCTTCAGGCATGCACTTCACCTTAACGGCTGACCCATTAAGAATATAGGTCAACATGACCTCAATATTAATGGTACCCAACTGGGTCCTCTGGGGTCTCTCCAGGTACAGTCTGGATCAGTCCTTCCACACCCTCTGCAATGGACAAGTTCTCAAAAGATAAGGAACAGGGAACTCTTCATAGTGTAGTAAAGCTTTATTACCATAAAAAGTAAAGTATATAAAAAGCTACTCACATACAATAGATACAGGACTCTCAGAACCCATTTATTTATTTATAAATATATATAATAAATATAAAAAACATGTATTTATTTATGAACTATTGACCACCTAGTTTTTTCACATTTGCTTGTTATGGGAAGTGTTTTGTTTATTTATTTATATACCCATTGGGTAGGATACTCGGAGTCAGGAGGGTGTTTATTTAGCAGTTTGTTTTTGGTTCACTTGGGGGCAGCGCAACACTGCTTTTAAGTAAATATTACAGCCATCTGCAGTGACCCTCAGAAACACAGGGTAGAGTATTGCATGTTTTAAACTCTCGTAGGCACCATTTAACATCTGAGAATGGAGTGCAGAGATGTTGTACCTCTGTAAAAAAGTTGGAAAAGAATGCTATGGATGTGGATATTACCATTCTCCCCTGTAAGCTGGAGAATAGTAAATCTGTAATGCAGTAAGTTTTCTTTAAAGGTGATTGGTGAGGTTACTAGTGGTTTTGGGTTTTAATGTGCATGCTCCACAAAAAAGATAGCTGTCAAATTCTCGCCGCCAAATGCAGGGGTTAACAGATCCTCCAGAAACCCTATGTGACCCACTCTCTCTGCATGTTTGAGAACTCCCGCGAACTGGAGATGACTGCTTGGCACTTTATTTTGAAAGTCATCTTGGTGCTGTTACAAAATCTGAAACTGGCAAGCTTGCTGTTGTAAAGGTGCTATTTGGCAATATTAAGAGGCAATGCTGTAAGGTATAATAATGTTTTTGGGGCCAAATGTAATGATTTGCGGGTTTAATACCCATTATGGAGGATGAGCTGAACTGCTCTGGGTTAGGCACGTGCAGGGTTCAGCGAACGTTAAAAAAGTTTGGATGTTAATCCCGAACCCAACTGAAATCAATGAAAGCTGAATCTGTCACATCTAATAGGAAAATAGAATTGGGGGGTACTGCCTTGGAGAACATGTACCAATGCACACCAAAAGGTTTAAAATTTCCATTTGAGCAGTGTTTTTTTGGTTTAAAGCACTGACATTTACAAAGAAAAAATGACAATGGTAGCGGGCTAGCAGCTATGGTAGGCATTGGTAATGCTGTTAGGTCTTATAATATAACAGTGCTATATATAGTTGTATATTATACTTCCTGTCTCTGGGAGGCTGGCTTTAAATCCCCAGACAGAGGAAGTGGGGAGAGAGAGAGAAAAAAAGTCTCATGTCCTGTCCTTGCTACTAAATCTTGATAGGATAGGCAACAGTTTACTATTTCTGCACATAGCTTCTGGATATATACATTATATATACAGGCAGGGGCGGACTGACCATTTGGAAACTCAGGCACTGCCCGAGGGCCCGGGGTCAGTAGGAGGCCCCATGAGATGCCTCTGGTACCTTTTTCATAGGCTTTTTTGAGTTTGGGCAAGGACACAGGGGCCCCATGATCTCCTATTGCCCGGGGGCCCCATGAGTTGTCAGTCCGCCCCTGTATACAGGTGAAACTCAAACAATTTGAATATCGTGCAAAAGTTAATTTATTTCAGTAATACAACTTAAAAGGTGAAACTAATATATGAGATAGGCTCATTACATGCAAAGCAAGATAGTTAAAACTGCAATTTCTCATAATTGTGATGATTATGACTTACAGCTCATGAAAACCCCAAATCCACAATCTCAGAAAATTAGAATATTGTGAAAAGGTGCAATATTCTAGGCTGAAAGTGTCCCACTCTAATCAGCTAATTAAGCCATAACACCTGCAAAGGGTTCCTGAGCCTTTAAATGGTCTCTCAGTCTGGTTCAGTAGGAATCACAATCATGGGAAAGACTGCTGACCTGACAGTTGTGCAGAAAACCATCATTGACATTCTCCATAAGGAGGGAAAGCCTCAAAAGGTAATTGCAAAAGAAGTTGGATGTGCCCAAAGTGCTGTATAAAACCACATTAATAGAAAGTTATGTGGAAGGGAAAAGTGTGGAAGAAAAATGTGCATTAGCAGCAGGGATGACTGCAGTCTGGAGAGGATTGTCAGGAAAAGGCCATTCAAAAGTGTAGGGGACTTTCTTAAGGAGTGGACTGAGGCTGGAGTCAGTGCATCAACAGCCACCACACACAGACGGATCCTGGACATGGGCTTCAAATGTCTTATTCCTCTTGTCAAGCCACTCCTGAACAACAAACAACGTCAGAAGCGTATTACCTGGGCTAAAGAAAAACAGACCTGGTCTGTTGCTCAGTGGTCCAAAGTCCTCTTTTCTGAGAGCAACTTTTGCATCTCATTTGGAAACCAAGGACCCAGAGTATGGAAGAAGAATGGAGAAGCACACACTGAAAGATGCTTGAAGTCCAGTGTGAAGTTTGCACAGTCGGTATTGATTTGGGGAGCCATGTCATCTGCTGGTGTTGGTCCACTGTGCTTCATTAAGTCCAGGGTCAACGCAGCCGTCTACCAGGAGATTTTGGAGCACTTCATGCTTCCTTTCACAGAAGACGAGTTTTATGGGGATGCTGACTTCATTTTCCAGCAGGACTTGACACCTGCCCACACTGCCAAAAGCACCAAAACCTGGTTCAAAGACCATGGGACTACTGTGCTTGATTGGCCAGCAAACTTGCCTGACCTGAACCCGATAGAGAATCTATGGGGCATTGCCAAGAGAAAGATGATAGACATGAGATTGAACAATGCAGAAGAGCTGAAGGCTGCTATTGAAGCATCCTGGTCTTCCATAACACCTCAGCAGTGCCACAGGCTGATAGCTTCCATGCCACACCGCATTGAGGCTGTAATTGCTTCAAAAGGTGCCCATATCAAGTACTGAGTACATATGTATGCTTATACTTTTCAAAGGTCTGATATTGTTCTATGTACAATCCTTGTTTTATTGATTGCATGTAATATTCTAATTTTCTGAGATTGTGGATTTGGGGTTTTTATGAGCTGTAGGCCATAATCATCTTAATTATGACAAATCACAGCTTGAACTATCTTGCTTTGCATGTAATGAGTCTATCTCATATATTAGTTTCACCTTTTAAGTTGTAACTGAAATAAATGAACTTTTGCACGATATTCTAATTTTTCGAGTTTCACCTGTATATATATATATATAGTATACACAGTATACTTTGCTGTTTATTAGTAGGTGAAGCTGTTGATTGCAATATAATTTATATGTAGCTTATTTTAGTTAACCCTGTCCCTTCTAGTCTGGGATTCTATTGCTAGTTTTATCTTAGGGTACAATAATCACCAATAACTAGAACCAGGTTAGGCATCCAACAGCAACTAGTAGTTAGAGGTCTGGTTGCATTACAGATTAAAAACTGCTAGGGACTAAAAGGTAGAGTAGATCAGAAACTCTGAGTTCTATAGCCACACCACTGTTTCTGCCAGTGAGAAGCTGCATTTCAGGCTGGCTGGACAATTGCTGGAGGATCTCCCCATCATGGCCATGATCTTCCTCAGGGACCCCTGACCTGGACTCCGCTGGGGCATTCATCTGTTGGTATCTCTATTAATAACTATATTTACCTGGGCATATATGCACAATTCCACCAGGACTCCTATGAGACCCTTTGCTGAAAATGTTTGTTTGTACATTGGATGTATGTATTGGATTAAAAATTATAACATCTACTGCAAGTGTAGCAAGATACAAGAGCAGAGATATACTCACAGGGAAGGACTCACCAGATATTGATGATGGTTGTAATTGTGAACCACTTTGTAGGTATGTGTTCAAATCCAATGGGGTGTTATGTGTATCCAAATGCAAATATAATTAGAAATATTTCCTTTTTCTGATTCTTACATTCAAAAAAGTGAAGCCTGTAAGGCTCCATGCACACTAATGTTTTTTTAAGCTCCTGTTTTCAGCATTTTTTTTCTGCTCCTAGAAGCTAAATAGTGTTATCCTATGTGTCCTTGCACACATAGGATAACACTTAGCATTTTTTGAGCTTCAGTTTCTATGAGCAGAAAAAAAATTTTTTTGTAGAGTTTTGGAGCATTTTTCCAACAAAAACATGCTAAACACTTCTAAATGCCACTAAACAATACTAAAACACTCCTAACAACTTTTTTCTAGCTTTTTTTAACCTCCCTGGCAGTATGATTATTTCAGATTTTTGGTGCTGAAAGCGGTACCATTATTTTGCATGGCAATATGTAGTTTTTTTATTGTAGGCTATAATATTTAGGAATAACTCACTGAAATCTGTCCGAACAAGAGTCTATTAAACATCCTGGGTATGATAAAATTTTAAACACAAAATCATAAATTATAATTTAATAAATAATCATAAAAAATAATAATATAATAATAATACATTTAATTCAATAATATAATCAAACCACAAACACTGAAATTTGAAATATAGCGCCAAGTTCGCACATCACTGAGCAAAGTCGCAAAATCGTTTTCAGTGTCTGATGATGAATTTCCCCACGAATCATTATCACTCAATTCTGCAAGTGGTTCTGATTTACTATCGCTGTTCTCTAGCTGATCTAAAACCGCTTTTGACCTAAAGGGACGCTTTTTGGACGCCATGGACTTTTCTAAGTTTCCAGGCAGAAAGAACAGTCAAAATGCAGACAGGGGACAGGACAAAGCACTCGGCACAAAATGTATGTGAAATAGCAATGTTTTACTATGTAAAATTTGTTTTGAAAAAATGACTTTATTTAAAATTTTCAAATTTCCCACTGCCGGTGGCAGCGCCCATACGTCCCAATGTCACAGGGACCGGAACACAGAAGCCGGATGCCGGCATCAGCCGCAGGAGATGGCCGGGGACACATCGCGGGAGCGAAGGACAAGGTAAGTGCTGCAGGAACTCCCTATGCAACATCACATGGTAAGCCCGAGTGTAGCTCGGGGTTACCGCTTTTGGTACTGACATTTTACCCCGAGCAACACTCAGGCATACCGCCAGGGAGGTGAATCTACACATAATGTAAAAATGCTAATACAATGCTAACATTCCTAAATGCTTCTAAAACTACTAGAATGATACAAAAAACCTGGCCAGTGTTTTTCATCCATAATTTCTTTAGCTTAAAAAAATGATAGTGTGCATGGAGCCTAAGAGTAAATTTGCATATCATGGTAATTTTTGTCCAGATTGTTGAGGTTCATCAGGTGAATTATTGGTCTAGCAGATTTTCTAAAAAAATGTTGAGTACAGTACAATACTTTTTTGGGGGGTGGGCGGAAGCTACTGTTATAAGCTCATTGAATTCGTTCTCAAAGACTGTATCTGTGACACAGTATGCACATAAACGTACCTAACCTCTCTTACAGCTCTTGTGCACACTTTCTCTCTCTATTTATATTTATGTAGTGGCATCTCCATCTCTGCTGCATTATAATTATAATGCATGTCCTTGTAATGTCTCAGCAGCATTGGCTGTTATTCTATATCACTTTGGTGCTGTTCACGACTAAGTAATATCCTGGAAATAGAAGCCAAGACCTTTCCTTGTGTGCTTGTGTTCAGACCTGAATCATGAGTGATAATATGCTTGATAATTAGGTCCAGTATTGTCTAGAAGAGATGAACAATCAATTAAATATTAGCTTTTTGGACATTTATCTTTTTCTAATCCAAAACCCATCACGCATCAGTAAAGATTTACTCTAAAAAAAACAAATCTGTAAATTAGCTATCAGTCATTTGAGGCCTTTTTTTTGTATGCTTTTTTGTCTCTGTATTCAGTTGGGGAAAGTGAAAATTGTATTGTAGGATGGCCTTAGAGTCAGAGTGTGGGAGGACAAAAGAGCAAAGCTCTAGCCATTGAAGTAAGGAATGATGATAAATGAATTTGCAAAATTTCCACATTATTTCTGTTGTTATGTAGAAATAAGAGAAAGATACAGAAGCCCTCTAAATGTAGTCCTAATACAAATGGCAACTCATATTTAAGTGGGCAGATAAAGGCATATCATGATTTGTCACCGGTGGGAGGTCACTGCAACCGCTGCTTGCATCGCCATTCCTATTCGTCTGGACACAGAAAACCAGATGAACGTGATGGAAAGCCAAGACCGGGGCCTGAAACACTTGTGGACTGCAACACTGGGCGTAGTGATGTCACTATGTGAAAATATAGATATATACAGGTCTTTTAGGTGG
Source organism: Staurois parvus (assembly GCF_062004578.1). Taxonomy (NCBI): domain Eukaryota; kingdom Metazoa; phylum Chordata; class Amphibia; order Anura; family Ranidae; genus Staurois; species Staurois parvus. The sequence continues at coordinate 6,681,987 of NW_028319936.1, read as the reverse complement.
GTAGCAGGATGATTTTTTAACTAAATCCTGTAGCTGAGAGGCATAGTGTCAATGCCTAGCTAAGAAAGCAGCTTCAGTTGCTGCAAGCAGTAGTAGGTATTGAGGATAGAGGTTATTTCATACTTAGATGATAGTGATAGTATAGTGTACTAGTAATGAAATATTACGTTAGGCCTTTAGGCGCACCCTGAAAACCCACCTCTTCAGGGAAGCCTACGCCGCCCTCTGCTAATTGCCGATTTTCTCCACTCTTCCTACCACTCCATCCCCCACAGCTTTTCCTCCCGTACCACTATCCCCTCCCTCCTAGATTGTAAGCTCCAAGGAGCAGGGCCCTCTAACCCCTCGTGTATCGCACTGTATTGTTATTGTACTGTCTCATGTATTGTCTCCCATTGTAATGTACAGCGCTGAGCGAACTGTTGGCGCTATATAAATACTGTATAATAATAATAATAATAATTACATGTTCATTCTATGACATTATGGATGGCAAGCAGGAAGCAGAAGCTTATCCAGGCTTTGTCCATTTTTATTTCCCAATGACAAATACCAGAGTTGTGCACTTATGTTATCTGTTGTGCACCTATGAGGCAAACTGAGAAAAATGGAGAAATAAGGATGCTCGTGGGGATATTTCCTTGCAATAAGACACAGCAGGAATTTGTTTGGTCTTGGAAAAATTTTGTTTGAGTTCAGCAAAGAGTGCAGTTTGATAATCTTTCAAGAAATATTTCATTTGAAGTCTTCCAAAAAATATAAAAAAATATTCTGCCAGTTAATTATATCCAACTTTAAAATCAATTCAAGGCCACTGAATCTGATTTAAGATTTCAGTTTGTTTGCACAGGATTATGGAAAGTTGACTTTACCTGACCCTTTAACCCTTTTTGTTGTTTGCAAATGTTTAAAACATCATTTTAGGCCTAAAGATTGCATAAAACCCCCAAAATGTTATATATTTTATGAAACCAGGCACCTTTGATAATAAAATAGTGATAGTTCTAATTTTTATTTTACACAATATTAACATTAAGGTTAAGAAATGGAAAATTTCAGCAATAATACACTAAAGTTAATTTTAGGGCACGCAAACACAATAAACTCCCCAATGTTTGGTAAAATATAAAAGATGAGGTTGTACCAAGTACTGTAAAAACCCAACATGCCAAACCTTAAAATTGTATGTGCCTATGAAATGGCATCAAACTTCAGTATCTTTTATTTTCCATAGGTGACTCTTTAAAAGTTGCTACAGGTTATCAGTTTAGAGTTCTGCAGGAGCTCTGGTGCTAAATTATTGCCCTCATTCAAGCATGCATGGTAATGTGTATTGCAATAAACGTTTTCATGTGCAGGTGCCCCAGACATGTGCGTTTACATTTGAAGGTGTGTGTGTATGTGGGGGTAAGGGAAATTGGTGGGCTAATGATAATAAACTTGGAGGGTGCTCAAGCGTGGTAAGACCTTTACGCACACATGACAGCATGACTTTGGATGAGATGGAGCAACAACCCTTGGACATAGCGTGGTAAGACCTTTACGCAGACATTACAGCATGACTTTGGATGAGATGGAGCAACAACCCTTGGACATAGCTACACAGTACAGACCTGTTGTCGGCACACATTAGGGACACGATTGGTCCCGCTCCTGAGGTGGACTGGCTACAAGGGTTGAGCTCCTGTGCCTGTCTAAATGACCTGGTGTATGCTATATACTTATATATATAAGTTTACATACTGCAACTGAACTGTCTCAAGCCATGCTTTTCAGTCTATATGACACAACGCTTGCTACTTCCTGCTTTAAATGCTTGCAGATTGCTATTGAACTGCTTTGCTTTTCTTTGTACCCTCCCTACCCCCTGGCTTGCTATTCCACTACTAATATACTGTATGCTGGCTGCTTCTCGTTTGTGGACCTGCAGATATTTAGGCATTCATTGCATAAGTCATTTTACCTTACCAGTTAATCAGAATAAATGGCGAATTTATGGTTTTGATGCCACTAATTTTGGAGTTTACATTGAGAGACTGTCCATCATTGTATGACCTCATCATCACAGTATTTGGTCCTCTTGTTGGTTTGCCTACTAGCCAATATATTTGAAGTGGGACAATTGATTTGAGCAATACTATGGTACAATTCACAGATGGTTAGAAGTTTCTACTCTTAATTCATTATCTCCAATGAGTTAGGAGGCTGCCATATGGGCCCTGGGGCATAAATATCTTACATTACCAGCTTGTATGACTATTGCTAAGGATAAGTGGCTATTTGTCCGTGTCGGGACTTTGCAACATATATAATTTAATTGACATCTGGATGTCTACTTATTGAGATTGTTTTTAAGTTAATGTCGTGAAGTACACTATGGGTATTCAGCACTGTGTGTTTAAAAGTTATGTGGAACTGTAATTTTATCTTTTGATAATAAACCTTTTGGTAATAAAAAAACATAGATTTTGACATAAGCCTAGTTTTCCATTTGAGTAACCACTTAGTTGTTTTTTTTTTTTTCTTTTCTTGGCAGGGGAATGAGGGGGCTGTAGCCACCAGGAGTGTGTGTAAACCTCCGTCTCCCTGCTCTCAGATCTATACGATGTACAGACCTGGCAGTAAAAGGGTTAGTGCACCACATCACATCCATGTGAATACACATGCTGTATTGAGAAAAAAATGGTCAGGTACATTTTTGGTACATGATTACTTGTTGTGGATCCATAGAAATAAATAAATACAAATTAATGTATCATAAAAATGTACTTAGCTGTATATTATACCATATATGAATAGTTTTAAATTGGTAAAAAGGTATGTACACATAGACATTCCATTCCTTCCATATCATTTTGTGTGTGTCATATGTGTTGAGATCCTTCCTGTTAACAAGGCTTTATGACCCATTCTTTCTGCCCCAATGACAAAAGCAAAATGGTGGGTAGCCCACTCAGCCTGTCAATGTGAGGAGTCATATGCTCTTCACTAGGGATGAGCTAAAGGTTCAGTCTGAACCCATGTTCAGACTGAATTTTGCTTGCTCAGAGGCAAATGGCTGAACTAAATGGGTGTTTGGCTGAGCTGATCCTCCGGCTTCAGTGGGAAGTGATTTAGCAGTGGTTTTACTATGGCTGGTAAATGTGACAGCTTCCTGCATAGAGCTTCTGGTTGTTAGAAGGCTGGTGGCCACAGGCAATGATGACTTCCTGCCCTGTCCATTTAGCTATCAGCCAGGTATCGACAGGTAAATAGAGTCAAAGGGGCAAAGATTGTGCAAAAAAATGTAAAAAGGCATAAAGGTCCCCCTGAATGCTTACCAGGAGTATAAGTGTATGACCCCCCCCCTTCCTCCCTCCAAACTTTACCAGACCCTTATCTGAGCATGCATGCTGGCTGGTAGCGTAAGGAAAGGGGGAGGATGGGCATGATCCCTTCCTGAACCATGCTAGGCCACATGTCCTCAACATGGGTCCAGGAATACAGGGCAAAGCACATTGTCTCTATGTTGATCATGATAAGGTCTCTTCCCCTTAACCCTGTCCTCCCATACTAAAATGCTAGTTGCTTGGCTATCTCTGCCTGATAGCTGAATTCCAGGCACAAAAACCTAATTTAAATATATTCCTTATTGGGGTGAGCACAGACATGCATTGTGCTTGAACCCACAGGACCACTGTACCAAGTAGAGGGTATCCCCACACTGCAGCAGCTCATATATGTGCAGCTGTAAGATGGTAAATGTCTCTGCCACTTATGGTTGACTGTCTGCAGTGACATCTTCCTAGTTGGATTACTCATGGGGGATTTGGACATGTCTAAACATGGCTGAGCCCATTCCTGTTACTTAACAACCAGAAATGATATAATTTAACCTTGTGTGCACCAAATGCTTTTTAAAAGTAAAGTTGATATCACTACTAAGCTGCACATAGCCTGCCAAGAGCAGAGCTATATATGGGACAGTTCCTCTAAATTAAAAATGTCTGTGGGAAACTACACTGCTCAAAAAAATTAAAGGAACACTTTGAAAACACATCAGATATCAATAGGGAAAAATATCATGCTGGATATCTATACTGGTATGGACTAGGTAATGTGTTGGGAACATAAGCAATCCCCATCATTTGATGGAAATGAAAATTATCAACCTACAGAGGACTGAATTCAAAGACATCCCGAAAATCAAAGTGAAAAAATGATGCAGCAGGCTGGTCCATTTTGCTGAAATTTCATTGCAGCAACCTAAAATGGTACTCAGTAGTTTGTATGGCTCCCACTTGCTTGTATGCAAGCCTGACAATGTTGAGGCATGCTTCTAATAAAACAATGGATGATGTCCTGGGGTATTTCCTCTCAGATCTGAACCAGGGCAACACTAAGCTTCTGGACAGTCTGAGGTGCAACCTGGTGGCATTGGATGGACTGAAACCTGATATCACAGAGGTGTTCTATTGGATTTAGGTCAGGTGAGCGTGGAGGCCATTCAGTGTTCAGTCAATTCCTTCATCCTCCAGGAGCTGCCTGCATACTCTTGCCATATGAGGCATTGTCACTCACTAGAAGGAACCCAGGACCCACTGCATCAGCGTAGGGTCTGAAAATGGGTCCAAGGATTTCATCCCGATACCTAATGGCAGTCAGGGTACCATTGTTTAGCCTGTAGAGGTCTGTGTGTCCCTCCATGGATATGCCTACCCAGACCATCAATGGCCCACCACCAAAACGGTCATGCTTAACAATGTTACAGGCAGCATAATGTTCTCTATGGCTTCTCCAGACCCTTTCACATCTGTCACATGTGCTCAGGGTGAAACCCCTCTCATCTGTGAAAAGCACAGGGCGCCAGTCGCAGACCTGCCAATTCTCGTGTTCAATGGCAAATGCCAATTGAGCTCTATGGTGCCGGGCAGTGAGCACAGGGCCCACTAGAGGAAGTCAGGCCCTCATGCTACCCTCATGAATAGAGATGAGCGAATCGAAGTATCCGAAGTGGAATTCGAGTCGAATTTCGGAAAAATTTCGATTCGTGCCGAATCCGAAAAACAGCCTAATTCGGACGCGCGAATCGAAATTTTTCCGAAAATGGCGGCTGACATGTGCGGCGACGGAGCGGGGATGTCGGGGAAGGCGCGCAGACAAGGCGCGCTGCCCCATAATGCATTCCTCAACGACATGTGATCGCATCAGCCAATCAGCAGCCAGCCAGCCAGCACTGTGTAATGGTCGAGGTATATATAGCGGCCATTTTGGAAATCTTCATTTGCCTGCAGTCATTGAACAGAGGCAGACCGCTCTGTACTAGGGACAGGGACAGAGTTAGGGCCACAGAAACGAGAATTGGGGACAGAGAGAAGTTACTTAGGGACAGAGAACCATTACTCAGGGACACAGACTTGTTAATGAGGGCCACAGAATCGTTATTTAGGGACAAAGAAACGCTAGTTAGGGCCACAGAATTCATACTCAGGGACAGACAGAATTGTTACTCAGTGCCAGAGAATTGTTACTTAGGGCCACAGAAACGTTATTAGGGCCACAGAATTTTTACTCAGGGACAGACAGAATTGTTACTGAGTGCCAGAGAATTGTTACTCAGGGACAGACAGAATTGTTACTGAGTGCCAGAGAATTCTTACTCAGGGCCACAGAATTCATTCTCAGGGACAGACAGAATTGTTACTCAGGGACAGACAGAATTGTTACTGAGTGCCAGAGAATTGTTACTCAGGGACAGACAGAATTGTTACTGAGTGCCAGAGAATTGTTACTCAGGGACAGACAGAATTGTTACTGAGTGCCAGAGAATTGTTACTCAGGGACAGACAGAATTGTTACTGAGTGCCAGAGAATTGTTACTCTCACAGACACAAAATTGTTACTTGCACAGACACAGAATTGTTACTTGCACAGACACACAATTGTTACTCAGGGCCACAGAATTCATACTCAGGGACAGACAGAATTGTTACTGAGTGCCAGAGAATTCTTACTCAGGGCCACAGAATTCATACTCAGGGACAGACAGAATTGTTACTCAGGGACAGACAGAATTGTTACTGAGTGCCAGAGAATTGTTACTCAGGGACAGACAGAATTGTTACTGAGTGCCAGAGAATTCTTACTCAGGGACAGACAGAATTGTTACTGAGTGCCAGAGAATTGTTACTCTCACAGACACAAAATTGTTACTTGCACAGACACAGAATTGTTACTCGCACAGAGACAGAATTGTTACTCAGGGCCACAGAATTCATACTCAGGGACAGACAGAATTGTTACTGAGTGCCAGAGAATTGTTACTCAGGGACAGACAGAATTGTTACTGAGTGCCAGAGAATTGTTACTCTCACAGACACAAAATTGTTACTTGCACAGACACAGAATTGTTACTTGCACAGACACACAATTGTTACTCAGGGCCACAGAATTCATACTCAGGGACAGACAGAATTGTTACTGAGTGCCAGAGAATTCTTACTCAGGGCCACAGAATTCATACTCAGGGACAGACAGAATTGTTACTCAGGGACAGACAGAATTGTTACTGAGTGCCAGAGAATTGTTACTCAGGGACAGACAGAATTGTTACTGAGTGCCAGAGAATTGTTACTCTCACAGACACAAAATTGTTACTTGCACAGACACAGAATTGTTACTTGCACAGACACACAATTGTTACTCAGGGCCACAGAATTCATACTCAGGGACAGACAGAATTGTTACTGAGTGCCAGAGAATTGTTACTCAGGGACAGACAGAATTGTTACTGAGTGCCAGAGAATTGTTACTCTCACAGACACAAAATTGTTACTTGCACAGACACAGAATTGTTACTCGCACAGAGACAGAATTGTTACTCAGGGCCACAGAATTCATACTCAGGGACAGACAGAATTGTTACTGAGTGCCAGAGAATTGTTACTCAGGGAAGACAGAATTGTTACTGAGTGCCATAGAATTGTTACTCAGGGACAGACAGAATTGTTACTGAGTGCCAGAGAATTGTTACTCTCACAGACACAAAATTGTTACTTGCACAGACACAGAATTGTTACTCGCACAGAGACAGAATTGTTACTCAGGGCCACAGAATTCATACTCAGGGACAGACAGAATTGTTACTGAGTGCCAGAGAATTGTTACTCAGGGACAGACAGAATTGTTACTGAGTGCCAGAGAATTGTTACTCTCACAGACACAAAATTGTTACTTGCACAGACACAGAATTGTTACTTGCACAGACACACAATTGTTACTGAGTGCCAGAGAATTGTTACTCAGGGACAGACAGAATTGTTACTGAGTGCCAGAGAATTGTTACTCAGGGACAGACAGAATTGTTACTGAGTGCCAGAGAATTGTTACTCAGGGACAGACAGAATTGTTACTGAGTGCCAGAGAATTGTTACTCTCACAGACACAAAATTGTTACTTGCACAGACACAGAATTGTTACTCGCACAGAGACAGAATTGTTACTCAGGGCCACAGAATTCATACTCAGGGACAGACAGAATTGTTACTGAGTGCCAGAGAATTGTTACTCAGGGACAGACAGAATTGTTACTGAGTGCCAGAGAATTGTTACTCTCACAGACACAAAATTGTTACTTGCACAGACACAGAATTGTTACTTGCACAGACACACAATTGTTACTCAGGGCCACAGAATTCATACTCAGGGACAGACAGAATTGTTACTGAGTGCCAGAGAATTGTTACTCAGGGACAGACAGAATTGTTACTGAGTGCCAGAGAATTGTTACTCAGGGACAGACAGAATTGTTACTGAGTGCCAGAGAATTGTTACTCTCACAGACACAAAATTGTTACTTGCACAGACACAGAATTGTTACTCGCACAGAGACAGAATTGTTACTCAGGGCCACAGAATTCATACTCAGGGACAGACAGAATTGTTACTGAGTGCCAGAGAATTGTTACTCAGGGACAGACAGAATTGTTACTGAGTGCCAGAGAATTGTTACTCTCACAGACACAAAATTGTTACTTGCACAGACACAGAATTGTTACTTGCACAGACACACAATTGTTACTCAGGGCCACAGAATTCATACTCAGGGACAGACAGAATTGTTACTGAGTGCCAGAGAATTGTTACTCAGGGACAGACAGAATTGTTACTGAGTGCCAGAGAATTGTTACTCTCACAGACACAAAATTGTTACTTGCACAGACACAGAATTGTTACTCGCACAGAGACAGAATTGTTACTCAGGGCCACAGAATTCATACTCAGGGACAGACAGAATTGTTACTGAGTGCCAGAGAATTGTTACTCAGGGAAGACAGAATTGTTACTGAGTGCCATAGAATTGTTACTCAGGGACAGACAGAATTGTTACTGAGTGCCAGAGAATTGTTACTCTCACAGACACAAAATTGTTACTTGCACAGACACAGAATTGTTACTCGCACAGAGACAGAATTGTTACTCAGGGCCACAGAATTCATACTCAGGGACAGACAGAATTGTTACTGAGTGCCAGAGAATTGTTACTCAGGGACAGACAGAATTGTTACTGAGTGCCAGAGAATTGTTACTCTCACAGACACAAAATTGTTACTTGCACAGACACAGAATTGTTACTTGCACAGACACACAATTGTTACTGAGTGCCAGAGAATTGTTACTCAGGGACAGACAGAATTGTTACTGAGTGCCAGAGAATTGTTACTCAGGGACAGACAGAATTGTTACTGAGTGCCAGAGAATTGTTACTCAGGGACAGACAGAATTGTTACTGAGTGCCAGAGAATTGTTACTCTCACAGACACAAAATTGTTACTTGCACAGACACAGAATTGTTACTCGCACAGAGACAGAATTGTTACTCAGGGCCACAGAATTCATACTCAGGGACAGACAGAATTGTTACTGAGTGCCAGAGAATTGTTACTCAGGGACAGACAGAATTGTTACTGAGTGCCAGAGAATTGTTACTCTCACAGACACAAAATTGTTACTTGCACAGACACAGAATTGTTACTTGCACAGACACACAATTGTTACTCAGGGCCACAGAATTCATACTCAGGGACAGACAGAATTGTTACTGAGTGCCAGAGAATTCTTACTCAGGGCCACAGAATTCATACTCAGGGACAGACAGAATTGTTACTCAGGGACAGACAGAATTGTTACTGAGTGCCAGAGAATTGTTACTCAGGGACAGACAGAATTGTTACTGAGTGCCAGAGAATTGTTACTCTCACAGACACAAAATTGTTACTTGCACAGACACAGAATTGTTACTTGCACAGACACACAATTGTTACTCAGGGCCACAGAATTCATACTCAGGGACAGACAGAATTGTTACTGAGTGCCAGAGAATTGTTACTCAGGGACACCTAATCGTTGAATTAAATAGTATGTCAGACAACATGCAGAGGAGTGGCAGAGGAGGCAATGTTTTAGGAGCGAGCAGACGTGGCAGCAGAGGAAGGGGTCGAGGCAGCAGTATTCGCAGCCAGAGGCCAGTGCTCCCGGTGTCATCCAGCGGTCGTGTCTCCACCGACAACCCTGCCGTCATTGATTGGTTGGCTCGGTCGTCTTCCTCTTCCCAGGTCACCTCTGACACCTACAGCCAACGGTCGGTGGGTACGTCAGACACAACCGTTAGTTGGCATGGCCCGGGACCAAGCCCACTGAAATCACGTGTCCTCTACCTGCCCCTGTCCTTTGCTGTTCCCTCACCAAGCGAAGTATCGCATGCTGTGGGCTCAGCCCCACTGTACAGTGAGGAAGAGCTAACAGAGGGCGGTCAGGAACGGGGGGAGACATCGGCCTTTTCAGCAGCCAAGCGAACAAGTACTGGCGAGGAGAGTGGCTCGGTAGCCGGTCTAGAGACAGGTCTGTCTCCTGACCCAGACGCAGCCGAGGGGGCTAGTAGTGAGGCGGAGACCCTACTTGATGATGAGGAGGTTGATCGCACTTGGCAGCCTCGTCGTCATCAGGCAATTTCTTCCGCATCATCAGGAGAAGAGGGTGGCAGCTTGGCAGCGAGCAAAACAGTCGGTGGGTTGCCCAGGAGACAGCAGCAGGGTCGCATCAGTGTCAGTGGAGCCAAACGTCCACGGAGTAGAGCACCAGCTCCACTGCAGCCTACCACCACGGCCAGTAGTGGTGCCGGTGCGCACGGAGGAAGTAGCAGTCAGCCAGTGAAGAGTAGCGGGGGCAAAGTTTCCTACTCGGTGGTGTGGCAATTTTTCCTCAAGCCGCCCGAGGAAGTAAACGTAGCCGTATGTCGACTATGTGGCCAGAAATGCAAGCGTGGCCAGGGGGCCCATGTTGGGACTACAGCGTTGCGTCAGCATATGCAGCGTCACCATTCGGTGGCCTGGGAAAACCGTGATAAACATACGGCGGTTCTGCCTGCCCCAGCCCCCGCTCCATCACCCGCTCCGTTACTTGCTCCGTCACCCGACGTCGTCAATCGCCCTCTATCAGCCAGTCAAGGCTCCAACACCTCTGCTGAGGGGAGTTGTCGCTCATTGGCATCTTCCGCTCGTTCAGATGCTCCTTCTCCTGCTACTCCTCTTCTCGGATTCCGTCAACAGTCTTTCTTGGAATCCGTATCCAAGAGACAACAGTTTGCGAGCACGCACCCGACGGTGCAAAAGCTGAACGTCCTCCTGTCCAAGTTGCTGGTGCTGCAGTCCCTCCCTTTCCAACTGGTGGACTCAGCACCTTTCCGAGAAATGATGGCTTGTGCCGCGCCGCGGTGGAGAGTGCCAAGCCGTCATTTCTTTGCCCAAAAGGCAGTGCCAGCCCTGCATTCACATGTAGAAGAGATGGTGGGCCAGTCTTTGAGCATGTCGGTCTCTGCCAAAGTGCACGGCAGCGCCGACGTGTGGAGCTGTAACTACGGTCAGGGACAGTACATGTCATTTACGGCCCACTGGGTGAACGTGGTGCCGGCACAGCCGCACCAGCAACTTGGACAGGTCACGACGCTTTTGCCTCCACGTTTGCACGTCCTTGGTCCAGCAAGCATGTCCGCCTCTACCACCTCTTTTTCCGCCGTGTCCTCAGCCGCCACCCCCGTGCCAAGTCCCATTACCCGACCGGCATATCACATGTGCAGGGCGCAACGGTGTCACGCTGTGCTGCACCTGGTATGCCTTGGCGAACGTAGTCACACAGGGGAGGAACTGCTGAGTGTAATGAACAGAGAAATCGACAGATGGCTGTCTCCGCGCAAACTAAAAATCGGAACCATGTTGACTGACAACGGAAAGAACATGGTGTCTGCTCTGCGTCAAGGAAGGTTGTGCCATGCGCCATGCATGGCTCACGTGTTCAATCTGGTTGTCAAGCGGTTCCTAAAATCCACCATCCCACTGCAAGACATCCTTAAAATGTCACGTAAACTGTGCATGCATTTCAGCCATTCCTACACCGCAAAGAACACCCTCATTGAGCTGCAGCGGCAGAACGGAATTCCACAGCATCGCCTGATCTGCGACGTTGCAACAAGGTGGAATTCAACCCTACACATGTTAGACCGCCTTTACGAGCAGCGAAAGGCCATCACCGATTTCCTGATGTTACAAGCGGATAAAGGTACTCCCCTGTGTAACTTAGATGTCAGCCATTGGCAGCTCATGCGTGACACCTGCCGCTTGCTCAGGCCCTTTGAGGAGGCCACGCTATTCGTGAGTCGGCAGGACTATGGGATGAACGACGTCATTCCTCTGTTGCACGTCCTGGAACAAATGCTGTTAACAATGGCTGGTCAGGGTGCGGTAGACGTGGCGCACAGATCTCAACGCCACATGACCCCTGTGGGGGCAGGACAGGAAGAAGAGGAGGAGGTAGAGGAGGACATTTGTGCTCAGGAATTATTGAGTGAAATGGGTGGTTTTTCCACTCAGCGGACAGGAGTGGAGGAGCAGGAGCATCTGGTAGAGGAGGAGGAGGAGGAGACAGAGGACCCAGACGCACCGTGGCAGTATGCTGTGGAGATGGAGGCAGGGAGTCCCTCGCATTCCTTGGCACAAATGGCCCATAGCATGCTCGGTTGCTTGCGTAGCGACAGCCGAATAATAACCATCAGACAGAGGGATGACTTTTGGCTGTCCACCTTGTTGGACCCTCGCTACCGGTCCAAAATGGTGGCCTTTTTCACACCTGCTGAGAGGGAGGCCAAAATTACGTACTATAAAAACCACCTATGTAGTCAGTTGGTCTCTGCCTTTGTGCGCCAACGTCCATCCTCAGACACTGTGGGCCCTGTGCGCTCGCGTTCCGCTGGCATGGCAGCAGGGGAGGGGTGGGGTGGTAGGAGCAGTGGCAGCTCCACCAGCAGCGGCTGCCTCAGTCTGCAGTCGATGATGAGTAGCTTTCTTCACCAGCGCAGTGAGGAAACTACTAACCAGCCGCAGCAGCAGCAGCAGCATCAGGTGGACCTGGAGCAGGAGCTCAAACAACAGGCTTGGGCCTACTTGGACAGCACCCTGCCAACCGAGGTAGACAATCCCCTTGACTACTGGGCAACGAAACTTGACCTTTGGCCCCAACTAGCTGAATTTGCCCTTGAAAGGCTGTCATGCCCGGCCAGTAGCGTGGCATCGGAGCGCGTGTTTAGTGCGGCAGGAGGTATTGTAACTCCGCGGAGGACACGACTGTCCACCCAAAGTGTGGAGAGACTCACGTTTGTGAAAATGAATCAGGCGTGGATTAGTCTGGATTTCAAACCACCAGTTCCTGACACAACTGACTAAATCCGCCATGAATCATGCCTCAAACATGTGCCACTTTCAGGTCTCCTCACACTGCTGGTGTGTTGAATTTTTTGACATAGGGTGCTGGCAGATTACGGGCCTCCTATAGCTGCTGCCAGGCCCCTAATCTGCCATAGGCCCCTATATACCGCCTCCTCCTGCTGCTGCCAGGTCCAGAGTCTCTCATGGGTCCCTGTACGGCCTCCCATTGCTGCTGTCTCCATCGCCACACTCTGCTGCCATGTGCCACTTTCAGGTCTCTTCACACTGCTGGTGTGTTAAATTTTTTGACATAGGGTGCAGGCAGATTACGGGCCTCACATAGCTGCTGCCAGGCCCCTAATCTGCCATGGGCCCCTATATACCGCCTCCTCATGCTGCTGCCAAGTCTAGAGTCTCTCATGGGTCCCTGTACGGCCTCCCATTGCTGCTGTCTCCATCGCCACACTCTGCTGCCATGTGCCACTTTCAGGTCTCTTCACACTGCTGGTGTGTTAAATTTTTTGACATAGGGTGCAGGCAGATTACGGGCCTCACATAGCTGCTGCCAGGCCCCTAATCTGCCATGGGCCCCTATATACCACCTCCTCCTGCTGCTGCCAGGTCCAGAGTCTCTCATGGGTCCCTGTACGGCCTCCCATTGCTGCTGTCTCCATCGCCACACTCTGCTGCCATGTGCCACTTTCAGGTCTCTTCACACTGCTGGTGTGTTAAATTTTTTGACATAGGGTGCTGCAAGATAACGGGCCTCACATAGCTGCTGCCAGGCCCCTAATCTGCCATGGGCCCCTATATACCGCCTCCTCATGCTGCTGCCAAGTCCAGAGTCTGTCATGGTCCCTGTACGGCCTCCCATTGCTGCTGTCTCCATCGCCACACTCTGCTGCCATGTGCCACTTTCAGGTCTCTTCACACTGCTGGTGTGTTAAATTTTTTGACATAGGGTGCAGGCAGATTACGGGCCTCACATAGCTGCTGCCAGGCCCCTAATCTGCCATGGGCCCCTATATACCGCCTCCTCATGCTGCTGCCAAGTCTAGAGTCTCTCATGGGTCCCTGTACGGCCTCCCATTGCTGCTGTCTCCATCGCCACACTCTGCTGCCATGTGCCACTTTCAGGTCTCTTCACACTGCTGGTGTGTTAAATTTTTTGACATAGGGTGCAGGCAGATTACGGGCCTCACATAGCTGCTGCCAGGCCCCTAATCTGCCATGGGCCCCTATATACCGCCTCCTCCTGCTGCTGCCAGGTCCAGAGTCTCTCATGGGTCCCTGTACGGCCTCCCATTGCTGCTGTCTCCATCGCCACACTCTGCTGCCATGTGCCACTTTCAGGTCTCTTCACACTGCTGGTGTGTTAAATTTTTTGACATAGGGTGCTGCAAGATAACGGGCCTCACATAGCTGCTGCCAGGCCCCTAATCTGCCATGGGCCCCTATATACCGCCTCCTCATGCTGCTGCCAAGTCCAGAGTCTGTCATGGTCCCTGTACGGCCTCCCATTGCTGCTGTCTCCATCGCCACACTCTGCTGCCATGTGCCACTTTCAGGTCTCTTCACACTGCTGGTGTGTTAAATTTTTTGACATAGGGTGCAGGCAGATTACGGGCCTCACATAGCTGCTGCCAGGCCCCTAATCTGCCATGGGCCCCTATATACCGCCTCCTCATGCTGCTGCCAAGTCTAGAGTCTCTCATGGGTCCCTGTACGGCCTCCCATTGCTGCTGTCTCCATCGCCACACTCTGCTGCCATGTGCCACTTTCAGGTCTCTTCACACTGCTGGTGTGTTAAATTTTTTGACATAGGGTGCTGCAAGATAACGGGCCTCACATAGCTGCTGCCAGGCCCCTAATCTGCCATGGGCCCCTATATACCGCCTCCTCATGCTGCTGCCAAGTCCAGAGTCTGTCATGGTCCCTGTACGGCCTCCCATTGCTGCTGTCTCCATCGCCACACTCTGCTGCCATGTGCCACTTTCAGGTCTCTTCACACTGCTGGTGTGTTAAATTTTTTGACATAGGGTGCAGGCAGATTACGGGCCTCACATAGCTGCTGCCAGGCCCCTAATCTGCCATGGGCCCCTATATACCGCCTCCTCATGCTGCTGCCAAGTCCAGAGTCTGTCATGGTCCCTGTACGGCCTCCCATTGCTGCTGTCTCCATCGCCACACTCTGCTGCCATGTGCCACTTTCAGGTCTCTTCACACTGCTGGTGTGTTAAATTTTTTGACATAGGGTGCAGGCAGATTACGGGCCTCACATAGCTGCTGCCAGGCCCCTAATCTGCCATGGGCCCCTATATACCACCTCCTCCTGCTGCTGCCAGGTCCAGAGTCTCTCATGGGTCCCTGTACGGCCTCCCATTGCTGCTGTCTCCATCGCCACACTCTGCTGCCATGTGCCACTTTCAGGTCTCTTCACACTGCTGGTGTGTTAAATTTTTTGACATAGGGTGCTGCAAGATAACGGGCCTCACATAGCTGCTGCCAGGCCCCTAATCTGCCATGGGCCCCTATATACCGCCTCCTCATGCTGCTGCCAAGTCCAGAGTCTGTCATGGTCCCTGTACGGCCTCCCATTGCTGCTGTCTCCATCGCCACACTCTGCTGCCATGTGCCACTTTCAGGTCTCTTCACACTGCTGGTGTGTTAAATTTTTTGACATAGGGTGCTGCAAGATAACGGGCCTCACATAGCTGCTGCCAGGCCCCTAATCAGCCATGGGCCCCTATACCGCCTCCTCCTGCTGCTGCCAGGTCCAGAGTCTCTCATGCCATGTGCCACTTTCAGGTCTCTTCACACTGCTGGTGTGTTTAATTTTTTGACATAGGGTGCAGGCAGATTACGGGCCTCACATAGCTGCTGCCAGGCCCCTAATCTGCCATGGGCCCCTATATACCGCCTCCTCATGCTGCTGCCAAGTCTAGAGTCTCTCATGGGTCCCTGTACGGCCTCCCATTGCTGCTGTCTCCATCGCCACACTCTGCTGCCATGTGCCACTTTCAGGTCTCTTCACACTGCTGGTGTGTTAAATTTTTTGACATAGGGTGCTGGCAGATTACGGGCCTCCTATAGCTGCTGCCAGGCCCCTAATCTGCCATGGGCCCCTATATACCGCCTCCTCATGCTGCTGCCAAGTTCAGAGTCTGTCATGGGTCCCTGTACGGCCTCCCATTGCTGCTGTCTCCATCGCCACACTCTGCCATGTGCCACTTTCAGGTCTCCTCACACTGCTGGTGTGTTGAATTTTTTGACATAGGGTGCTGGCAGATTACGGGCCTCCTATAGCTGCTGCCAGGCCCCTAATCTGCCATAAGCCCCTATATACCGCCTCCTCATGCTGCTGCCAAGTCCAGAGTCTGTCATGGGTCCCTGTACGGCCTCCCATTGCTGCTGTCTCCATCGCCACACTCTGCCATGTGCCACTTTCAGGTCTCCTCACACACTGCTGGTGTGTTGAATTTTTTGACATAGGGTGCTGGCAGATTACGGGCCTCCTATAGCTGCTGCCAGGCCCCTAATCTGCCGTAGGCCCCTATATACCGCCTCCTCATGCTGCTGCCAGGTCCAGAGTCTCTCATGGGTCCCTGTACGGCCTCCCATTGCTGCTGTCTCCATCGCCACACTCTGCCATGTGCCACTTTCAGGTCTCCTCACACTGCTGGTGTGTTCCATTTTTTGTCATAGGGTGCTGGCAGATTATGGGCCTCCCATAACTGCTGCCAGGCCCCTAATCTGCCATGGGCCCCTATACCGACTCCTCATGCTGTGACGTTGCAACAAGGTGGAATTCAACCCTACATATGTTAGACCGCCTTTACGAACAGCAAAAGGCCATCACAGATTTCCTGATGTTAAAAGCAGATAAAGGTACTCCCTGTGTAACTTAGATGTCAGCCATTGGCAGCTCATGCGTGACACCTGCGCTTGCTCAGGCCCTTTGAGGAGGCCACGCTATTCGTGAGTCGGCAGGACTATGGGATGAACGACGTCATTCCTCTGTTGCACGTCCTGGAACAAATGCTGTTAACAATGGCTGGTCAGGGTGCGGTAGACGTGGCGCACAGATCTCAACGCCACATGGCCCCTGTGGGGGCAGGACTGGAAGAAGAGGAGGAGGTAGAGGAGGACATTGGTGCTCAGGAATTATTGAGTGAAATGGGTGGTTTTTCCACTCAGCGGACAGGAGTGGAGGAGCAGGAGCATCTGGTAGAGGAGGAGGAAGAGGAGACAGAGGACCTAGACGCACCGTGGCAGTATGCTGTGGAGATGGAGGCAGGGAGTCCCTCGCATTCCTTGGCACAAATGGCCCATAGCATGCTCGGTTGCTTGCGTAGCGACAGCCGAATAATAACCATCAGACAGAGGGATGACTTTTGGCTGTCCACCTTGTTGGACCCTCGCTACCGTTCAAAAATGGTGGCCTTTTTCACACCTGCTGAGAGGGAGGCCAAAATAACGTACTATAAAAAACACCTATGTAGTCAGCTGGTCTCTGCCTGTCTGCGCCAACGTCCATCCTCAGACACTGTGGGCCCTGTGCGCTCGTGTTCCGCTGCCATGGCAGCAGGGGAGGGGTGGGGTGGTAGGAGCAGTGGCAGCTCCACCAGCAGCGGCTGCCTCAGTCTGCAGTCGATGATGAGTAGCTTTCTTCACCAGCGCAGTGAGGAAACTACTAACCAGCCGCAGCAGCAGCAGCAGCATCAGGTGGACCTGGAGCAGGACCTCAAACAACAGGCTTAGGCCTACTTGGACAGCACCCTGCCAACCGAGGTAGACAATCCCCTTGACTACTGGGCAACGAAACTTGACCTTTGGCCCCAACTAGCTGAATTTGCCCTTGAAAGGCTGTCATGCCCGGCCAGTAGCGTGGCATCGGAGCGCGTGTTTAGTGCGGCAGGAGGTATTGCAACTCCGCGGAGGACACGACTGTCCACCCAAAGTGTGGAGAGACTCACGTTTGTGAAAATGAATCAGGCGTGGATTAGTCTGGATTTCAAACCACCAGTTCCTGACACAACTGACTAAATCCGCCATGAATCATGCCCCAAACATGTGCCACTTTCAGGTCTCCTCACACTGCTGGTGTGTTCCATTTTTTGTCATAGGGTGCTGGCAGATTACGGGCCTCCCATAGCTGCTGCCAGGCCCCTAATCTGCCATGGGCCCCTATACCGCCTCCTCATGCTGCTGCCAAGTCCAGAGTCTCTCATGGGTCCCTGTACGGCCTCCCATTGCTGCTGCCTCCATCGCCACACTCTGCCATGTGCCACTTTCAGGTCTCCTCACACTGCTGGTGTGTTCCATTTTTTGTCATAGGGTGCTGGCAGATTACGGGCCTCCCATAGCTGCTGCCAGGCCCCTAATCTGCCATGGGCCCCTATACCGCCTCCTCATGCTGCTGCCAGGTCCAGAGTCTCTCATGGGTCCCTGTACGGCCTCCCATTGCTGCTGTCTCCATCGCCACACTCTGCCATGTGCCACTTTCAGGTCTCCTCACACTGCTGGTGGGTTCCATTTTTTGTCATAGGGTGCTGGCAGATTACGGGCCTCCCATAGCTGCTGCCAGGCCCGTAATCTGCCATGGGCCCCCGTACCGACTCCTCATGCTGCTGCCAGGCCCGTAATCTGTCATGGGCCACTGTTGTCGCTTGTTGGCATATTCCGCTCGTTCAGATGCTCCTTCTCCTGCTACTCCTCTTCACGGATTCCGTCAGCAGTCTTTCTTGGAATCCGTTTCCAAGAGACAACAGTTTGCGAGCACGCACCCGACGGTGCAGAAGCTGAACGTCCTCCTGTCCAAGTTGCTGCTGCCAGGCTCGTAATCTGTCATGCGCCCCTGTACCGCCTCCTCATGCTGCTGCCAGGTCCAGAGTGTGTCATGGGCCCCCGTACCGACTCCTCATGCTGCTGCCAGGCCCGTAATCTGTCATGGGCCCCTGTACCGCCTCCCCATGCTGCTGCCAGGTCCAGAGTGTGTCATGGGTCCCTGTACGGCCTCCCATTGCTGCTGCCAGGCCCGTAATCTGCCATGGGCCCCTGTACCGACTCCTCATGCTGCTGCCAGGCCCGTAATCTGTCATGGGCCCCTGTACCGCCTCCTCATGCTGCTGCCAGGTCCAGAGTGTGTCATGGGTCCCTGTACGGCCTCCCATTGCTGCTGTCTCTATCGCCACACTCTGCCATGTGCCACTTTCAGGTCTCCTCACACTGCTGGTGGTTTCCATTTTTGTCATAGGGTGCTGTATGGCCTCCCATTGCTGCTGCCTCCACCGCCACACTGTGGCTCCACACTCTGGTTTTGGCCCCGTGACTGCCCAAATGAGTGAAGTGTGCGGTGATTCTAAGATCGACGGCACTCATCTGCATGTCATACTGACTGACAGTATTATTTCTCTTCCCCAGCAGACTCCAAGGGCATTTAAATTAAAGGTACAGTGTTCTGCACTAATATTAAGTCTCTCTGAAGCCTAGAAACACCCTTTTTTAAGTTAAATTCACAGCGAATTTATTCGACTCGAATCGAATATTGTCCACGAATTCGCCGAATCAGTCGAATCGAATTTTTCATTTCTTCGCTCATCTCTACTCATGAAGTCTGTTTCTGATTGTTTGGTCAGAGATATTCACACCAGTGGCCTGCTGGAGGTCATTTTGTAGGGCTCTGACAGTGCTCATCCTGTTCCTCCTTGCACAAAGGAGCAGATACCGGTCCTGCTGATGGGTTAGGGACCTTTTATGGCCCCCTCCGACTCTCCTAGAGTAACTGTCTGTCTCCTGAAATCTCCTCCATGCTCTTAAGACTGTGCTGGGAGACACAGCAAACCTTCTGGCAATGGCACGTATTGATGTGCCATTCTGGAGGAGCTGGACTGCCAGTGCAACCTCTGTAGGGTCCAGATATCGCCTTGTGCTACCAGTAGTGACACTGACCCTAGCCATGTGCAAAACTATTGAAAAGCAGTCAGAAAAGATGAGTAGGGAAACAAATGTCAGTGGCCTCCACCTGTAAAACCATTCCTGTTTTGGGGGTTGTCTCATTGTTGTGCACCTGTTTTTAATTTCATTAACACCAAAGCAGCTGAAACTGATTAACTGATTAAAAAGTGTTCCTTTAACTTTTTTTGAGCAGTGTACAGGGGGAACTACAAAATGAGAGAGAACAACAGGAACCAGTCTTTATTACAGGAAACCCCTGCACAAAGACACGGTGTGAGAGTTGGTTTCTGCTGAAGATCTAGCCTAGATCTAGAAGAAATATGCTATGAAGACCAAGGTTCAAGTAAAAATACATATAGTCCTTATATTTACACACTTTATAGTCTGCTGTTCAGCTGTAGCATTTTCCATATAGTCAATGAACACAAGTAACAACAACAACAAGCATGCAGTTAGTTAGGTCAAAGGAAAGTCCGAACTCCTTATCTGGATACACTTTATGTGATTCAGAAAGTAATAAAAGGGTACTAAAGGCAAATTACACAAGTGTAGTTGCTCCAGAGCTTAGTAAACAATGAAATGTGCTGCTGTCAATCGTGTATAATAATTGCAGAGCTAATATACATGTGTTTTAAGTTGTTTATTGTACATCTATACCCACTGATTGCAATTTTTTGTTTTTGCTGGATAGCTCTGACTTTGTCAGATTTTTCACTATTTGATTTCCTTCATACAATCATTTGCAAGCAAAAATGCTTCCTTTTTTTGCCTTTAGTAAATCAATCACAAAGTCTTTGGATCAGCGTAGCAGCCAGAGAAATAGCCTTTTCAAGAGAAGAGCTCAGCAATGTCAGCCTACTTATTTTCTCAGCATAGGCTCCTTTAAAAATTAGAATCTCTTTTTCCTATTTAAAAAGGAAATGTCTCATTATATCAAAGTATTTTCCTAGAAACTGAGCATGCTTTTCTTTTTTGCCAGTTATAAAAATAAGTAGGATATGAAAAAAGACTATGCTCTGAGTTGTCCCTGATTAGCCAAAAATAAAACCTTTTAGGATTGGTGGTCAAAGTGTAAACTCCACTTTGCTGAGGTATGAAAACAATCACCTCTAGGTAAACTATATACACTTTATGATCAAAAGTTTGTGGACACACCAACCATCACACCTACAATGTACAAGTTTGTTAAATATGCCATTCCAAAACCATGAGCATTGATATACAACTGAACAACACTCTTGGGCTATAAGAGGTTCCTCTGGAAAGTGTGTCTGTGGGAATTTGGCCCATTTAGTAAAAACAGCATTTGTGAGGTCTAGTACTGATGTTGAATGAGAAGGTCTGGCACACAATAAGCATTTGAGCATATCCCAAAGATTTTCAATAGGGTTGAAATCAAGGCTCTGTGAAGGCAACTCAGGTTCCTCCACACCAAGCTCATCAAACCATATCATTTTGGACCTGACTTTTGGGCACAGTCACATCTTAAAACTGTCATCATAAGGTTGAAAGCACACGGTTGTTTAATATTTCTTTGTATGCTGTAACATTAACAAGAACCTTCATTGGAAATACCTGCACTCAATATTTACTGTAGGAGGGGGTGTCACAAGCATTTTGGTATAAAGCCCCAGAGATTATCAGGTGTCCACAAACTTTTGATCATATAGTGTATGTTCTGCTTCGCGTTATTGAACTGTTGTATAACACTAGTTAGACAGTCTAACAATAATTCAGAAGTCAAGAAACGTGCGACATCAGATCTGTATGTATTCTTTGTTCTGAATAACTTTGTAAAACTACAACATAAGCACAAACAAAACACATGTGTCAGTACATTAAACATCATACAACAGCTTCATCCCATCAGTGAGTGTGCTCACGGACAATTCCATCATAAGTCCAGGAATAGCGCAGAGCTCCACTGTATGCTGCTTGCTAGATCCAGAAGCAGTCACAAAATGGAAGATAGGAAGTTCCAGGTTAAAGGTTACTGTCTCTATGTGAAAATTACCACTTCCAGTCAAGTCCTGATATAACTAGGCATAATAACTAACTCTGACCTCTAGATGGCAGCAACATTACATAACATTGCAGTATAATCCATTACAGCACATTACATACATTATTTTCAACAATATGGGCAGAACAGTGTACATTGCAATTGCTCATTTATACAATTTTGCTTGTTATGGAATTGCTTTCTCCATCTATTTCATAACAGGATAGTCAATCTTCATTACAACTAAGGATGAGCTAAGGTTGGACAAACTGTCAGATGTTAGCAGGCCGTCTGCCTGTAAGTAACAAAGGGGCAGGGATTCTAGTGACATCATTTCCCCAATATGGCCACATGGCCATGTACTGTATGTATTTCAAATAAGAAGAAAAACAAGAACTGATGATCTTGTTGATGTATTTAAAGCATATTTTTGCATATCAGGCCTGTAGATTCTAAATCAAATGAAGGCAATATGTGGTGTCTGTATTTTAATGATGTTTTAATTTTCAATGCCATTAGTTTGATAAGCCAACTCTACATATAGTTTCTAAAATGGTTCCAAAATAATTACAAAAAAATGAAGATGAGAACATTCTGTGAAAAAACTGCTGGAGAAAGAGAAGCATCTGCTTTATGAAATGGTGCCCTGCTGATCTCCACTTCTATCCTACTTTAACATTAACATGGTTGCTGAACAGTATAGCATTTCAGCATAATGTGCCCAAGTCCAACATAATGTTTTACTAAAATATGTGAGTGAATTAATCAAGAAAAATAGCAAAATTTATACTAAATGCAATGTCATGAAATTCTTTTTTTTATATATATAAATCTTTTATTACTTGTATGCTTTTTTCGGTTTTTATAAGCATCTATATGGTGTATTTCTAAAATATACCAGTCAGTTAAGGTATTATGTTTTTTTCTTCTTTCCAAACTTTTCATGTTCTGAAAACAACTAATATAAATATTATGGAGAATGTCAATTTGATTCATACACCTCATTTTTAAGGAACAGTTTAAGAAAATCAATCCATCAAGAGTTAAACTAGATTTAAAACTAAACCGACTGGGAAATAAGTACCTACTATATATGATTCTATATATCTTTGTGGATGACAGAAGTGATTATGCAATAGTACGTGATGTCTACTAGCCTTGTTTAATTTATACCCTGAGTTTTGAAATTTTACTTCCATGTTAGGAAGCAGAAGGGTTCTGCTGGCACTAGAAGTAAGATATGTCTGTGCTTAAATCCATATGACTTATACATATTGTATATATAACCCGTCAAGTGCTAAAGGGGTGTGACCCCATGTTAACATTGACAGTTCAGAATTAACACGGCTACACACTCTTAAACATTTCTTAGCAAACTTTGCATAACAAAGGGATTTTTGGTTCAATACTGTACATTGCAATACTTGTTCAAGCTGGACAAATACATCAAAACAATCCCTCTTTGGCCAGTACCTACTGTAGTCTGTAAAATGGAAAATACTTTCTTATATCATACTTCATTTAATGGATATAGGTCCAATATAGAGTTTTGGATCATGAATAGAATCTTATTGTAAAACTTCCTGATCATAACATCCCAAAAGCCTAGATAGAAGTTTTACTTGATTTTGGAAAATAGCATCATTTCTAATTAAGATAAATGCAGACTATGGTGGATTATGTAATATTATCTAGTATTCTTTTAGGCACATATATAGTTTGTCATATAAGATTTGGAAAGTTTATTCAGCATTTCACTGAAAACTTAAAGTTATTTTGATAGACTGGATAGTTTGGGCTCATTTCCTCATTCTGACTATATTTCTCAACAACCCCCCCCCAATCTTCAGCCCATCCTTTCTCATTGGTATTCCTGCAAATCCACCTAACATTAACACTACACTGCTACTTCACTATATACATTTTTTTTCTCCCTAGTTGAATGTACAGCCATGAGCTTACTGAATGACAAATTTATTCCTGAGCCCTGTGTATTATCCAATTACCAAAATCAAAACCATAATCTACTTGCCTACAAAAATGTGATTGATTCCATTAAAAAACATGACTGAAGGGGGCGTGACTGGATGTAGTGCAGGACAGATGCCTTAGAGAGAAGCTCCAGAGAACTCCTGCTAAATCTTTTCCCTTCACACCGGTTCAAGGCTCCGTATCCTACTTAGTGTGAGAGCTGTGTCTTCCCTGGCTATACCTGGTCAGGATTGACCATCTGGTGGAAGAATGTAATTTAATGACTTTGTTAAGATCTGGGACAGGCTGACTGAGACAGAATCCAGCATCTGGGCCACAGAGGACACCACTGCTCAACACTTTCATCTCCTGCAATCTCTTCAGCAAACAGTGCAGGCTCTAGTAGCTAAGGCTGAGGATGCCAAAAAAACAGCTACGCTGCAACAATGCATGGGTGCTGGACCTCTTGGAGTGGGCTGAAGGTAATCGCCCTGTGGAGCTTTTCTTTAAAGAGCTACTCGGTTTGACCGAAGTCTCTCCAACCTCTGTTGTGGAACGATCGTAAAGGGTGCCCACAGGGAAGCACACACCAGGAGCACCTCCTAAACCTTTCCTTGTCTGAATTTTTAATTTTTGGGACCGGGATTGAATCCTTACTGAAGCCAGGAAAGATCCCACCTTGCCATATCTGGATTCTACAGTCCATCTCTTAATGGATTTCTCAGAGGAACTCCAAAAGAAACAGAAAACCTTTATGGAAGTGCATAAAAAGCACCTTAAGTGGGGAATTCCCAACAGCATGATCTAAGTGAATCACCTTCCCATTCCATGTGGAGGCATGGTAAGATTCTTTGATTCTCCTGAAGAAGTTGAGGACTAGCTCCAGTGAAGATTCTCTACCCTGTGAGTCTGTTTTTCTCTACTTGGTGAGCCCTATCCTGTCCCTTCCCTCTGAGTCCATGCTTCAGAGGTGTCTTATGGTGTAACCTAGTTATGATCTTCCTGATGCTCTGGGTTGTCCCCTGGGATGCAATGTTACCTCTGCCCACGATGTGTAAGGGGACTCTCTCCTGATCCCGGGACGCTCCATTCCATGAGCCTGAGGATGCTTCCAGAGTTTTCAGAACCCCCCACCCCCACCCCCGTTTGTCTACTCAAGAAGATTTTGCACTTCCAGAGGTCTTCTTGGATGTTATAAACTGATTCTGTTTGAGTAGCAGACTTTTGAGTTACAGTTCTTGGGACTAAAACCGCTCCAGCAGAATTCATGTTGGGGTACAGGTGGAGTGGTAGGGCTTTTATAATTGTTCTATTGTGTCATACCTGCTTGGCTACCACCCACCTTGTCTTTCTGTCATTGATGTTCCGTTCTTCCTTCTTCTTCTACTGCCTCTCCCTCCTCATTCTATCTTTTGGAGCTCCTTCCTCACTGCCTGTAAAGACCTTCATATGTCTGAGAGTCCTATCCTAGTTAATATGTTTACAAGTATTGTAAAGTATTATGGAACATCAACGATAAATAAAATAAGTTTTCCCTTATATTTAAACTCTCATAATATACATATATTGTTTCTGCAGGAAACACATCTAACTGGTAACACAATATTGACCCTGCATTGGGCATGGGTTCATCAGGCTTTCCATGCCACATATTCCACTTACGCACGTGGAGTTGCTATTTTATTGAATAAATCCCTTCTCTATAAGGAGGAGCATGTCACCAGATCCTGGTGGCAGATACATTATTTTCTCCTAGATATACAGTACATGCCATCCTCTGGGCTTTTGTAAATGTGTATCTGCCTGCTTCAGTAGACCACTCCTTGCTATACACTACCTTTGAGAAATTGGCCCCATATCAGACCACTCATCTCCTGATTGGAGGCAATTTTAATTCCATTCTTGACCTGGATCTTGACACCTCCAATCTGCAACACACTACCTTCTCAGATCTACAGAACTGGATGCATACTTTTACTCTCACTGAGCGCTTGAGGTGGAAACATCTGGGTACCTCAGTATTCGCAGCACTTTTGGCCCCACACGACTCAGATTCTTGTATAGACCTGGCTTTTAGCAGTGCACTTGTTTAGAAAAATTGTCTGAGGTCTTCTACCTGGAGACTAGTATAGAAAAAACAGCTAGGTGAATGTTGATGTATTCTGTTGCTAGCTGGTAAAATTATATAAAACATATTTGCTCAAGAGAATGCTATTAAACTGCTCCCTTGGTGGTATCTGACCCTTGATCGCATTTCTGGGTTTGTCCATAACACTTCCCCTATGTGCTTTCAGGGTTGCAGAGAATGGGGCACATTGCTCCACATTTGGTGGACTTGCTCCCAAGGTCATTTATTTTTGGACTCAAGTATGCACACCTAATCAGAACTGTGCTGAACATGCCCGTATTCCCAATCTGTGGTAGGCTTTTCTTCATAAGCCGATAATGACTCTAAACACCAGTGGAAGTGGGTGGGCTTTGGTTTCCTGGAGGCCCACCAGACACTGGTCAAAGCCTGGCATCAGCAATATCTCCACCTGAGGTTAAAATTCTCCTCATGGGGGCATGGTCCACGAGAAGCTCACCTCTACTTTGAATTAAACACATGCTCAGTATCTGAAGGTTAGGGATCCACGGATGGCCTGTCATGACAGTTTGAACCTGGACCACTCCTTGCTCTCGACTTGATATTAATTTGGCTCGCCATCACGGATCAACAGTTGTATCCTGCAGGTTTCCCCCCCTCCTTCTTCTCTTCTCTTTATTTATTTCTTTTTATTCTCCATCCTACCAATTATTTTTTGTTTTTGGGCCTCCATTGCCTCTGTTTTTTTTGCTGGCTTGTATGGAGAACATGGCCACCCTCTCCTTCCAAGTTTTGGGTGGCTTTGATCATGCATGAAATGTAGATCTCTGGTAGTTCAGTGCCTTTATGTGTGCTTAAGCGCTCATATCCTAGTTGTGACAGTTTTGTTGTGGTAGTTGGCCTGTTTAATATTTTTCCTATTGTCTTATTGGTATCCACTACTTTCAGCACCATTGTAATTTGCTGTCTGTATGTTACTTTTTTTAAATTTTAATAAACACTTTGTAAAAGAAAATTATATACAATAAAAATGCCTACATTTTACTCTTTGGTGAAATGTGCAATCTAATTTGTACACATTAAATGTAACACTCAAGGAGATCTGTTCTTTCATTACAGATTATCTTTAAATACATAATATACAGTTGTGTTCAAAATAATAGCAGTCAGAAATCACTAACCTGATCAATCACTGTTTTTGGTAGAAATTATATTTCTACATAGCAAATAATTTACTAGCAGGTGTAATAGAGTAATAGAAATCCAACAGACCCAACAGTCATGACATGCATGCTGCTGATTCTGTGTAATTGAACTCTAATTGAATGGGGCATGTTCAAAATAATAGCAGTGTGGAGTTCTATTAGTGAGGTCATTCATTCTTTGAAAAACAGGTGGCAATTATTGCCCTTATTTAAGGAAGGAAGGCAGCAAATGTTGTACATGCTGGTTACAGTGCATTTCTCTCTGAAATTCTGAGGAAAATGGGTCGTTCCAGACATTGTTCAGAAGAACAGCGTACCTTGATTAAAAAGTTGATTGGACAGGGGGAAACATATAAAGAAGTGCAGAAAATGATAGGCTGCTCAGCTAAAATGATCACAAATGCTTTAAAATGGCAACCAAAACCTGAAAGATGTGGAAGAAAGCGAAAAACTACCATTCGAATGGATAGAAAAATAGCTAAAATGGCAAGGACTCAGCCAACAATCAGCTCCAGGAAGATCAAAGAAGGTCTAAAGTTACCTGTGAGTACTGTTACAATTAGAAGCTGCCTATGTGAAGCCAAGCTATCTGCAAGAAGCCCCCACAAAGTCCCATTGTTGAAAAAAATACATGTGCTGAAGAGGTTACAATTTGCCAAAGAGCACATTGACTGGCCTAAAGAGAAATGGCGCAACATTTTGTGGACTGATGAAAGTAGGATTGTTCTTTTTGGGTCTAGTGGCCGGAGACAGTTTGCCAGACGATCCCCAAACACTGAATTCAAGTCACAGTACACTGTGAAGACAGTGAAGCATGGTTGCGCAAGCATCATGATATGGGAATGTTTATCATACTACGGTGCTGGGCCTATTTATCGCATACCAGGGATCATGGATCAGTTTGAATACATCAGAATACTTGAAGAGGTCATGCTGCCTTATGTTGAAGAGGAAATGCTCTTGAAATGGGTGTTCCAACAAGACAACGACCCCAAACACACCAGTAAACGTGCAACATCTTGGTTCCAGACCAACAAGATTGACGTTATGGAGTGGCCAGCCCAATCCCCGGATCTTAATCCAATAGAAAACTTGTGGGGTGATATTAAAAATGCAGTTTCTGAGGCAAAACCAAGAAATAGAGAAGAACTGTGGAATGTAGTCCAATCATCCTAGGCTGGAATACCTGTTCACGGGTACCAGAAGTTGGTTGACTCCATGCAACACAGATGTACAGCAGTTCTCAGAAACAGTGCTTATACAACTAAATATTCATTAAGTGATTCAAAGGAAAACAAAATCTTCAAACATTTTTCAGTTTATATAGTGAATGTTTGAGTTTGTAAAGAAGAATACAAACACTGCTATATTTTGAACAGTCTAATATTCACTTTTCTTCAATTTTTTTAGAGGAACAACACAAATTTGATATATTTTTCTTCATGTTTTGACTTGGAATAGAATGTGTAGTGTTCCCAATGCATTTGTGTGTATGGAAATAAAATCTATTAGAAGGATTTTGAGCTTTATTCACTTTTTTCAACACACTGCTATTATTTTGAACACAACTGTATGTACATTTTATATGTTCCTATTACAACTAAATAACATTATTTTAAAAAGGTAAACACATCCATAATTTGAAAATATGTGTTTTACCAATAGTTTCATTTTTATGCTTTGTTTTCTCTTATGTTTGTTTAATTTCTGTAATGCAGCCACATGTTCAAGTGATGCTGTATTTACTTTATTTTCAAGTATCATGAGAAAAAAATATTTCAATGATAGTATCAAGTATTAAATTGAGGATTTGTAAAGCAAAGAAAAACTAGTGCCTCTTGAGCCAGCTCCCCATATGCAAACCATTTAATGCAGAGCTCCACCCAAAATAGGAAGTTTCCCCGCTCCCCATTAAGGATTGGCACCTTTGGGGAGTGGGGGAAGCAGGTACCTGAACTTGACAGGTACCCGCTCCCACTTCTGCTATGATCAGCAGTGGAAGTTGTCCCCCCCCCCCTCTCTTCCTGTAGTCTTCTGTGACAGGTCTCAGAAGACTATGGGGCCATTCACAAAGCGCAGCGTTTCTCACGCATGCACAGTGGGCACCCGGCTGAGAAGCCGCAAGCTGTCACAGCCAGGTGCCCACACTGAAGATGTCGGCGCTGTGGAGAGAAGATGGCCAGGGAAACCAGCTGTTGTGAGGACACAGCTGGACCGAGGGACAGGTAAGTGTCTGTATTTTAAAAGTCAGCAGCTACAGTTTTTGTAGCTGCTGATTTTTATTTTTATTTTTTCAGCTGGAAACCCACTTTAAATATAATTTCTTAATTGGAACAGTCTTGACATCTGTCTGTTGTGGGAATCTAAGTCTGTGAGTGTGAGGTTAGATGTCTACAAGCAAATAATTATCAAGTAGTTAGCATGTCTCACTACTTTTTCCATATAAAATTGCATGCACCACATGAATTATACATAAAGGTAGATAATGTTTTAAAAATGAAAGGAAATATAATTTTGTTGTATTTTCACCAAGACGTTACTGATGTTTAAGAAAACGGCTTCTGCTTACACCAAGGAGGCTGCTTTACTAAACTAGACTTGTGTTTCAAGTCTCTTGTTGGAGTTTAAGCCTGATACCAAAATGGTTTGTGAGTAGAGATGAGCGAATCGAACATGGCGAAGTGGAATTCGTTTCGAAGATCAGGAAAAATTCGATTCGCGCCGAATCCGAAAATTAGCAAACTTCAGATGCACGAATCGAATTTTCCCAAAAATGGCGGCAACATGTGTGGCGACGGAGCGGGGATCTCTGGGAAGGCGCGCAGACAAGGCGCGCTGACCCATAATGCATTCATTCATGACATGTGATCGCATTAGCCAATCAGCAGCCAGCCAGCCAGCACTGTGTAATGGTGGAGCTATAAATTGCGGCCATCTTAGAATTCTCCATTAGCCTCCGGTCATTCAAAAGAGACAGACCTCTGTGTATTAGGGACAGAATTAGGGCCACAGAGACTTTAGGGCCACAGAATCGTTACTTAGGGACACAGAATCGTTACTCAGGGACACAGAATTGTTACTCAGGGACACAGAATTGTTACTCAGGGACACAATCGATACTCAGGGACAGACACAGAATTGTTACTCAGGGACACAGAATTGTTACTGAGGGACACAGAATCGTTACTGAGGGACACAGAATCGTTACTCAGGGACACAGAATCGTTACTCAGGGACACAGAACTGTTACTCAGGGACAGACACAGAATTGTTACTCAGGGACACAGAATTGTTACTCAGGGACACAGAATCGTTACTGAGGGACACAGAATCGTTACTGAGGGACACAGAATCGTTACTCAGGGACACAGAATTGTTACTGAGGGACACAGAATCATTACTCAGGGACACAGAATTGTTACTCAGGGACACAGAATTGTTACTCAGGGACACAGAATTGTTACTGAGCGACACAGAATCGTTACTGAGGGACACAGAATTGTTACTCAGGGACACAGAATTGTTACTCAGGGACACAGAATAGTTACTCAGGGACACAGAATTGTTACTCAGGGACACAGAATCGTTACTCAGGGACACAGAATCGTTGAATTAAAGAGTATGTCAGACAACACGCAGAGGAGTGGCAGAGGAGGCAATGTTTCAGGAGCGAGCAGACGTGGCAGCAGAGGAAGGGGTCGAGGCAGCACTAGTCGCAGCCAGAGGCCAGTGCTCCCGGTGTCATCCAGCGGTCGTGTCTCCACCGACAACCCTGCCATCATCGATTGGTTGGCTCGGTCGTCTTCCTCTTCCCAGGTCACCTCTGACACCTACAGCCAACGGTCAGTGGGTACGTCAGACACAACCGTTAGTTGGCATGGCCCGGGAGCAAGCCCACTGAAATCACGTGTCCTCTACCTGCCCCTGTCCTTTGGTGTTCCCTCACCAAGCAAAGTATCGCATGCTGTGGGCTCAGCCCCACTGTACAGTGAGGAAGAGCTAACAGAGGGCGGTCAGGAACGGGGGGAGACATCCGCCTCTTCAGCAGCCAGGCGAAGAAGTACTGGCGAGGAGAGTGGCTCGGTAGCCGGTCTAGAGACAGGTCTGTCTCCTGACCCACACGCAGCCGAGGGGGCTAGTAGTGAGGCGGAGACCCTAATTGATGATGATGAGGCTGATCGCACTTGGCAGCCTCGTCGTCATCTGCCAGGCCCGTAATCTGCCATGGGCCCCCGTACCGACTCCTCATGCTGCTGCCAGGCCCGTAATCTGTCATGGGCCCCTGTACCGCCTCCTCATGCTGCTGCCAGGTCCAGAGTGTGTCATGGGTCCCTGTACGGCCTCCCATTGCTGCTGTCTCCATCGCCACACTCTGCCATGTGCCACTTTCAGGTCTCCTCACACTGCTGGTGGGTTCCATTTTGTCATAGGGTGCTGGCAGATTACGGGCCTCCCATTGCTGCTGCCAGGCCCATAATCTGCCATGGGCCCCCGTACCGACTCCTCATGCTGCTGCCAGGCCCATAATCTGTCATGGGCCCCTGTACCGCCTCCTCATGCTGCTGCCAGGTCCTGAGTGTGTCATGGGTCCCTGTACGGCCTCCCATTTCTGCTGTCTCCATCGCCACACTCTGCCATGTGCCACTTTCAGGTCTCCTCACACTGCTGGTGGGTTCCATTTTGTCATAGGGTGCTGGCAGATTTTGGGCCTCCCATTGCTGCTGCCAGGCCCGTAATCTGCCATGGGCCCCCGTACCGACTCCTCATGCTGCTGCCAGGCCCGTAATCTGTCATGGGCCCCTGTACCGCCTCCTCATGCTGCTGCCAGGTCCAGAGTGTGTCATGGGTCCCTGTACGGCCTCCCATTGCTGCTGTCTCCATCGCCACACTCTGCCATGTGCCACTTTCAGGTCTCCTCACACTGCTGGTGGGTTCCATTTTGTCATAGGGTGCTGGCAGATTACGGGCCTCCCATTGCTGCTGCCAGGCCCGTAATCTGCCATGGGCCCCCGTACCGACTCCTCATGCTGCTGCCAGGCCCGTAATCTGTCATGGGCCCCTGTGCCGCCTCCTCATGCTGCTGCCAGGTCCAGAGTGTGTCATGGGTCCCTGTACGGCCTCCCATTGCTGCTGTCTCCATCGCCACACTCTGCCATGTGCCCCTTTCAGGTCTCCTCACACTGCTGGTGGGTTCCATTTTGTCATAGGGTGCTGGCAGATTACGGGCCTCCCATTGCTGCTGCCAGGCCCGTAATCTGCCATGGGCCCCCGTACCGACTCCTCATGCTGTGACGTTGCAACAAGGTGGAATTCAACCCTACATATGTTAGACCGCCTTTACGAACAGCGAAAGGCCATCACCGATTTCCTGATGTTACAAGCGGATAAAGGTACTCCCCTGTGTAACTTAGATGTCAGCGATTGGCAGCTCATGCGTGACACCTGCCGCTTGCTCAGGCCCTTTGAGGAGGCCACGCTATTCGTGAGTCGGCAGGACTATGGGATGAACGACGTCATTCCTCTGTTGCACGTCCTGGAACAAATGCTGTTAACAATGGCTGGTCAGGGTGCGGTAGACGTGGCGCACAGATCTCAACGCCACATGACCCCTGTGGGGGCAGGACAGGAAGAAGAGGAGGAGGTAGAGGAGGACATTGGTGCTCAGGAATTATTGAGTGAAATGGGTGGTTTTTCCACTCAGCGGACAGGAGTGGAGGAGCAGGAGCATCTGGTAGAGGAGGAGGAGACAGAGGACCCAGACGCACCGTGGCAGTATGCTGTGGAGATGGAGTCAGGGAGTCCCTCGCATTCCTTGGCACAAATGGCCCATAGCATGCTCGGTTGCTTGCGTAGCGACAGCCGAATAATAACCATCAGACAGAGGGATGACTTTTGGCTGTCCACCTTGTTGGACCCTCGCTACCGTTCAAAAATGGTGGCCTTTTTCACACCTGCTGAGAGGGAGGCCAAAATAACGTACTATAAAAACCACCTATGTAGTCAGTTGGTCTCTGCCTTTCTGCGCCAACGTCCATCCTCAGACACTGTGGGCCCTGTGCGCTCGCGTTCCGCTGCCATGGCAGCAGGGGAGGGGTGGGGTGGTAGGAGCAGTGGCAGCTCCACCAGCAGCGGCTGCCTCAGTCTGCAGTCGATGATGAGTAGCTTTCTTCACCAGCGCAGTGAGGAAACTACTAACCAGCCGCAGCAGCAGCAGCATCAGGTGGACCTGGAGCAGGACCTCAAACAACAGGCTTGGGCCTACTTGGACAGCACCCTGCCAACCGAGGTAGACAATCCCCTTGACTACTGGGCAACGAAACTTGACCTTTGGCCCCAACTAGCTGAATTTGCCCTTGAAAGGCTGTCATGCCCGGCCAGTAGCATGGCATCGGAGCGCGTGTTTAGTGCGGCAGGAGGTATTGTAACTCCGCGGAGGACACGACTGTCCACCCAAAGTGTGGAGAGACTCACGTTTGTGAAAATGAATCAGGCGTGGATTAGTCTGGATTTCAAACCACCAGTTCCTGACACAACTGACTAAATCCGCCATGAATCATGCCCCAAACATGTTATTATTTTTAACATAGGCCTCTGTATGGCCTTCAATTTAAGCTGCTTACGCTTCGCCACTCTGCCATGGGCCCCTGTACCGCCTCCTCTTGCTGCTGCCAGGTCCAGAGTGTGTCATGGGTCCCTGTACGGCCTCCCATTGCTGCTGTCTCCATCGCCACACTCTGCCATGTGCCACTTTCAGGTCTCCTCACACTGCTGGTGGGTTCCATTTTGTCAGAGGGTGCTGGCAGATTACGGGCCTCCCATTGCTGCTGCCAGGCCCGTAATCTGCCATGGGCCCCCGTACCGACTCCTCATGCTGCTGCCAGGCCCGTAATCTGTCATGGGCCCCTGTACCGCCTCCTCATGCTGCTGCCAGGTCCAGAGTGTGTCATGGGTCCCTGTACGGCCTCCCATTGCTGCTGTCTCCATCGCCACACTCTGCCATGTGCCACTTTCAGGTCTCCTCACACTGCTGGTGGGTTCCATTTTGTCATAGGGTGCTGGCAGATTACGGGCCTCCCATTGCTGCTGCCAGGCCCGTAATCTGCCATGGGCCCCCGTACCGACTCCTCATGCTGTGACGTTGCAACAAGGTGGAATTCAACCCTACATATGTTAGACCGCCTTTACGAACAGCGAAAGGCCATCACCGATTTCCTGATGTTACAAGCGGATAAAGGTACTCCCCTGTGTAACTTAGATGTCAGCCATTGGCAGCTCATGCGTGACACCTGCCGCTTGCTCAGGCCCTTTGAGGAGGCCACGCTATTCGTGAGTCGGCAGGACTATGGGATGAACGACGTCATTCCTCTGTTGCACGTCCTGGAACAAATGCTGTTAACAATGGCTGGTCAGGGTGCGGTAGACGTGGCGCACAGATCTCAACGCCACATGACCCCTGTGGGGGCAGGACAGGAAGAAGAGGAGGAGGTAGAGGAGGACATTGGTGCTCAGGAATTATTGAGTGAAATGGGTGGTTTTTCCACTCAGCGGACAGGAGTGGAGGAGCAGGAGCATCTGGTAGAGGAGGAGGAGACAGAGGACCCAGACGCACCGTGGCAGTATGCTGTGGAGATGGAGGCAGGGAGTCCCTCGCATTCCTTGGCACAAATGGCCCATAGCATGCTCGGTTGCTTGCGTAGCGACAGCCGAATAATAACCATCAGACAGAGGGATGACTTTTGGCTGTCCACCTTGTTGGACCCTCGCTACCGTTCAAAAATGGTGGCCTTTTTCACACCTGCTGAGAGGGAGGCCAAAATAACGTACTATAAAAACCACCTATGTAGTCAGTTGGTCTCTGCCTTTCTGCGCCAACGTCCATCCTCAGACACTGTGGGCCCTGTGCGCTCGCGTTCCGCTGCCATGGCAGCAGGGGAGGGGTGGGGTGGTAGGAGCAGTGGCAGCTCCACCAGCAGCGGCTGCCTCAGTCTGCAGTCGATGATGAGTAGCTTTCTTCACCAGCGCAGTGAGGAAACTACTAACCAGCCGCAGCAGCAGCAGCATCAGGTGGACCTGGAGCAGGACCTCAAACAACAGGCTTGGGCCTACTTGGACAGCACCCTGCCAACCGAGGTAGACAATCCCCTTGACTACTGGGCAACGAAACTTGACCTTTGGCCCCAACTAGCTGAATTTGCCCTTGAAAGGCTGTCATGCCCGGCCAGTAGCATGGCATCGGAGCGCGTGTTTAGTGCGGCAGGAGGTATTGTAACTCCGCGGAGGACACGACTGTCCACCCAAAGTGTGGAGAGACTCACGTTTGTGAAAATGAATCAGGCGTGGATTAGTCTGGATTTCAAACCACCAGTTCCTGACACAACTGACTAAATCCGCCATGAATCATGCCCCAAACATGTTATTATTTTTAACATAGGCCTCTGTATGGCCTTCAATTTAAGCTGCTTACGCTTCGCCACTCTGCCATGGGCCCCTGTACCGCCTCCTCTTGCTGCTGCCAGGTCCAGAGTGTGTCATGGGTCCCTGTACGGCCTCCCATTGCTGCTGTCTCCATCGCCACACTCTGCCATGTGCCACTTTCAGGTCTCCTCACACTGCTGGTGGGTTCCATTTTGTCAGAGGGTGCTGGCAGATTACGGGCCTCCCATTGCTGCTGCCAGGCCCGTAATCTGCCATGGGCCCCCGTACCGACTCCTCATGCTGCTGCCAGGCCCGTAATCTGTCATGGGCCCCTGTGCCGCCTCCTCATGCTGCTGCCAGGTCCAGAGTGTGTCATGGGTCCCTGTACGGCCTCCCATTGCTGCTGTCTCCATCGCCACACTCTGCCATGTGCCACTTTCAGGTCTCCTCACACTGCTGGTGGGTTCCATTTTGTCATAGGGTGCTGGCAGATTACGGGCCTCCCATTGCTGCTGCCAGGTGCGTAATCTGCCATGGGCCCCCGTACCGACTCCTCATGCTGTGACGTTGCAACAAGGTGGAATTCAACCCTACATATGTTAGACCGCCTTTACGAACAGCGAAAGGCCATCACCGATTTCCTGATGTTACAAGCGGATAAAGGTACTCCCCTGTGTAACTTAGATGTCAGCCATTGGCAGCTCATGCGTGACACCTGCCGTTTGCTCAGGCCCTTTGAGGAGGCCACGCTATTCGTGAGTCGGCAGGACTATGGGATGAACGACGTCATTCCTCTGTTGCACGTCCTGGAACAAATGCTGTTAACAATGGCTGGTCAGGGTGCGGTAGACGTGGCGCACAGATCTCAACGCCACATGACCCCTGTGGGGGCAGGACAGGAAGAAGAGGAGGAGGTAGAGGAGGACATTGGTGCTCAGGAATTATTGAGTGAAATGGGTGGTTTTTCCACTCAGCGGACAGGAGTGGAGGAGCAGGAGCATCTGGTAGAGGAGGAGGAGACAGAGGACCCAGACGCACCGTGGCAGTTTGCTGTGGAGATGGAGGCAGGGAGTCCCTCGCATTCCTTGGCACAAATGGCCCATAGCATGCTCGGTTGCTTGCGTAGCGACAGCCGAATAATAACCATCAGACAGAGGGATGACTTTTGGCTGTCCACCTTGTTGGACCCTCGCTACCGTTCAAAAATGGTGGCCTTTTTCACACCTGCTGAGAGGGAGGCCAAAATAACGTACTATAAAAACCACCTATGTAGTCAGTTGGTCTCTGCCTTTCTGCGCCAACGTCCACCCTCAGACACTGTGGGCCCTGTGCGCTCGCGTTCCGCTGCCATGGCAGCAGGGGAGGGGTGGGGTGGTAGGAGCAGTGGCAGCTCCACCAGCAGCGGCTGCCTCAGTCTGCAGTCGATGATGAGTAGCTTTCTTCACCAGCGCAGTGAGGAAACTACTAACCAGCCGCAGCAGCAGCAGCATCAGGTGGACCTGGAGCAGGACCTCAAACAACAGGCTTGGGCCTACTTGGACAGCACCCTGCCAACCGAGGTAGACAATCCCCTTGACTACTGGGCAACGAAACTTGACCTTTGGCCCCAACTAGCTGAATTTGCCCTTGAAAGGCTGTCATGCCCGGCCAGTAGCATGGCATCGGAGCGCGTGTTTAGTGCGGCAGGAGGTATTGTAACTCCGCGGAGGACACGACTGTCCACCCAAAGTGTGGAGAGACTCACGTTTGTGAAAATGAATCAGGCGTGGATTAGTCTGGATTTCAAACCACCAGTTACTGACACAACTGACTAAATCCGCCATGAATCATGCCCCAAACATGTTATTATTTTTAACATAGGCCTCTGTATGGCCTTCAATTTAAGCTGCTTACGCTTCGCCACTCTGCCATGGGCCCCTGTACCGCCTCCTCTTGCTGCTGCCAGGTCCAGAGTGTGTCATGGGTCCCTGTACGGCCTCCCATTGCTGCTGTCTCCATCGCCACACTCTGCCATGTGCCACTTTCAGGTCTCCTCACACTGCTGGTGGGTTCCATTTTGTCAGAGGGTGCTGGCAGATTACGGGCCTCCCATTGCTGCTGCCAGGCCCGTAATCTGCCATGGGCCCCCGTACCGACTCCTCATGCTGCTGCCAGGCCCGTAATCTGTCATGGGCCCCTGTGCCGCCTCCTCATGCTGCTGCCAGGTCCAGAGTGTGTCATGGGTCCCTGTACGGCCTCCCATTGCTGCTGTCTCCATCGCCACACTCTGCCATGTGCCACTTTCAGGTCTCCTCACACTGCTGGTGGGTTCCATTTTGTCATAGGGTGCTGGCAGATTACGGGCCTCCCATTGCTGCTGCCAGGTGCGTAATCTGCCATGGGCCCCCGTACCAACTCCTCATGCTGCTGCCAGGCCCGTAATCTGTCATGGGCCCCTGTACCGCCTCCTCATGCTGCTGCCAGGTCCAGAGTGTGTCATGGGTCCCTGTACGGCCTCCCATTGCTGCTGTCTCCATCGCCACACTCTGCCATGTGCCCCTTTCAGGTCTCCTCACACTGCTGGTGGGTTCCATTTTGTCATAGGGTGCTGGCAGATTACGGGCCTCCCATTGCTGCTGCCAGGCCCGTAATCTGCCATGGGCCCCCGTACCGACTCCTCATGCTGCTGCCAGGCCCGTAATCTGTCATGGGCCCCTGTACCGCCTCCTCATGCTGCTGCCAGGTCCAGAGTGTGTCATGGGTCCCTGTACGGCCTCCCATTGCTGCTGCCAGGCCCGTAAACTGCCATGGGCCCCCGTACCGACTCCTCATGCTGCTGCCAGGCCCGTAATCTGTCATGGGCCCCTGTACCGCCTCCTCATGCTGCTGCCAGGTCCAGAGTGTGTCATGGGTCCCTGTACGGCCTCCCATTGCTGCTGTCTCCATCGCCACACTCTGCCATGTGCCACTTTCAGGTCTCCTCACACTGCTGGTGGGTTCCATTTTTTCATAGGGTGCTGTATGGCCTCCCATTGCTGCTGCCTCCACCGCCACACTGTGGCTCCACACTCTGGTTTTGGCCCCGTGACTGCCCAAATGAGTGAAGTGTGTGGTGATTCTAAGATCGACGGCACTCATCTGCATGTCATACTGACTGACAGTATTATTTCTCTTCCCCAGCAGACTCCAAGGGCATTTAAATTAAAGGTACAGTGTTCTGCACTAATATAAAGGTTCTCTGAAGCCTAGAAACACCCTTTTTATATGTTAAATTTGCAGCAAATATATTCGACTCGAATCGAATTTATTCCGCGAATTCGCCGAATCAGCCGAATCGAATTTTTGAATAATTCGCTCATCTCTATTTGTGAGCATATTGCATTGTTTTTATATATTCAAATAAATGGTACCTAAGATAATGCACAAGGCTGTTGTGCCCTTCTTTTGTTCTTTCATTCAGTTTCCCCCATATCTAAAGAGAGCAGCAAGGCTTGAGATGCACCTGGCTTAGCATATATTGCTGAAGGTAGCAAGGAAGCCTGTCACCTTTTGTTTTCTCTTCTAAATTGACTCGTAACATACTTGAGCTCAGAATAATGTTTTTTTTGTGTGTAATCAAATTAATAATTCCTTTATATAATGAAAAAACTGTGCTTATTGCTCAGAAATCATGTGAATATGTAACAGATGCACTCAGAAAAACAAAAAGTTAAAGTTCATATTACTAATTTTTTTTTAAAGAAAATAAATCTAAAGCTGTCCTTTATATTTTTGCTATTATGTAATATACATTATACAGAACCAAGAATATACACTGCTCAAAAAATTTAAAGGAACACTTTTTAATCAGAGTATAGTGCCAAGTCAATTAAACTCTTGGGATATTGATCTGGTAAGTGTCTCCCAGCACAGTCTCAAGAGCATGGAGGAAATTCCAGGAGACAGACAGTTACTCTAGGAGAGCTGGACAGGGCCATAGAATGTCCTTAACCCATCAGCAGGACCGGTATCTGCTCCATTGTGCAAGGAGGAACAGGATGAGCACTGCCAGAGCCCTACAAAATGACCTCTAGCAGGCCACTGGTGTGAATGTCTCTGACCAAACAATCCGAAACAGACTTCATAAAGGTGGCCTGAGGGCCCCACATCCTTTAGTGGGCCCTGTGATCACTGCCAAGCACTATAGAGCTTGATTGGCATTTGCCATTGAACACCAGAATTGGCAGGTCCGCCACCTGCGCCCTGTGCTTTTCACAGATGAGAGCAGGTTCACCCTGAGCACATGTGACAGACGTGAAAGGGTCTGGAGAAGCCGTGGAGAATGTTATGCTGCCTCTAACATCGTTCAGCATGACCATTTTGGTGGTATCTGGATAAAATCCTTGGACCCATTGTCAGACCCTACACTGGTGCAGTGTGTCCTCTGTTCCTCCTGGTGCATGACAATGCCCGGCCTCATGTGGCGAGAGCATGCAGGCAGTTGCTAGAGGATGAAGAAATGTATACCATTGAATGGCCCCCATGCTCTCCTGATCTAAATCCAAAAGAACACCTCTGGGATATCATGTTTCCGTTCATGTGACACCGCCAGGTTGCGGCTCAGACTGTCCTGGAGTTCAGTGATGCCCTGGTCCAGATCTGGAAGGAAATACCCCAGGACACCGTCTGTTTTCTCATTAGGAGTATGCCCTGATATTGTCAGACATGCATACAAGCACGTGGGGGCCATACAAACTAGTGAGTACCATTTTGATGTGCTGCAATGAAATTTCAGCAAAATGGACTAGCCTGCTGCATCATTTTTTCACTTTGATTTTCAGGGTGTCTTTGAATCCAGTCCTCTGTAGGTTGACAATTTTAATTTCCATCAAGTGATGGGACATCTTCACGTTCTTAACGCATTACCCAGTCCATTTCAGTATAGATATCCAGCATGATATTTTCCCCATTGAGATCTGATATGTTTTCAAAGTATTGCTTTAATTGTTT
Source organism: Staurois parvus (assembly GCF_062004578.1). NCBI lineage: Eukaryota > Metazoa > Chordata > Amphibia > Anura > Ranidae > Staurois > Staurois parvus. The sequence goes on along the minus strand of NW_028319936.1, from coordinate 6,641,649 downwards.
TCAGCAGTGTACTTGTTAAAAACCATGGTAACATTGAATTGCCCTGTAGAGCTGTTGTTTCCCCCATAAAGACCAACTGCCACCTACATTTTTAAGAAAGATTAGGCAATGTATCTACAATGCACATTTATGAAAAGGCGCCATTAAGGCTGTTAAATATGCATATATTGCCCAGTATAAGTTTCCATCAACCAAGCAAACTGGTATGACAAAACCTGTATGTGCCAAAATGACTGTGAATAAACAATTTTGTACCTGTTAAAGAAGATTATGGCAGTAGAGCCCCAAAAGTATTTGTCAGATAGTGTCCTTCCAAAATTACAAATACAAAATAGGACACTGACAGAATCACTGGCTTAGTGATTGCCTAGCAAATGTTCAAAAATATGGAGTCTTGACAGTATATCAACTTGTATCATTCTGCTAAATCCACATAAATAATTCAGATTAGGACATGGCAGTTTTGCTGCAAGCAGCTGCCAGTATATGTCCTTAAGTCTAGTACTCTGTTATTTTCATATCTAATGCAGAAACAGTGTTTCGTTGGGTGTTTAGTGTGCTCATGAGTTCTGAAAATTTATATAACAACTATGCCTTTGTAAATAAATGCTAGCCACAAGGGACTGCAATTACCAAATGAAAATGTACACCAACCACGTGTTCACCAACTTGCATGCTCATGGTTGAATTCAAGCTGCTCTAACAAAACACAAAGCTCTTGCTTAAAAAAACTTTACAACAATAAAGCAAAAGCAAGCCACCAAAAATGACACTAATTGTTAATGTCATAAACACCTCTCCGACTCACTTATACAAGTGTGGATACATAAACCCAGGGGACAGCATACTAAACAATATGATAGTGTGACAAGAACACGCCTATCTGAAAAAGAAGGTTTCTAAAAGATCCACGCGGAGTAGTATGAATTCAAATGAATTTAACAATACTTTATTTGATCACATAGATCATGGGGAGGTTAAACATGAGCACGGTGTACATATGAAAAAAATAAAATCATGTTTAAAAACACTTAGCGTCTTCAATTTAGGGTCATCTTAGCCAACAGAGCACCATATAAGGCAGAGTAGTGTAATGATGGAATAGTTTTCCTGGATTTCCGTAGGTTTCCTGCTTAATATTTGTGTGAACCATATATTCAGTGGGTGTGTTCCCAGTATATGTCGGGGACCTCCTGGAATGTACAAGCTGGAACACAAAAATACATAGTATGTATCTAGCAATATGGAAACCAAATCACATCCAAAATTTACCAGGCCTCCCTTCACAGTAGTCAATGGATACTGCTGTTACCTTCTCAGAGGTGAGACTATCATACCCGCCTCTCAAATGTAGGGACTTCCTGGATAGCCACCCCAAATGGAACAAGGTCCACAGTACCAAATGATTCATCAATTAGGATCAAGGAGACTCCTGTCGACTTGAACTAAGATCAGGTCCTTGATGCTTTTCCAAAAATGCATATGGGGGTGAGGGACCAGGTATACACGATGCGTAGATTTCAAACACATATAGTGTGTATATAGCATATAGCAGGCCGTAAATACCTGAATTTAACCACTTGCCGACCGCGCATAGCCGAAAGACGGCTTCACCGCGGCCGGCCAGTTCTGAGTGGACGTCATATGACGTCCTCCCAGAACGCGCTCTCCTGCGCGCCCCAGGGGGCGCGCACCCGGCGATCTCCGTGATCGCTGTGTCCTACGGACACAGCTGATCACGTGATGTGGTGAAAGGCCGATCCCACCGGCCTTTTACCACGTGATCAGCGGTGTCCAATGACACGCTGATCACAGGAAAATGCAAGTGCCGGTTCTCGGCTGCACTTTCCTCACGCTGTCAGATCGTGAGGAAAGTACTGCCGAGAACCGGCAGTTGTCAGAGCGGGGATCGGCACCGATCATCAGGGCACTGATGATCAGTGCCCTGATGATCGGTGCCCAGCAGTGACCCCCGCAAGTTCCGATCAGCAGTGCGCCCACTAGCCCCGCCCACCCATTCCCAGCAGTGCCCCCACCTGTGCCCAGCAGTGCCCCCACCTGTGCCCAGCAGTGCACCCACCTGTGCCACTCTGCAGTGCCACCTACCTGTGCCCAGAAGTGCCACCTACATGTGCCCAGCAGTGCCACCCACCTGTGCCCACCCACCTGTGCCCACCAGTGCCACCCACCTGTGCCCACCAGTGCCACCCACCTGTGCCCACCCACCAGTGCTGTCCACCAGTGCCACCCACCAGTGCAGCCCAGCAGTGCTGCCAGTCAGTGCCACCAGTCAGTGCCCAGGGGTTGTGCCAGTCAGTGCCGCCAGTCAGTGCCCAGAAGTGATGCCAGTCAGTGCCGTCTATCAGTACCCATCATCAGTGTCACCTATCAGTGCCGCCTATCAGTGCTGCATATCAGTGCCGCCTATCCGTGACCCCTAATTAGTGCTGTCTATCAGTGCCGCCTATCCGTGCCACCTCATTAGTACTGCCTATCAGTGCCCTTTAGTGCTGCCTATCAGTGTCCATCAGTGCCGCCTATCAGTGCCCATCAGTGCCGCCTCATCAACGCAAATCAGTGAAGGAGAAAAAATACCTGTTTGAAAAATTTTATAAAAGAAACAAATAAACTTTTTTTTTTTTTTCAAATTTTTTGCACTTTTTTTAATTTATAGCGCAAAAAGTAAAGCGCCCAGTGGCGATTAAATACCACCAAAAGAAAGCTCTATTTGTGAGAAAAAAATGATCAAAATTTCATATGGGTACAATGTTGCATGACCGCGCAATTGTCAATCAAACTGCGGCAGCGCTGAAAGCTGAAAATTGGCCTGGTAAGGAAGGGGGTATAAGTGCCTGGTAGGCAAGTGGTTAATATACCCAGTAAAGGGTTTCCAAAAATTGCTCAATTTGAGAAGGTTAATTGCGGTTTTATAAGGATATGGCTATGTCACAGCAAAAAAATACCTGAATAGGGTAGCGTATATATGTATATATATATATATGTGTAGATTCTCCTCCTGAGAGGATTTCCAAAAAATTCCCCGAGTATACAGGGTAAATTAGGCCCATATAACATGCCCTATGAACACCATGTAGGCTCTGTAAGTCTCAACAGCCGTAAGCTTTTCAATAACTTGCCACCGGTGGAAGATATATTTCCCTGAGGGATTGCCGTTTGCGAACCGCTGTGATAATAGCCCACTGGTAGTTCTCAAAAGGTCTTGGGCCTACCTAGCAGGGAGCTGTGACACCGCCGTTCCTTCCCGCCTCGTGGGCGCCGCACCCTGTGAAGACGCCGAGCGTAGTGACGTCAATACGTTGACGCGTTTCGTCCGCCAATCACCGCAGACTTCGTCAGAACAATGCAGAAACAGTGTTTCGTTGGGTGTTTAGTGTGCTCATGAGTTCTGAAAATTTATATAACAACTATGCCTTTGTAAATAAATGCTAGCCACAAGGGACTGCAATTACCAAATGAAAATGTACACCAACCACGTGTTCACCAACTTGCATGCTCATGGTTGAATTCAAGCTGCTCTAACAAAACACAAAGCTCTTGCTTAAAAAAACTTTAGCCTACACCCTATTTAATCTAAGTTTATAATAACAATACAATGCACTTTTATGGGAAAATATATGTTTATTCATAGTCACAAAGCATAAGAAAAAATACAAACAGTAACCTAAGTGAGAACTAACATCAAAAGGCAGAGCTTTAAAGGACACTACTACTTGATTGTCTTCTTTTACCCTTTTTGATTAAAATAGAGTTCAACATTCCAGAAATCAAAATCAGCAGGTTTTCAGCTTTTCCATCCAAAGAAATTCACATTCAGAGTGGATTTACATATGTGCAGTGCTGATTGAAGGTCAGGTGTCACAGCTAACTGACACAGAGTTGTTCAGGTCAGGATTTTATCCTGTTCACACATATACAGTGGGGCAAAAAAGTATTTAGTCAGCCACCAATTGTACAAGTTCTCCCACTTAAAAAGATGAGAGAGGCCTGTAATTGGCATCATAGGTAGACCTCAACTATGAGAGACAAAATGAGAAAAAAAATCCAGACAATCGCATTGGCTAATTTGGAAAGAATTTATTTGCAAATTATGGTGGAAAATAAGTATTTGGTCACCTACAAACAAGCAAGATTTCTGGTTCTCACAGACCTCTACCTTCTTCTTTAACCTCCCTGGCGGTATTCCCGAGTGTAGCTCGGGGTAAAGTTTCAGTACCAAAAGCGGTAACCCCAAGCTACACTCGGGCTTACCATGCACCGTTGCATAGGGAGTCCCTGCAGCGCTTACCTTGTCCTTCGCTCCCGCGATGCGTCCCTTGCAGCGTCCCCGGCCATCTCCTCCGGCCGATTCTGGCTTCCGTGTTCCGGTCCCTGTGACGTCGGGACGTACGGGCACCGGAACCGGCAGCAAATTTGAAATTTTTTAAAAAATGTCATTTTTTTGAAAATGATTATTATTACATACTAAAACATTGCTGTTTCAAAACATTTCACATACATTTTGTCCCTACTGCTTTGTCCTGTCCCCTGCCTGCATTTTGACTGTTCTTTCTGCCTGGAAACTTAGAAAAGTCGATGGTGTCCAAAAAGCGTCCCTTTAGGTCAAAATCGGTTTTAGACCGGCTAGAGAACAGCGATAGTAAATCAGAACCACTTGCAGAATTGAGTGATAATGATTTGTGGGGAAATTCGTCATCAGACACTGAAAACGATTCTGCGACTTTGCTCAGCGATGTGCGAACTTGGCGCTATATTTCAAATTTCAGTGTTTTTGGTTTGATTATATCATTTAATTAAATTAATTATTATTATATTATTATTTTTTATGATTATTTATTAAATTATAATTTATAATTTTGTGTTTCAAGTTTTATCATATCTGGAATGTTTACTAGACTCTTGTTCGGACAGATTTCAGTGAGTTATTCCTAAATTACAGGCCTATAATAAAAAAAAAATACATATTTCCATGCAAAAAAATTGGTACCACTTTCAGCACCAAAAATCTGAAATAATCATACCGCCTGGGAGGTTAAAAGGCTCCTTTGTCCTGCACTCATTACCTGTATCAATAGCACCTGTTTGAACTTGTTATCAGTTTAAAAGACACCTGTCCACAACCTCAAACCGTCACACTCCAAACTTCACTAAGGTGAAGATTAAAGAGCTGTCAAAGGACACCAGAAACAAAATTGTAGACCTGCACCAGGCTGGGAAGACTGAATCTGCAATAGCCAAGCAGCTTGGTGTGAACAAATCAACTGTGGGAGCAATAATTAGAAAATGGAAGACATAAAAGACCACTGATAATCTCCCTCGATCTGGGGCTCCACACAAGATCTCACCCCATGGGGTCAAAATGATCACAAGAACGGTGAGCAAAAATCCCAGGACCACGCGGGGGGACCTAGTGAATGACCTGCAGAGAGCTGGGACCAACGTAACAAAGGCTACCATCAGTAACACACTATGCCACCACGGACTCAGATCCTGCAGTGCCAGACGTGTCCCCCTGCTTAAGCAAGTATATGTCCGGGCCGTTTGCTAGAGAGCATTTGGATGATCCAGAAGAGGATTGGGAGAATGTCATATGGTCAGATGAAACCAAAATAGAACTGTTTGGTAGAAACACAACTCGTCGTGTTTGGAGGAGAGAGAATGCTGAGTTGCATCCAAAGAACACCATACCTACTGTGAATCATGGGGGTGGCAACATCATGCTTTGGGGCTGTTTCTCCGCAAAGGGACCAGGACGACTGATCCATGTACAGGACAGAATGAATGGGCTCATGTATCGTGAGATTTTGAGTGCAAACCTCCTTCCATCAGCAAAGGCATTGAAGATGAAACGTGGCTGGGTCTTCCAACATGACAATGATCCCAAACATACCGCCCGGGCAACGAAGGAGTGGCTTTGTAAGAAGCATTTCAAAGTCCTGGAGTGGCCTAGCCAGTCTCCAGATCTCAACCCCATAGAAAACCTTTGGAGGGAGTTGAAAGTCCGTGTTGCCGTGTTAAGTGGGAGAACTTGCACAATTGGTGGCTGACTAAATACTTTTTTGCCCCACTGTATGGTTTAGAAATGGTTCCCACAGAAGTTGATAACCTGTAATCCACACCTGAACCGGACCGCACTGCTCAGATAAAGGAGAGCACTCTTTTTCAATCCCCACTACCAATGCACCGGACCAGGGGCGGACTGATCATTTGGGAACTCGGGAACTGCCCAAGGGCCCGGGGTCAGTAGGGGGCCCCATGAGATGCCCTTTGAACCTTTCATAGGCTTTTTTGGGTGTGGTTTGAGTGTGGGTGAGGACACAGGGGCCCCATGAATTGTCAGTCCGCCCCTGCACCGGACATATGTGAACAGGCATCATTGGGAGCAATGTTATTTCACATGTCATGCGGATTGGATGCGGTTCAAACCGCATGTATGTGAACCAGCACTCAGCCTCTTGGCTAACACATGTTGCACTCCTGGTATGGCCTTACCCTTTAAGTCTTCACACATACCTCACAGTTAAGTGCATCCCCTTGCTGCTCTGGTTCCCACCTGTCTCTCCTAGGTAGAGCCCTCATGACTCCTGGGCAAAGACCTCCTGTCTGCCAGTGTGGAGCCCAGAACCATGGTCAGGTCACTTATAAAAGCCCAGCACACACCTGACCAATAAGTGTGATGGTGGTTTCAAAAACCTGGACCCAGGATTGGATATTTCATCCCTCTCAGATCACTTTGAAAAATCCGGGCTTCAGGCCCAAAATGGACTTTACTAAACAATGTGGAAACTGAAAAGCCAGTTTCCTCTGCATTACAAAAGCTCCCTGGAGCCCCTCAACCTGCCTAGATGAGAATCCTGGAACCACAACTCTTTTTAGAACCTGGAAAGTCAACACACTGCCATACCATGTAAAGACTAAACAATGTCAGGCAGGTGTCAAAAATGCACATGCCCATATGGTTTCTTTAATTGCTTCCTGACTGCCCTATAGCAGATATACTGCTATGGGGGGCACTTGTGCACAAAATCACGTATATATACTTGATTTCGCATTTCTGGGTAGGGGTCTTGCGCCAGACGTGCGCGCGGCTGTGGCTGTCAATCACTGGGTCCCAGCTGGTGATTACTTGCCAGCACCTGGTGATCGGTGATTGCCAAGCATCTCCGACGGGGAGGAGAACTGTTTCTAAACAATACAGTTCTCCTCCCTGTGAGCGTGAGCACACTGCTTTGGATGGCTACGCACAGCACAGCCATGCAAAGCAGTGTGATTACAGTGAAGCTCAAACACACAGCCCCATAGTAAAACACACCCAGAACACAGTTAACCCTTTGATCGCCCCTCATGTTAACCCCCTCCCTGCACAGTGCCATTAGTACAGTGTCAGTGCTTTTTATTAGCAGTGATCACTGTATTGGTGTCCCTGGGGATGTCAGTGACACCAAGTCAGTTCCCCCCAGTGTCAGAAAGCCCACTGCAGTCCCCCTATAAGTCGCTGATCACCGCTATTACTAGTAAAAATTTAAACAAAAATTCCAGTATCTATACTGCCATTTGTAAGCGATATAACTTTGACGTAAACCAATTAATTTACACGTATTGGGATTTTTTTAAGCAAAAACATGTAGCAGAATACATTTTGGCCTAAATTTATGACGAAATTTGATTTTTAAAATTCTTTTACTGGATACGTTTAATAGCAAAAAGTCAAAACTATAGTTTTTTTCTCAAAATTGTTGGTATTTGTTTTATAGCACAAAAAATAAAAACCACAGAGGTGATCAAATACCACCAAAAGAAAGCTCAACTCATGGGAAAAAAAGGATGTAAATTTCATTCGGGTGCAGCGTTGCATGACCGCGCAATTGTCAGTTAAAATAACGCAGCGCCGTAACACAACAAACGGCCTGGTTAGAAAGGGGGGTAAATCTTCTGGAGGGCAAGTGGTTAAAGTAACAGTATCATAATAAAAAAAAAACTATGAGGTGTCACAGAAGCAGTAATAGTGACAGCAATATAGTGAACAAAGAGAGGGTATGACTTTGCATGAAAAGCAATGTTTACAATGCCCTTTAAGCATGTAAATAATCCTCCAGTTCCCATTCTAATTGATTCAATTGCTGTGTGTTATTATGATTCTGAGCAATCATTGAAAGAAAGTATTGCACTATTTCTGTTCCATTGTTCTACGTTTTAATTTTACCATTTTCCTACATTTAGTGACTGCTAGTTTATTCGCTGAGTTTTAGCATAAACTATTTTATCACTCACTAAAAAAAAAATTAATATTAAAAAATGAATGTATTTGTAAGAATGCGTGTTTCCTTTCTTACCTACCTATAGTATATTGGTATACTGTAGCACAAGGATTTTGTTGCCACCTGATATTTTCTGGAGTTGTTTTCCAATATTGCTTTCCAAAAGCCTGTTACTTTGCATAGCGTGTTTAACTACTTCAATACCGGAAACTTTCACCCCCTTATTTTTCAGGACAATTTTCAGATTTCAGCACTGTCACATTTTGAATAACAATTACTCATTCATGCAACACTGTACACAAATGAAATTGTTATAATTTTTTGAGACAGAAATAGCTTTCTTTTGGTGCAATTTAATCACCACTGGCTTTTTATAATGTTTTAAATATATAAATAAAAAAATATGGAAAGTTTTGAAAAAAAAAAAGCATTTTCTTTGTTTCTGTTATATCATTTTGCAAAGAAATAATCTTTCTTCATAAATGTTTTCTGCTTCATTTCTTTGGTAAAAAATAACCCAAAATCAGTGTATATTACTTAGTCTGTGGGAATGTTATAGAGTCTACAAACTATGGTATACTGCATATATTTGAAAACAGATCAATCTTGATGTACTAACTGCCTATCTCATTTCTTGAGTCCCTGAAATGCCAGGATAGTAGAACTTTTTGGAAAGAAGACAGCTTGAGGTATTTAATAAGAGGCACAATGAGTGTTTCGAAGTTGTAATTTTTCATCACATTTTTGGAAAATGAACAAATAAAATAAAATGTGTGGCGGTGATTAGGGATACTGCCTGGTAACAAAATGTACTTTTTAAACACTGTACTACTCTGGGGAAGTGATCAGGATTTTTTTGCACTATTATTGCTCATAACAGTGATGATAACTGTTATAAGAAATCTTTTGTATGAATGGCATCCATTCATTGGCAGTGAGTACTATTGTGACAGCTGTGATTGGCCACAATTATCACATGGAACAGATGGGCTGTGATTGGTCCTGTCTGTACAATGTGATCACTCTGACTAATCACAGAGATCATCACAGTAGTGCACAATGAATGGCTATGAATTAAAGCCATTCATTGTGTACAGCTGTTATGTGATCACTGTGATTGATGACAGCAATCACACTGGACTAGGGCCAGCCCTGTACAGCGATCAGTCTTCCCTTGTGTGGGGGGACACAGTGGCTGACAGATTGCACTGCAACACAGCCACTAGGGTGTGAACTAGGTGCACAACTGGGAGGATGTCATATGATGTCCTCATAGAGTAACAGTGTCCAATCTCATCTGACATTTGTCTATAGGCTGGTGATAAATGTTTGAGAGGCCTGCTCAGAGTGTTCTTGTCCAGGAGCTTGTTCCTCTGAGATGCAGCCTCTGTACTAGAGTTGCTGTTTGGTCCTCTGCAAGCGCTGGCCTGAGGGCCTGGAGAAAATATGTTAAAAGGATTTTTGTCGAAGGGCATCACCTTAGAATCTAGTCAGGAGAAGGATCTTTGTCTCCCTCAATGAAAAGTGTCACATGGAAGCTTGGTGGTAGCCGCTGGCCTTAGATGTTGTGAGTTACAACTGGCTTTGGACTCTCTGGTGTGCATGTGCTAGAGGTCACTGGATGGACTGGGTCTGCTCCTACAGAGCCCTAGAATTGCTGGCCATTTATCATTACTTCCAGTCAAGGCTGTTTCAAGTTTGTTTTCTGGTAGTTTTTTTTTCTGGTTTTATGGTATCCTTTGGAGTATTCTGAAGCCTTGAGTCCACTCCTGTTTAAGTTTCTACAAATGAAATCCACAAAAACATCTCCTAAACAGAGCCTGTGATGTCGGTGTGCATGGAACTGTGTCTGTGGCAGGTAACTAGCAGGGGAGACCTAAGCATTTTCTAAGTGGCCCCTCCTTTGGTGAGTGCTACAGTTATTTATATGGTATGAACATAACACTGACTAGCTAACCATGTTCTCTTTTTTTAACTTACTTTTCCTATTAGTTCTTTAAAAGTCCACAATTGAAATACCAAATTCAGGTCATAAGACCTGAATATGTGTTCCTCACTAACTTGTGATTCTGTTAATTAGTGCATTAAGTTTATGGCAACTAATCTTGGGCTACCAAGTTTAAGAAAAAAAGCTAAGGCTACAAGACTTCAGGCATTAGGCTTGGGCTTGATAAACCACAAATGCTTGCTTCAGTCTGATTTACTCAACCCCATTAATTAGCATTTGTGAATGATCAGGGAACATACCACATAATGTGCAGGGGCATTTACAGTGACATAAAAGAAAGCTGTCATTTAAACCAAACTTTAGTGTATTTGTATGAAATAAAAACAAAAAAGACAAACTGGCCCTTGATCCTCGACAACCATGATTTTGCCCATGCACATGTTTGGATACTGGATGAGAACAAAACAATATCTATAGCCCTGCTGTTTGCATGTGTGTAGAAGCATTTGCTGAAATGTTTAACATTTGGTAATTCTGTACTTTTGTATCTAGAAACGTTTCATCTATCCCGCTTATATCTCCTGATAAAGTGGAAACTTTCCAAGAAACGCAATGTGCTTTTGGAATGGATAAATCTATATGTTAGTTCCATAAAACTTTTATTGAAGAATTCACAGCATACAATCTTACAATAACATTCAAGGATATATGGTGACAAAGCCGAAATGCTATCAGTCTAACACAGATCAATAGGCTATAATATAACTTCAGTTAATGAAGGCTATTTAAAATATAGAGAAATTTTGTTTTTAGTGTTATCTTGTGCCTCAAGTAATAAAAACAATCTGACACAGATGTCTATGCAAATTGATTGAAAAGTAGTGCATGTACTACTTTAGAAATCAGTGCGGCTCCGACCAAGTTGGAACCATACTGATTTGACCACTGTAATCATGGACAATAGGTTGCGATTTGCAAGTTGCCTGGGATGCAAATCACATGCCAAATCACACCCGTTGTGACTGGGGGCTAAAGTCAATTCACCAAAGGAAATAAATCTTTAAAGGCATGCGGTATTTATGTAGTCGTCAAAGCATGCAGTATGTACTGGTATCTGTCAGTACTGTCATGGGTTGTTAAGGAATGGGGGAGCAATGGAGTCCTCCAAAAACTATGGGCCATCAGCTGTCAGCAGGGTTCCCCCCTGACAGCTGAATCTAAAAATAAACAAAGGTCAGCAATTAAGAAAAAAAAATGGTGTGGAGTCCCCCTTCCATCCATTCCAAGCCCTTTGGGTCTGGTTTGGATTTTCAGGGGAAGCCTCACTCCAAAATTAAAACAAAAATATTCCCTACCAGACCTTTATTTGAGCATGCAGCCTGTCAGGTCGGGAAAGAGGGGGGGCGAGTGAGTGCCTCCCCCTCCTGAACTATTCTAGGCCACATGCCCTCACATGGGGGGGTGCTTTGTGACAGTGGCGGTGGACATCATGATTGACGTTGGATCTACTGCAGGGGACACTATTTTAGTTTTCTCCTTTTAATAGAGTACTTGTCTAAGACTGACTCCTGTCTTTTTTTACACTCTACTTTTTGTTTTTGTGAATGGGTAGAGGTACCATGTACCCCATACTCATTCACATGAGGGGATCTTGGGGCTTCTAGATTCTGATAAGCCACCCACCCGCAGACCCCCCACAACCACAGGCCAGGGTTGTGGGTAAGAGGCCCTTGTCCCCATTATGCTGAGGGCATGTTGTCTGGTATGGTTCAGGAGTGGGGGGGGGGTGCTCGCTCGCCCCCCCCCCCTTTCCTGACCTGCCAGGCTGCATGCTTGGATAAGGGTCTGGTACAGATTTTAGGGGGATCCCCACTCCATTTTTTATAATAATTTTGGCGTGGGGCCAGTGGTGTATTTAGGTTTTGTGCTGCCCTAGGCAACAAAAAAATCAGCTACCCCTCCCCCCCACAGAGAGAGCCTGACACCAACCAACACCCCCCCACCCCCTTCCACTACCATCACCCTCCATACACCGGCCATCCCACCCCACCCCACCCCCAGCAAGAGGGAAAAAGACACTCACCTTCACAGCTCCAGACATCCCCTGGAATGAGAGTCAGGCTCTGCATACACTGTCAAGCAGCCCGAAGCCTCTCTCGGATCCCACCTGGTTCGCATGCCTCATGTGTCCCTTCTTCTTGGGAGCGGTGCTGCCCCCCTGAAAAATGCTGCCCTAGGCAAATGCCTTGTTTGTCTAGTGGTAAATACACCCCTGTATGAGGATTCCCCTCAAAATCCGAACCAGACTCGAAGAGCTTGGTATGGATGGAAGGGGGACCCCATGCCATTTTTTAATAAAAATTTTAATTGCCGGCAATTCTTTCTTTTATATTTAGATGTCAGTGGGGAACTCCACTGACTGCTGCAACAAAAACACATGGTTGTCACTATTAAAGGCCGCATGACTTGATAAAATAACTCATGCAGTATTTTAGTAGTGTTTTTTAGGGAATGCAACTGTTTTTTTTAAATGCTGTGCAGGATCCTACGGCATACTTGGATGTGGTAAGATACTGCTTAGTGAATTGTGCTCATTGTGTGACTTAGCCCAAAGGGCATTTCCCCCGAATTATCACACACTCTCTTACTGTTAGCTTGACAAACCCTTCCCAAAAGGGATAATTGCAAACCAGCAACATGAAATAAGTCATTAATCCATGCCCTTATCTTGCACCATTGTTTGACTTTCACATAAGGCCCAACCTAGATGGAGCTTAAACATGGACAACTCCTCATTTTAATTCACATACTAGGGATTGTTTAAACAGAAGCCAAAGATACTGCCAGCATGTCTGTGTGAGGGCAACCCCCCACGGAGAACATGCAACTTTATTGCCATGGTTGGGATTCAAACCGACAACCCTAATGCTCTGAGGGAGCAGTGCTAACCACTTAACCACTGTGCTGTCACACACATCCTGACTGCATTTCTGTGGTGTGAATCAACCCTATGTCCCTGGGTATGGTAAGTGTAACAAGCCAGATATCTCAACTGTGACACAAATGTTGTGCTATGTTGCCAGTTCAGATGTGTGTTGGTTCTATGTATTCCAATACAAAGGATTGTAATACTAATATTGTCCTATTATCCTCCAAAATGTGCTATGTGTACCAAAATCATAGTGAAAAAAGCTGTAAAAAAGGGGGAGGGTGACACCACTATTGCAAAGTAAAATAAACACACATTGACAGGGGCAAATACATTTTGGGAGATAATATTTGGGACATTTGGGATTGCAATACATACACTCAACACGTCTCATTTAGTAACACAGCATAACATTTGTATTTCTTTTCATTTTAAGTTTGAGTTTTCCAGCAGCGTTGATTTGGTGTGTGGTGTTGATTTGGTGTGTGCTGCGTGTGGACAGCTGAGGATGTTTTGCTTAAGCATATTTTTATATGTTGCTAAAAAAGTACCATTGGACAACCATTTTGGTAATATCTCTCAGTTACACAAGGCACAAACTCAGAAATGGATGGCACAAACTCGGAAATGGTGAAGTCCCTGGGCATGCTCAGTGTAACAAGAAAAATGTCTCAAATGACTAATTCGCGGGGCATGCTCAGTGTAGAAAGATATATGCCAGACATGTCTAAGTTCCTGTGCATGATCAATGTAAAGGACAGTACAGACAGAAGTATATATAATGTTGAGAATATAAATATCTCACAAAGAAAATGAATGTATTACAGTAGAAACACTGAAATGCTGCTTACAAATGACTATGATGATGGGAAACACAAGTTATGAGATTATCATTGTGGAGATTTATCTGTCGCCAAATTTCAACAGTTCTAATTGGGGAGGTATACGAGGACATATATTTAAGGCACAATAATATATATTATCTATATTTTCAAAATATGATATATCAAATTCACAACATTTCGAGCAAAATATACAGAAATATGAATAAATGTCATGTAAAAACATCTCAGAAAATCATTATAAAGGATAAGAAGAAAGATAAGGGCCTGGACTAATGATTTATTTGATACTACTGGTGTGCACGCTGCCCCTTTTGGGAAGGGTTTGTCAAGCCAAGAGCTGAGATTCCAAAGAAAAAGAGAGTAAAAGAGTGTGTGTGTGTGGGGGGGGGGGGGGGGAGTGCCCTTTGGGCAAAGACACACAATGGGCACAATTCCCTACGCGGTACCTTACCACATTCCAATATGCGGTAGGATCCCGCACAGCATTTTTTAAAAAAAAAGTTTGCATTCCCTAAACAAATGCTACTAAAATACAGCATGAGTTATTTTATCTAGTCATGCGGCCTTTTAGTAATGAAAAGCATGCGTTCATGTTGCAGTTGTCAGTGGAGTTCCCCACTGACAGCTGAATATAAAACAAAGAATTGCCGGCAATTCAAATTTTTTTTAGGAACAGCGTGGGGTCCATTCAGGTCTGGTTCGGATTTTGAGGGGAAGCCCCATGCCAAAATTAATTAAAAAAATGCCATGGAGTCCCCCCCAAAATCCATACCAGACCCTTATCTGAGAATGCAGCCCAGCAGGTCAGGAAAGGGGGGGACGAGCGAGCGCCCCGCCCTGAACCGTAAAGGAAAAAATGCCCTCAACATGGGGGGGTGCTTTGGGGCAGTGGGGCTCCCCTCCCCAAAGCACCTTGTCCCCATGTTGATGGGGACAAGGGCCTCTTCCCCACAACCATGGCCTGTGGTTGTGGGGGTCTGTAGACGGGTGGCTTATCGGAATCTGGAAGCCCCCTTTAGCCCCCAGATCCTGCCCCCCCATGTGATTGAGTATGGGGTACATGGTACCGCTACCCATTCACAAAAAAAAGTGTAGTGTAAAAAAGACAGGAGATGGTCTTTGACAAGTCCTTTATTAAAAGAAGAAAACTAAAAGAATGTCCCCAGAAGTAGATCCAACGTAATTCACGATGTCCGCCGCTGCTGCTGCTGCCGCCACCCAAAAGAAGACTAAAAAAAAAGGCTCCGCTCCTGACGCTCGCTCCAGGCCATCTGTCTGCTCTGCTGGCTTGACTGTTCTTAAATATGTAAGGGGTGGAGCCACCCAGGGACATCACGCATGTGACCCCACCCCATGTGACATCGATGAGCCAGCATTCCACGGTTGATGATGTTACATGGGGCGGGGTCACACAGGTGATGTCCCCGGGAGGCCCTGCCCCTTACATATTTAAGAACTGTCAAGCCAGTGGCGCAGACAGACGACCTGGAGCAAGCGTCAGGAGCGGAGTCAATTCTTTTTAGTCTTTTTTCAAGTGATGACGGTGGGCATCGTGATTGATATTGGATCTACTTCGGGGGACATTCTTTTACTCATGCTTTTAATAAAGGACTTGTCAAAGACCGTGTCCTGTTTTTTTTCAGACTACACTTTTTGTTTTTTGGTGAATGGGTAGCAGTACCATGTACCCCATAATCATTCACATGGGGAGGTGGGATGTGGGGGCCCCCTTGCTAAAGGGGGCTTCCAGATACCGATAAGCCCTCGGCCCGCAGACCCCCACATACCCCCACGGACCCCCACAACCACAGACCAGGGTTGAGGGGAAAAAGCCCTTGTCCCCATCAGCAAGGGGACAAGGTGCTTTGTGGAGGGGAGCGCCCCCATGCTCCAAAGCACCCCCATGCCCCAAAGCACCCTCCCATGTTGAGGGCATGTGGTCTGGTATGGTTCAAGAGGGGGGGGCGCTCGCTTGTCCCTCCCTTTCCTGACCTGCATGCTCGGATAAGGGTCTGGTAAGGATTTTGGGGGGGACCCTACACCATTTTCTAAATTAATTTTGGCATGGGGCTTCCCCTCATAATCAGAACCAGACCCGAAGGGTTTGGTATGAATGGGAGGGGGTACCCCAAACTTTTTTTTTTGATTGCTGACCTTTATTTTTAGATTCAGCTGTCAATATATATTATCTAGATCTTCAAAATATGATATATAAAATTCACAACATTTCAAGCAAAATATACAGAAATATGAATAAATGTCATGTAAAACCATTACAGAAAATCATTATAAAGGATAAGAAACAAAAATAGAATCAATAGAACTATGGAAAACAAATTAGAATACAGAAAGATATGCCTAGCTAAAAATAGTGCTGTTTCTCAAACTCAGTTGACGTTCGCGATTTCCATCTTCCAGAGGACTCCACACAGAGATTTACTATAAGACACAGTCTAAAAGAAAAACGCGTGCGGCAGATGGTTATACTTTGTTCTGCACATGCGCATTTCTATCAGTGCATAGATGTTGGAAAGGCGTCTATTTCTTGACAATCATGAAATCCCTAAAAAATCTATATTTTACCCACTGAAAATTTTTTTTGCAAAGGAATATATTCCAGATATTTGGGAAAGCAAATTTCAATGTGAACATGTTTCTACAGCGATTGTACGTTCCTTTAGATGTGCTTCTAGGATGTCTGCCTTTTTAGACGGATTCCTTTATTGTGTCAATGAGAAAATTTGCATTCGCATCTATATGTTAGACTCTTTCTTTAGTAAATGTCCTTGCCATCTAAAAGTAGATGGATTCCAAAGATAAATAGACTTTAGCCTACAGTCGTGGGCCTAGACGCTGTATATGTACATTAGCAAATCAGGGCCAGAAAGTCTGTAGATAATAAAATGCAATCCCTCAATGATGCTTCAGATACAATAACTCAAATTGAACAGAAATATAACCTATCTTTATTTGTGAAATCATTTAAAGCATTGACTTATGCTCCCTAATTTAAAGAATGGAGACATGAAATGGTAACTAGACTAAATAGTTTTGCAAATATTACTAATATAATTAGAGATGAGCGAAGAAATGAAAAATTCGATTCGACTGATTCGGCGAATTCGTGGACAATATTCGATTCGAGTCGAATAAATTCGCTGTGAATTTAACTTAAAAAAGGGTGTTTCTAGGCTTCAGAGAGACTTAATATTAGTGCAGAACACTGTACCTTTAATTTAAATGCCCTTGGAGTCTGCTGGGGAAGAGAAATAATACTGTCAGTCAGTATGACATGCAGATGAGTGCCGTCGATCTTAGAATCACCGCACACTTCACTCATTTGGGCAGTCACGGGGCCAAAACCAGAGTGTGGAGCCACAGTGTGGCGGTGGAGGCAGCAGCAATGGGAGGCCATACAGCACCCTATGACAAAAATGGAAACCACCAGCAGTGTGAGGAGACCTGAAAGTGGCACATGGCAGAGTGTGGCGATAGAGACAGCAGCAATGGGAGGCCGTACAGGGACCCATGACACACTCTGGACCTGGCAGCAGCATGAGGAGGCGGTACAGGGGCCCATGACAGATTACGGGCCTGGCAGCAGCATGAGGAGTCGGTACAGGGGCCCATGGCAGATTACGGGCCTGGCAGCAGCAATGGGAGGCCGTACAGGGACCCATGACACACTCTGGACCTGGCAGCAGCATGGGGAGGCGGTACAGGGGCCCATGACAGATTACGGGCCTGGCAGCAGCATGAGGAGTCGGTACGGGGGCCCATGACACACTCTGGACCTGGCAGCAGCATGAGGAGGCGGTACAGGGGCGCATGACAGATTACGAGCCTGGCAGCAGCAACTTGGACAGGAGGACGTTCAGCTTCTGCACCGTCGGGTGCGTGCTCGCAAACTGTTGTCTCTTGGAAACGGATTCCAAGAAAGACTGCTGACGGAATCCGTGAAGAGGAGTAGCAGGAGAAGGAGCATCTGAACGAGCGGAATATGCCAACAAGCGACAACAGTGGCCCATGACAGATTACGGGCCTGGCAGCAGCATGAGGAGTCGGTACGGGGGCCCATGGCAGATTACGGGCCTGGCAGCAGCTATGGGAGGCCCGTAATCTGCCAGCACCCTATGACAAAAAATGGAACCCACCAGCAGTGTGAGGAGACCTGAAAGTGGCACATGGCAGAGTGTGGCGATGGAGACAGCAGCAATGGGAGGCCGTACAGGGACCCATGAGAGACTCTGGACCTGGCAGCAGCATGAGGAGGCGGTATAGGGGCCCATGGCAGATTAGGGGCCTGGCAGCAGCTATGGGAGGCCCGTAATCTGCCAGCACCCTATGACAAAAAATGGAACACACCAGCAGTGTGAGGAGACCTGAAAGTGGCACATGGCAGAGTGTGGCGATGGAGGCAGCAGCAATGGGAGGCCGTACAGGGACCCATGAGAGACTCTGGACTTGGCAGCAGCATGAGGAGGCGGTATAGGGGCCCATGGCAGATTAGGGGCCTGGCAGCAGCTATGGGAGGCCCGTAATCTGCCAGCACCCTATGACAAAAAATGGAACACACCAGCAGTGTGAGGAGACCTGAAAGTGGCACATGTTTGGGGCATGATTCATGGCGGATTTAGTCAGTTGTGTCAGGAACTGGTGGTTTGAAATCCAGACTAATCCACGCCTGATTCATTTTCACAAACGTGAGTCTCTCCACACTTTGGGTGGACAGTCGTGTCCTCCGCGGAGTTGCAATACCTCCTGCCGCACTAAACACGCGCTCCGATGCCACGCTACTGGCCGGGCATGACAGCCTTTCAAGGGCAAATTCAGCTAGTTGGGGCCAAAGGTCAAGTTTCGTTGCCCAGTAGTCAAGGGGATTGTCTACCTCGGTTGGCAGGGTGCTGTCCAAGTAGGCCTAAGCCTGTTGTTTGAGGTCCTGCTCCAGGTCCACCTGATGCTGCTGCTGCTGCTGCGGCTGGTTAGTAGTTTCCTCACTGCGCTGGTGAAGAAAGCTACTCATCATCGACTGCAGACTGAGGCAGCCGCTGCTGGTGGAGCTGCCACTGCTCCTACCACCCCACCCCTCCCCTGCTGCCATGGCAGCGGAACACGAGCGCACAGGGCCCACAGTGTCTGAGGATGGACGTTGGCGCAGACAGGCAGAGACCAGCTGACTACATAGGTGTTTTTTATAGTACGTTATTTTGGCCTCCCTCTCAGCAGGTGTGAAAAAGGCCACCATTTTTGAACGGTAGCGAGGGTCCAACAAGGTGGACAGCCAAAAGTCATCCCTCTGTCTGATGGTTATTATTCGGCTGTCGCTACGCAAGCAACCGAGCATGCTATGGGCCATTTGTGCCAAGGAATGCGAGGGACTCCCTGCCTCCATCTCCACAGCATACTGCCACGGTGCGTCTAGGTCCTCTGTCTCCTCTTCCTCCTCCTCTACCAGATGCTCCTGCTCCTCCACTCCTGTCCGCTGAGTGGAAAAACCACCCATTTCACTCAATAATTCCTGAGCACCAATGTCCTCCTCTACCTCCTCCTCTTCTTCCAGTCCTGCCCCCACAGGGGCCATGTGGCGTTGAGATCTGTGCGCCACGTCTACCGCACCCTGACCAGCCATTGTTAACAGCATTTGTTCCAGGACGTGCAACAGAGGAATGACGTCGTTCATCCCATAGTCCTGCCGACTCACGAATAGCGTGGCCTCCTCAAAGGGCCTGAGCAAGCGCAGGTGTCACGCATGAGCTGCCAATGGCTGACATCTAAGTTACACAGGGAGTACCTTTATCTGCTTTTAACATCAGGAAATCTGTGATGGCCTTTTGCTGTTCGTAAAGGCGGTCTAACATATGTAGGGTTGAATTCCACCTTGTTGCAACGTCACAGCATGAGGAGTCGGTATAGGGGCCCATGGCAGATTAGGGGCCTGGCAGCAGTTATGGGAGGCCCATAATCTGCCAGCACCCTATGACAAAAAATGGAACACACCAGCAGTGTGAGGAGACCTGAAAGTGGCACATGGCAGAGTGTGGCGATGGAGACAGCAGCAATGGGAGGCCGTACAGGGACCCATGAGAGACTCTGGACCTGGCAGCAGCATGAGGAGGCGGTATATAGGGGCCTACGGCAGATTAGGGGCCTGGCAGCAGCTATAGGAGGCCCGTAATCTGCCAGCACCCTATGTCAAAAAATTCAACACACCAGCAGTGTGTGAGGAGACCTGAAAGTGGCACATGGCAGAGTGTGGCGATGGAGACAGCAGCAATGGGAGGCCGTACAGGGACCCATGACAGACTCTGGACTTGGCAGCAGCATGAGGAGGCGGTATATAGGGGCTTATGGCAGATTAGGGGCCTGGCAGCAGCTATAGGAGGCCCGTAATCTGCCAGCACCCTATGTCAAAAAATTCAACACACCAGCAGTGTGAGGAGACCTGAAAGTGGCACATGGCAGAGTGTGGCGATGGAGACAGCAGCAATGGGAGGCCGTACAGGGACCCATGACAGACTCTGAACTTGGCAGCAGCATGAGGAGGCGGTATATAGGGGCCCATGGCAGATTAGGGGCCTGGCAGCAGCTATAGGAGGCCCGTAATCTGCCAGCACCCTATGTCAAAAAATTTAACACACCAGCAGTGTGAAGAGACCTGAAAGTGGCACATGGCAGCAGAGTGTGGCAATGGAGACAGCAGCAATGGGAGGCCGTACAGGGACCCATGAGAGACTCTAGACTTGGCAGCAGCATGAGGAGGCGGTATATAGGGGCCCATGGCAGATTAGGGGCCTGGCAGCAGCTATGTGAGGCCCGTAATCTGCCTGCACCCTATGTCAAAAAATTAAACACACCAGCAGTGTGAAGAGACCTGAAAGTGGCACATGGCATGAGAGACTCTGGACCTGGCAGCAGCAGGAGGAGGCGGTATAGGGGCCCATGGCTGATTAGGGGCCTGGCAGCAGCTATGTGAGGCCCGTTATCTTGCAGCACCCTATGTCAAAAAATTTAACACACCAGCAGTGTGAAGAGACCTGAAAGTGGCACATGGCAGCAGAGTGTGGCGATGGAGACAGCAGCAATGGGAGGCCGTACAGGGACCATGACAGACTCTGGACTTGGCAGCAGCATGAGGAGGCGGTATATAGGGGCCCATGGCAGATTAGGGGCCTGGCAGCAGCTATGTGAGGCCCGTTATCTTGCAGCACCCTATGTCAAAAAATTTAACACACCAGCAGTGTGAAGAGACCTGAAAGTGGCACATGGCAGCAGAGTGTGGCGATGGAGACAGCAGCAATGGGAGGCCGTACAGGGACCCATGAGAGACTCTGGACCTGGCAGCAGCAGGAGGAGGTGGTATATAGGGGCCCATGGCAGATTAGGGGCCTGGCAGCAGCTATGTGAGGCCCGTAATCTGCCTGCACCCTATGTCAAAAAATTTAACACACCAGCAGTGTGAAGAGACCTGAAAGTGGCACATGGCAGCAGAGTGTGGCGATGGAGACAGCAGCAATGGGAGGCCGTACAGGGACCCATGAGAGACTCTAGACTTGGCAGCAGCATGAGGAGGCGGTATATAGGGGCCCATGGCAGATTAGGGGCCTGGCAGCAGCTATGTGAGGCCCGTAATCTGCCTGCACCCTATGTCAAAAAATTTAACACACCAGCAGTGTGAAGAGACCTGAAAGTGGCACATGGCAGCAGAGTGTGGCGATGGAGACAGCAGCAATGGGAGGCCGTACAGGGACCATGACAGACTCTGGACTTGGCAGCAGCATGAGGAGGCGGTATATAGGGGCCCATGGCAGATTAGGGGCCTGGCAGCAGCTATGTGAGGCCCGTTATCTTGCAGCACCCTATGTCAAAAAATTTAACACACCAGCAGTGTGAAGAGACCTGAAAGTGGCACATGGCAGCAGAGTGTGGCGATGGAGACAGCAGCAATGGGAGGCCGTACAGGGACCCATGAGAGACTCTGGACCTGGCAGCAGCAGGAGGAGGCGGTATATAGGGGCCCATGGCAGATTAGGGGCCTGGCAGCAGCTATGTGAGGCCCGTAATCTGCCTGCACCCTATGTCAAAAAATTTAACACACCAGCAGTGTGAAGAGACCTGAAAGTGGCACATGGCAGCAGAGTGTGGCGATGGAGACAGCAGCAATGGGAGGCCGTACAGGGACCCATGAGAGACTCTAGACTTGGCAGCAGCATGAGGAGGCGGTATATAGGGGCCCATGGCAGATTAGGGGCCTGGCAGCAGCTATGTGAGGCCCGTAATCTGCCTGCACCCTATGTCAAAAAATTTAACACACCAGCAGTGTGAAGAGACCTGAAAGTGGCACATGGCAGCAGAGTGTGGCGATGGAGACAGCAGCAATGGGAGGCCGTACAGGGACCCATGAGAGACTCTAGACTTGGCAGCAGCATGAGGAGGCGGTATATAGGGGCCCATGGCAGATTAGGGGCCTGGCAGCAGCTATGTGAGGCCCGTAATCTGCCTGCACCCTATGTCAAAAAATTTAACACACCAGCAGTGTGAAGAGACCTGAAAGTGGCACATGGCAGCAGAGTGTGGCGATGGAGACAGCAGCAATGGGAGGCCGTACAGGGACCATGACAGACTCTGGACTTGGCAGCAGCATGAGGAGGCGGTATATAGGGGCCCATGGCAGATTAGGGGCCTGGCAGCAGCTATGTGAGGCCCGTAATCTGCCTGCACCCTATGTCAAAAAATTTAACACACCAGCAGTGTGAAGAGACCTGAAAGTGGCACATGGCAGCAGAGTGTGGCGATGGAGACAGCAGCAATGGGAGGCCGTACAGGGACCCATGAGAGACTCTAGACTTGGCAGCAGCATGAGGAGGCGGTATATAGGGGCCCATGGCAGATTAGGGGCCTGGCAGCAGCTATGTGAGGCCCGTAATCTGCCTGCACCCTATGTCAAAAAATTTAACACACCAGCAGTGTGAAGAGACCTGAAAGTGGCACATGGCAGCAGAGTGTGGCGATGGAGACAGCAGCAATGGGAGGCCGTACAGGGACCCATGAGAGACTCTAGACTTGGCAGCAGCATGAGGAGGCGGTATATAGGGGCCCATGGCAGATTAGGGGCCTGGCAGCAGCTATGTGAGGCCCGTAATCTGCCTGCACCCTATGTCAAAAAATTTAACACACCAGCAGTGTGAAGAGACCTGAAAGTGGCACATGGCAGCAGAGTGTGGCGATGGAGACAGCAGCAATGGGAGGCCGTACAGGGACCATGACAGACTCTGGACTTGGCAGCAGCATGAGGAGGCGGTATATAGGGGCCCATGGCAGATTAGGGGCCTGGCAGCAGCTATGTGAGGCCCGTTATCTTGCAGCACCCTATGTCAAAAAATTTAACACACCAGCAGTGTGAAGAGACCTGAAAGTGGCACATGGCAGCAGAGTGTGGCGATGGAGACAGCAGCAATGGGAGGCCGTACAGGGACCCATGAGAGACTCTGGACCTGGCAGCAGCAGGAGGAGGTGGTATATAGGGGCCCATGGCAGATTAGGGGCCTGGCAGCAGCTATGTGAGGCCCGTAATCTGCCTGCACCCTATGTCAAAAAATTTAACACACCAGCAGTGTGAAGAGACCTGAAAGTGGCACATGGCAGCAGAGTGTGGCGATGGAGACAGCAGCAATGGGAGGCCGTACAGGGACCATGACAGACTCTGGACTTGGCAGCAGCATGAGGAGGCGGTATATAGGGGCCCATGGCAGATTAGGGGCCTGGCAGCAGCTATGTGAGGCCCGTTATCTTGCAGCACCCTATGTCAAAAAATTTAACACACCAGCAGTGTGAAGAGACCTGAAAGTGGCACATGGCAGCAGAGTGTGGCGATGGAGACAGCAGCAATGGGAGGCCGTACAGGGACCCATGAGAGACTCTGGACCTGGCAGCAGCAGGAGGAGGCGGTATATAGGGGCCCATGGCAGATTAGGGGCCTGGCAGCAGCTATGTGAGGCCCGTAATCTGCCTGCACCCTATGTCAAAAAATTTAACACACCAGCAGTGTGAAGAGACCTGAAAGTGGCACATGGCAGCAGAGTGTGGCGATGGAGACAGCAGCAATGGGAGGCCGTACAGGGACCCATGAGAGACTCTAGACTTGGCAGCAGCATGAGGAGGCGGTATATAGGGGCCCATGGCAGATTAGGGGCCTGGCAGCAGCTATGTGAGGCCCGTAATCTGCCTGCACCCTATGTCAAAAAATTTAACACACCAGCAGTGTGAAGAGACCTGAAAGTGGCACATGGCAGCAGAGTGTGGCGATGGAGACAGCAGCAATGGGAGGCCGTACAGGGACCCATGAGAGACTCTAGACTTGGCAGCAGCATGAGGAGGCGGTATATAGGGGCCCATGGCAGATTAGGGGCCTGGCAGCAGCTATGTGAGGCCCGTAATCTGCCTGCACCCTATGTCAAAAAATTTAACACACCAGCAGTGTGAAGAGACCTGAAAGTGGCACATGGCAGCAGAGTGTGGCGATGGAGACAGCAGCAATGGGAGGCCGTACAGGGACCCATGAGAGACTCTAGACTTGGCAGCAGCATGAGGAGGCGGTATATAGGGGCCCATGGCAGATTAGGGGCCTGGCAGCAGCTATGTGAGGCCCGTAATCTGCCTGCACCCTATGTCAAAAAATTTAACACACCAGCAGTGTGAAGAGACCTGAAAGTGGCACATGGCAGCAGAGTGTGGCGATGGAGACAGCAGCAATGGGAGGCCGTACAGGGACCATGACAGACTCTGGACTTGGCAGCAGCATGAGGAGGCGGTATATAGGGGCCCATGGCAGATTAGGGGCCTGGCAGCAGCTATGTGAGGCCCGTAATCTGCCTGCACCCTATGTCAAAAAATTTAACACACCAGCAGTGTGAAGAGACCTGAAAGTGGCACATGGCAGCAGAGTGTGGCGATGGAGACAGCAGCAATGGGAGGCCGTACAGGGACCCATGAGAGACTCTAGACTTGGCAGCAGCATGAGGAGGCGGTATATAGGGGCCCATGGCAGATTAGGGGCCTGGCAGCAGCTATGTGAGGCCCGTAATCTGCCTGCACCCTATGTCAAAAAATTTAACACACCAGCAGTGTGAAGAGACCTGAAAGTGGCACATGGCAGCAGAGTGTGGCGATGGAGACAGCAGCAATGGGAGGCCGTACAGGGACCCATGAGAGACTCTAGACTTGGCAGCAGCATGAGGAGGCGGTATATAGGGGCCCATGGCAGATTAGGGGCCTGGCAGCAGCTATGTGAGGCCCGTAATCTGCCTGCACCCTATGTCAAAAAATTTAACACACCAGCAGTGTGAAGAGACCTGAAAGTGGCACATGGCAGCAGAGTGTGGCGATGGAGACAGCAGCAATGGGAGGCCGTACAGGGACCATGACAGACTCTGGACTTGGCAGCAGCATGAGGAGGCGGTATATAGGGGCCCATGGCAGATTAGGGGCCTGGCAGCAGCTATGTGAGGCCCGTTATCTTGCAGCACCCTATGTCAAAAAATTTAACACACCAGCAGTGTGAAGAGACCTGAAAGTGGCACATGGCAGCAGAGTGTGGCGATGGAGACAGCAGCAATGGGAGGCCGTACAGGGACCCATGAGAGACTCTGGACCTGGCAGCAGCAGGAGGAGGTGGTATATAGGGGCCCATGGCAGATTAGGGGCCTGGCAGCAGCTATGTGAGGCCCGTAATCTGCCTGCACCCTATGTCAAAAAATTTAACACACCAGCAGTGTGA
The DNA here is from genome assembly GCF_062004578.1 of Staurois parvus. Classification (NCBI taxonomy): domain Eukaryota; kingdom Metazoa; phylum Chordata; class Amphibia; order Anura; family Ranidae; genus Staurois; species Staurois parvus. The sequence continues at coordinate 6,615,878 of NW_028319936.1, read as the reverse complement.
AGAGACCTGAAAGTGGCACATGGCAGCAGAGTGTGGCGATGGAGACAGCAGCAATGGGAGGCCGTACAGGGACCCATGAGAGACTCTAGACTTGGCAGCAGCATGAGGAGGCGGTATATAGGGGCCCATGGCAGATTAGGGGCCTGGCAGCAGCTATGTGAGGCCCGTAATCTGCCTGCACCCTATGTCAAAAAATTTAACACACCAGCAGTGTGAAGAGACCTGAAAGTGGCACATGGCAGCAGAGTGTGGCGATGGAGACAGCAGCAATGGGAGGCCGTACAGGGACCATGACAGACTCTGGACTTGGCAGCAGCATGAGGAGGCGGTATATAGGGGCCCATGGCAGATTAGGGGCCTGGCAGCAGCTATGTGAGGCCCGTTATCTTGCAGCACCCTATGTCAAAAAATTTAACACACCAGCAGTGTGAAGAGACCTGAAAGTGGCACATGGCAGCAGAGTGTGGCGATGGAGACAGCAGCAATGGGAGGCCGTACAGGGACCCATGAGAGACTCTGGACCTGGCAGCAGCAGGAGGAGGTGGTATATAGGGGCCCATGGCAGATTAGGGGCCTGGCAGCAGCTATGTGAGGCCCGTAATCTGCCTGCACCCTATGTCAAAAAATTTAACACACCAGCAGTGTGAAGAGACCTGAAAGTGGCACATGGCAGCAGAGTGTGGCGATGGAGACAGCAGCAATGGGAGGCCGTACAGGGACCCATGAGAGACTCTAGACTTGGCAGCAGCATGAGGAGGCGGTATATAGGGGCCCATGGCAGATTAGGGGCCTGGCAGCAGCTATGTGAGGCCCGTAATCTGCCTGCACCCTATGTCAAAAAATTTAACACACCAGCAGTGTGAAGAGACCTGAAAGTGGCACATGGCAGCAGAGTGTGGCGATGGAGACAGCAGCAATGGGAGGCCGTACAGGGACCCATGAGAGACTCTGGACCTGGCAGCAGCAGGAGGAGGCGGTATATAGGGGCCTATGGCAGATTAGGGGCCTGGCAGCAGCTATAGGAGGCCCGTAATCTGCCAGCACCCTATGTCAAAAAATTCAACACACCAGCAGTGTGAGGAGACCTGAAAGTGGCACATGTTTGAGGCATGATTCATGGCGGATTTAGTCAGTTGTGTCAGGAACTGGTGGTTTGAAATCCAGACTAATCCACGCCTGATTCATTTTCACAAACGTGAGTCTCTCCACACTTTGGGTGGACAGTCGTGTCCTCCGCGGAGTTACAATACCTCCTGCCGCACTAAACACGCGCTCCGATGCCACGCTACTGGCCGGGCATGACAGCCTTTCAAGGGCAAATTCAGCTAGTTGGGGCCAAAGGTCAAGTTTCGTTGCCCAGTAGTCAAGGGGATTGTCTACCTCGGTTGGCAGGGTGCTGTCCAAGTAGGCCCAAGCCTGTTGTTTGAGCTCCTGCTCCAGGTCCACCTGATGCTGCTGCTGCTGCTGCGGCTGGTTAGTAGTTTCCTCACTGCGCTGGTGAAGAAAGCTACTCATCATCGACTGCAGACTGAGGCAGCCGCTGCTGGTGGAGCTGCCACTGCTCCTACCACCCCACCCCTCCCCTGCTGCCATGCCAGCGGAACGCGAGCGCACAGGGCCCACAGTGTCTGAGGATGGACGTTGGCGCACAAAGGCAGAGACCAACTGACTACATAGGTGGTTTTTATAGTACGTAATTTTGGCCTCCCTCTCAGCAGGTGTGAAAAAGGCCACCATTTTGGACCGGTAGCGAGGGTCCAACAAGGTGGACAGCCAAAAGTCATCCCTCTGTCTGATGGTTATTATTCGGCTGTCGCTACGCAAGCAACCGAGCATGCTATGGGCCATTTGTGCCAAGGAATGCGAGGGACTCCCTGCCTCCATCTCCACAGCATACTGCCACGGTGCGTCTGGGTCCTCTGTCTCCTCCTCCTCCTCCTCTACCAGATGCTCCTGCTCCTCCACTCCTGTCCGCTGAGTGGAAAAACCACCCATTTCACTCAATAATTCCTGAGCACAAATGTCCTCCTCTACCTCCTCCTCTTCTTCCTGTCCTGCCCCCACAGGGGTCATGTGGCGTTGAGATCTGTGCGCCACGTCTACCGCACCCTGACCAGCCATTGTTAACAGCATTTGTTCCAGGACGTGCAACAGAGGAATGACGTCGTTCATCCCATAGTCCTGCCGACTCACGAATAGCGTGGCCTCCTCAAAGGGCCTGAGCAAGCGGCAGGTGTCACGCATGAGCTGCCAATGGCTGACATCTAAGTTACACAGGGGAGTACCTTTATCCGCTTGTAACATCAGGAAATCGGTGATGGCCTTTCGCTGCTCGTAAAGGCGGTCTAACATGTGTAGGGTTGAATTCCACCTTGTTGCAACGTCGCAGATCAGGCGATGCTGTGGAATTCCGTTCTGCCGCTGCAGCTCAATGAGGGTGTTCTTTGCGGTGTAGGAATGGCTGAAATGCATGCACAGTTTACGTGACATTTTAAGGATGTCTTGCAGTGGGATGGTGGATTTTAGGAACCGCTTGACAACCAGATTGAACACGTGAGCCATGCATGGCGCATGGCACAACCTTCCTTGACGCAGAGCAGACACCATGTTCTTTCCGTTGTCAGTCAACATGGTTCCGATTTTTAGTTTGCGCGGAGACAGCCATCTGTCGATTTCTCTGTTCATTACACTCAGCAGTTCCTCCCCTGTGTGACTACGTTCGCCAAGGCATACCAGGTGCAGCACAGCGTGACACCGTTGCGCCCTGCACATGTGATATGCCGGTCGGGTAATGGGACTTGGCACGGGGGTGGCGGCTGAGGACACGGCGGAAAAAGAGGTGGTAGAGGCGGACATGCTTGCTGGACCAAGGACGTGCAAACGTGGAGGCAAAAGCGTCGTGACCTGTCCAAGTTGCTGGTGCGGCTGTGCCGGCACCACGTTCACCCAGTGGGCCGTAAATGACATGTACTGTCCCTGACCGTAGTTACAGCTCCACACGTCGGCGCTGCCGTGCACTTTGGCAGAGACCGACATGCTCAAAGACTGGCCCACCATCTCTTCTACATGTGAATGCAGGGCTGGCACTGCCTTTTGGGCAAAGAAATGACGGCTTGGCACTCTCCACCGCGGCGCGGCACAAGCCATCATTTCTCGGAAAGGTGCTGAGTCCACCAGTTGGAAAGGGAGGGACTGCAGCACCAGCAACTTGGACAGGAGGACGTTCAGCTTTTGCACCGTCGGGTGCGTGCTCGCAAACTGTTGTCTCTTGGATACGGATTCCAAGAAAGACTGTTGACGGAATCCGAGAAGAGGAGTAGCAGGAGAAGGAGCATCTGAACGAGCGGAAGATGCCAATGAGCGACAACTCCCCTCAGCAGAGGTGTTGGAGCCTTGACTGGCTGATAGAGGGCGATTGACGACGTCGGGTGACGGAGCAAGTAACGGAGCGGGTGATGGAGCGGGGGCTGGGGCAGGCAGAACCGCCGTATGTTTATCACGGTTTTCCCAGGCCACCGAATGGTGACGCTGCATATGCTGACGCAACGCTGTAGTCCCAACATGGGCCCCCTGGCCACGCTTGCATTTCTGGCCACATAGTCGACATACGGCTACGTTTACTTCCTCGGGCGGCTTGAGGAAAAATTGCCACACCACCGAGTAGGAAACTTTGCCCCCGCTACTCTTCACTGGCTGACTGCTACTTCCTCCGTGCGCACCGGCACCACTACTGGCCGTGGTGGTAGGCTGCAGTGGAGCTGGTGCTCTACTCCGTGGACGTTTGGCTCCACTGACACTGATGCGACCCTGCTGCTGTCTCCTGGGCAACCCACCGACTGTTTTGCTCGCTGCCAAGCTGCCACCCTCTTCTCCTGATGATGCGGAAGAAATTGCCTGATGACGACGAGGCTGCCAAGTGCGATCAACCTCCTCATCATCAAGTAGGGTCTCCGCCTCACTACTAGCCCCCTCGGCTGCGTCTGGGTCAGGAGACAGACCTGTCTCTAGACCGGCTACCGAGCCACTCTCCTCGCCAGTACTTGTTCGCTTGGCTGCTGAAAAGGCCGATGTCTCCCCCCGTTCCTGACCGCCCTCTGTTAGCTCTTCCTCACTGTACAGTGGGGCTGAGCCCACAGCATGCGATACTTCGCTTGGTGAGGGAACAGCAAAGGACAGGGGCAGGTAGAGGACACGTGATTTCAGTGGGCTTGGTCCCGGGCCATGCCAACTAACGGTTGTGTCTGACGTACCCACCGACCGTTGGCTGTAGGTGTCAGAGGTGACCTGGGAAGAGGAAGACGACCGAGCCAACCAATCAATGACGGCAGGGTTGTCGGTGGAGACACGACCGCTGGATGACACCGGGAGCACTGGCCTCTGGCTGCGAATACTGCTGCCTCGACCCCTTCCTCTGCTGCCACGTCTGCTCGCTCCTAAAACATTGCCTCCTCTGCCACTCCTCTGCATGTTGTCTGACATACTATTTAATTCAACGATTAGGTGTCCCTGAGTAACAATTCTCTGGCACTCAGTAACAATTCTGTCTGTCCCTGAGTATGAATTCTGTGGCCCTGAGTAACAATTGTGTGTCTGTGCAAGTAACAATTCTGTGTCTGTGCAAGTAACAATTTTGTGTCTGTGAGAGTAACAATTCTCTGGCACTCAGTAACAATTCTGTCTGTCCCTGAGTAACAATTCTCTGGCACTCAGTAACAATTCTGTCTGTCCCTGAGTAACAATTCTGTCTGTCCCTGAGTATGAATTCTGTGGCCCTGAGTAAGAATTCTCTGGCACTCAGTAACAATTCTGTCTGTCCCTGAGTATGAATTCTGTGGCCCTGAGTAACAATTGTGTGTCTGTGCAAGTAACAATTCTGTGTCTGTGCAAGTAACAATTTTGTGTCTGTGAGAGTAACAATTCTCTGGCACTCAGTAACAATTCTGTCTGTCCCTGAGTAACAATTCTCTGGCACTCAGTAACAATTCTGTCTGTCCCTGAGTATGAATTCTGTGGCCCTGAGTAACAATTCTGTCTCTGTGCGAGTAACAATTCTGTGTCTGTGCAAGTAACAATTTTGTGTCTGTGAGAGTAACAATTCTCTGGCACTCAGTAACAATTCTGTCTGTCCCTGAGTAACAATTCTCTGGCACTCAGTAACAATTCTGTCTGTCCCTGAGTAACAATTCTCTGGCACTCAGTAACAATTCTGTCTGTCCCTGAGTAACAATTCTCTGGCACTCAGTAACAATTGTGTGTCTGTGCAAGTAACAATTCTGTGTCTGTGCAAGTAACAATTTTGTGTCTGTGAGAGTAACAATTCTCTGGCACTCAGTAACAATTCTGTCTGTCCCTGAGTAACAATTCTCTGGCACTCAGTAACAATTCTGTCTGTCCCTGAGTATGAATTCTGTGGCCCTGAGTAACAATTCTGTCTCTGTGCGAGTAACAATTCTGTGTCTGTGCAAGTAACAATTTTGTGTCTGTGAGAGTAACAATTCTCTGGCACTCAGTAACAATTCTGTCTGTCCCTGAGTAACAATTCTATGGCACTCAGTAACAATTCTGTCTTCCCTGAGTAACAATTCTCTGGCACTCAGTAACAATTCTGTCTGTCCCTGAGTATGAATTCTGTGGCCCTGAGTAACAATTCTGTCTCTGTGCGAGTAACAATTCTGTGTCTGTGCAAGTAACAATTTTGTGTCTGTGAGAGTAACAATTCTCTGGCACTCAGTAACAATTCTGTCTGTCCCTGAGTAACAATTCTCTGGCACTCAGTAACAATTCTGTCTGTCCCTGAGTATGAATTCTGTGGCCCTGAGTAACAATTGTGTGTCTGTGCAAGTAACAATTCTGTGTCTGTGCAAGTAACAATTTTGTGTCTGTGAGAGTAACAATTCTCTGGCACTCAGTAACAATTCTGTCTGTCCCTGAGTAACAATTCTCTGGCACTCAGTAACAATTCTGTCTGTCCCTGAGTATGAATTCTGTGGCCCTGAGTAACAATTCTGTCTCTGTGCGAGTAACAATTCTGTGTCTGTGCAAGTAACAATTTTGTGTCTGTGAGAGTAACAATTCTCTGGCACTCAGTAACAATTCTGTCTGTCCCTGAGTAACAATTCTCTGGCACTCAGTAACAATTCTGTCTGTCCCTGAGTAACAATTCTCTGGCACTCAGTAACAATTCTGTCTGTCCCTGAGTATGAATTCTGTGGCCCTGAGTAACAATTGTGTGTCTGTGCAAGTAACAATTCTGTGTCTGTGCAAGTAACAATTTTGTGTCTGTGAGAGTAACAATTCTCTGGCACTCAGTAACAATTCTGTCTGTCCCTGAGTAACAATTCTCTGGCACTCAGTAACAATTCTGTCTGTCCCTGAGTATGAATTCTGTGGCCCTGAGTAACAATTCTGTCTCTGTGCGAGTAACAATTCTGTGTCTGTGCAAGTAACAATTTTGTGTCTGTGAGAGTAACAATTCTCTGGCACTCAGTAACAATTCTGTCTGTCCCTGAGTAACAATTCTCTGGCACTCAGTAACAATTCTGTCTGTCCCTGAGTAACAATTCTCTGGCACTCAGTAACAATTCTGTCTGTCCCTGAGTAACAATTCTCTGGCACTCAGTAACAATTGTGTGTCTGTGCAAGTAACAATTCTGTGTCTGTGCAAGTAACAATTTTGTGTCTGTGAGAGTAACAATTCTCTGGCACTCAGTAACAATTCTGTCTGTCCCTGAGTAACAATTCTCTGGCACTCAGTAACAATTCTGTCTGTCCCTGAGTATGAATTCTGTGGCCCTGAGTAACAATTCTGTCTCTGTGCGAGTAACAATTCTGTGTCTGTGCAAGTAACAATTTTGTGTCTGTGAGAGTAACAATTCTCTGGCACTCAGTAACAATTCTGTCTGTCCCTGAGTAACAATTCTATGGCACTCAGTAACAATTCTGTCTTCCCTGAGTAACAATTCTCTGGCACTCAGTAACAATTCTGTCTGTCCCTGAGTATGAATTCTGTGGCCCTGAGTAACAATTCTGTCTCTGTGCGAGTAACAATTCTGTGTCTGTGCAAGTAACAATTTTGTGTCTGTGAGAGTAACAATTCTCTGGCACTCAGTAACAATTCTGTCTGTCCCTGAGTAACAATTCTCTGGCACTCAGTAACAATTCTGTCTGTCCCTGAGTATGAATTCTGTGGCCCTGAGTAACAATTGTGTGTCTGTGCAAGTAACAATTCTGTGTCTGTGCAAGTAACAATTTTGTGTCTGTGAGAGTAACAATTCTCTGGCACTCAGTAACAATTCTGTCTGTCCCTGAGTAACAATTCTCTGGCACTCAGTAACAATTCTGTCTGTCCCTGAGTAACAATTCTGTCTGTCCCTGAGTATGAATTCTGTGGCCCTGAGTAAGAATTCTCTGGCACTCAGTAACAATTCTGTCTGTCCCTGAGTATGAATTCTGTGGCCCTGAGTAACAATTGTGTGTCTGTGCAAGTAACAATTCTGTGTCTGTGCAAGTAACAATTTTGTGTCTGTGAGAGTAACAATTCTCTGGCACTCAGTAACAATTCTGTCTGTCCCTGAGTAACAATTCTCTGGCACTCAGTAACAATTCTGTCTGTCCCTGAGTATGAATTCTGTGGCCCTGAGTAACAATTCTGTCTCTGTGCGAGTAACAATTCTGTGTCTGTGCAAGTAACAATTTTGTGTCTGTGAGAGTAACAATTCTCTGGCACTCAGTAACAATTCTGTCTGTCCCTGAGTAAGAATTCTCTGGCACTCAGTAACAATTCTGTCTGTCCCTGAGTAACAATTCTCTGGCACTCAGTAACAATTCTGTCTGTCCCTGAGTAACAATTCTGTCTGTCCCTGAGTATGAATTCTGTGGCCCTGAGTAAGAATTCTCTGGCACTCAGTAACAATTCTGTCTGTCCCTGAGTATGAATTCTGTGGCCCTGAGTAACAATTGTGTGTCTGTGCAAGTAACAATTCTGTGTCTGTGCAAGTAACAATTTTGTGTCTGTGAGAGTAACAATTCTCTGGCACTCAGTAACAATTCTGTCTGTCCCTGAGTAACAATTCTCTGGCACTCAGTAACAATTCTGTCTGTCCCTGAGTAACAATTCTCTGGCACTCAGTAACAATTCTGTCTGTCCCTGAGTAACAATTCTCTGGCACTCAGTAACAATTCTGTCTGTCCCTGAGTAACAATTCTGTCTGTCCCTGAGAATGAATTCTGTGGCCCTGAGTAAGAATTCTCTGGCACTCAGTAACAATTCTGTCTGTCCCTGAGTAACAATTCTCTGGCACTCAGTAACAATTCTGTCTGTCCCTGAGTAAAAATTCTGTGGCCCTAATAACGTTTCTGTGGCCCTAAGTAACAATTCTCTGGCACTGAGTAACAATTCTGTCTGTCCCTGAGTATGAATTCTGTGGCCCTAACTAGCGTTTCTTTGTCCCTAAATAACGATTCTGTGGCCCTCATTAACAAGTCTGTGTCCCTGAGTAATGGTTCTCTGTCCCTAAGTAACTTCTCTCTGTCCCCAATTCTCGTTTCTGTGGCCCTAACTCTGTCCCTGTCCCTAGTACAGAGCGGTCTGCCTCTGTTCAATGACTGCAGGCAAATGAAGATTTCCAAAATGGCCGCTATATATACCTCGACCATTACACAGTGCTGGCTGGCTGGCTGCTGATTGGCTGATGCGATCACATGTCGTTGAGGAATGCATTATGGGGCAGCGCGCCTTGTCTGCGCGCCTTCCCCGACATCCCCGCTCCGTCGCCGCACATGTCAGCCGCCATTTTCGGAAAAATTTCGATTCGCGCGTCCGAATTAGGCTGTTTTTCGGATTCGGCACGAATCGAAATTTTTCCGAAATTCGACTCGAATTCCACTTCGGATACTTCGATTCGCTCATCTCTAAATATAATGATGGGTCATGTTCTGAAAGCCTTGAAAGAGGAGGCAGAAGAATTGGTAGAAATGCAAGAACGAGCTATTGCCAATTATATTTGCCTCCCAAGGGGGACTGTGTGCTGTGATAGACCAAGAATGTTGCACCAGTATGGTTAACAATAGCTAAAAAATAAATGCACACTTAGAAGCAGTCCAAAGGTTACAGGGGAATGTACATGATACAATTAACCATATGTTGGATTTATCTGACTGGGGAGGATGATATCTATCTTGGGTGACTTGGCTGAACCCACTGAATTGGATCAAAAGAATTGGTGAAGTATTTAAGATTTTCCTTATTTTTCAGTGCTTTGTAGGAAGACTAAAGCCAATGAAGGGTGTTAATCGATTTGATGGTTTGAGAGAAAAGAATTGCAATATTCTTTTTCTTTCGAATAGGACTTGGGCAAACAGGCCTCTTAAGAATTGCTACTTGATTTGTACAAATAGTTTACATTAGAGCTTGACAAACATGTTCACCATTTGTTGAAGGAATAGAACCTAAGGTGTTGCCGAAATCTTTGACGTGTCCTGGCAAGACGATACTTTCAGGGATCATTTCTGTAGGAGCCCATGGGAGAAATGTGCTCGAAAGTGGCCAAACTCACTGTCCACGATGATGATTTGTAGGGCTCTCCTCTCATTAGGACTCCTGTTGTAGTGCTGCTCTATGCAGTTGCTGCCACCATTGGATGACTTGGTCATCTTTCTAGATGGGAAGATGGCAGGAGAGAGCTCATTCAGAGTGGTTCCTTCAGTGCTTTGTAGGAAGACTTAGAGTCTTCTTTTGTTTGCAAGACAGCTGAGTTTCCAAGCTTGTGCTTTACTCCAAACTATCAACGAGGCTTGCCTTTTTCTACCAATTGCTTCGATGGAAAAGTTCAAACCAATTGACACGATTATTGTTTGTAAGAAGAAAAAAAGAATTGGCTGGATTACTGATAGGGCGAGAGGCAGTCACCTGCCAATGTTTCTTCTTTAGCTCCCGCCTTAGGAAGAAATGCCAGATGGAAACAACGCTCATGGAACTCAAAGAAAGATGCGGGGGTTTTCTATGTTCGAAAGACCAAGAAAACATTGTCCGCACTGAGAAACCAGGCTTTTGGAACCAAAGGAAACTTGCCAGAGCATTACGTTTTGAAAAGAGGTGAAAACAAAAATACGCCATCTGTGTTGTAGTCTCGCCAGTGACCGCTCTGAACAAGACTGTGAGGTGCTTTTCAATCTTTGCTCGGGTTACCAAAAGGATGTCTGAAAATCAAAGTAGCCAATGAAGGGTGTTAATCAATTTGATGGTTTGAGAGAAAAGAATTGCAATATTCTTTTTCTTTCGAATAGGACTTGGGCAAACAGGCCTCTTAAGAATTGCTACTTGATTTGTACAAATAGTTTACATTAGAGCTTGACAAACATGTTCACCATTTGTTGAAGGAATAGAACCTAAGGTGTTGCCGAAATCTTTGACGTGTCCTGGCAAGACGATACTTTCAGGGATCATTTCTGTAGGAGCCGATGGGAGAAATGTGCTCGAAAGTGGCCAAACTCACTGTCCACGATGATGATTTGTAGGGCTCTCCTCTCATTAGGACTCCTGTTGTAGTGCTGCTCTATGCAGTTGCTGCCACCATTGGATGACTTGGTCATCTTTCTAGATGGGAAGATGGCAGGAGAGAGCTCATTCAGAGTGGTTCCTTCAGTGCTTTGTAGGAAGACTTAGAGTCTTCTTTTGTTTGCAAGACAGCTGAGTTTCCAAGCTTGTGCTTTACTCCAAACTATCAACGAGGCTTGCCTTTTTCTACCAATTGCTTCGATGGAAAAGTTCAAACCAATTGACACGATTATTGTTTGTAAGAAGAAAAAAAGAATTGGCTGGATTACTGATAGGGCGAGAGGCAGTCACCTGCCAATGTTTCTTCTTTAGCTCCCGCCTTAGGAAGAAATGCCAGATGGAAACAACGCTCATGGAACTCAAAGAAAGATGCGGGGGTTTTCTATGTTCGAAAGACCAAGAAAACATTGTCCGCACTGAGAAACCAGGCTTTTGGAACCAAAGGAAACTTGCCAGAGCATTACGTTTTGAAAAGAGGTGAAAACAAAAATACGCCATCTGTGTTGTAGTCTCGCCAGTGACCGCTCTGAACAAGACTGTGAGGTGCTTTTCAATCTTTGCTCGGGTTACCAAAAGGATGTCTGAAAATCAAAGTAGCCAATGAAGGGTGTTAATCAATTTGATGGTTTGAGAGAAAAGAATTGCAATATTCTTTTTCTTTCGAATAGGACTTGGGCAAACAGGCCTCTTAAGAATTGCTACTTGATTTGTACAAATAGTTTACATTAGAGCTTGACAAACATGTTCACCATTTGTTGAAGGAATAGAACCTAAGGTGTTGCCGAAATCTTTGACGTGTCCTGGCAAGACGATACTTTCAGGGATCATTTCTGTAGGAGCCGATGGGAGAAATGTGCTCGAAAGTGGCCAAACTCACTGTCCACGATGATGATTTGTAGGGCTCTCCTCTCATTAGGACTCCTGTTGTAGTGCTGCTCTATGCAGTTGCTGCCACCATTGGATGACTTGGTCATCTTTCTAGATGGGAAGATGGCAGGAGAGAGCTCATTCAGAGTGGTTCCTTCAGTGCTTTGTAGGAAGACTTAGAGTCTTCTTTTGTTTGCAAGACAGCTGAGTTTCCAAGCTTGTGCTTTACTCCAAACTATCAACGAGGCTTGCCTTTTTCTACCAATTGCTTCGATGGAAAAGTTCAAACCAATTGACACGATTATTGTTTGTAAGAAGAAAAAAAGAATTGGCTGGATTACTGATAGGGCGAGAGGCAGTCACCTGCCAATGTTTCTTCTTTAGCTCCCGCCTTAGGAAGAAATGCCAGATGGAAACAACGCTCATGGAACTCAAAGAAAGATGCGGGGGTTTTCTATGTTCAAAAGACCAAGAAAACATTGTCCGCACTGAGAAACCAGGCTTTTGGAACCAAAGGAAACTTGCCAGAGCATTACGTTTTGAAAAGAGGTGAAAACAAAAATACGCCATCTGTGTTGTAGTCTCGCCAGTGACCGCTCTGAACAAGACTGTGAGGTGCTTTTCAATCTTTGCTCGGGTTACCAAAAGGATGTCTGAAAATCAAAGTAGCCAATGAAGGGTGTTAATCAATTTGATGGTTTGAGAGAAAAGAATTGCAATATTCTTTTTCTTTCGAATAGGACTTGGGCAAACAGGCCTCTTAAGAATTGCTACTTGATTTGTACAAATAGTTTACATTAGAGCTTGACAAACATGTTCACCATTTGTTGAAGGAATAGAACCTAAGGTGTTGCCGAAATCTTTGACGTGTCCTGGCAAGACGATACTTTCAGGGATCATTTCTGTAGGAGCCGATGGGAGAAATGTGCTCGAAAGTGGCCAAACTCACTGTCCACGATGATGATTTGTAGGGCTCTCCTCTCATTAGGACTCCTGTTGTAGTGCTGCTCTATGCAGTTGCTGCCACCATTGGATGACTTGGTCATCTTTCTAGATGGGAAGATGGCAGGAGAGAGCTCATTCAGAGTGGTTCCTTCAGTGCTTTGTAGGAAGACTTAGAGTCTTCTTTTGTTTGCAAGACAGCTGAGTTTCCAAGCTTGTGCTTTACTCCAAACTATCAACGAGGCTTGCCTTTTTCTACCAATTGCTTCGATGGAAAAGTTCAAACCAATTGACACGATTATTGTTTGTAAGAAGAAAAAAAGAATTGGCTGGATTACTGATAGGGCGAGAGGCAGTCACCTGCCAATGTTTCTTCTTTAGCTCCCGCCTTAGGAAGAAATGCCAGATGGAAACAACGCTCATGGAACTCAAAGAAAGATGCGGGGGTTTTCTATGTTCGAAATACCAAGAAAACATTGTCCGCACTGAGAAACCAGGCTTTTGGAACCAAAGGAAACTTGCCAGAGCATTACGTTTTGAAAAGAGGTGAAAACAAAAATACGCCATCTGTGTTGTAGTCTCGCCAGTGACCGCTCTGAACAAGACTGTGAGGTGCTCTTCAATCTTTGCTCGGGTTACCAAAAGGATGTCTGAAAATCAAAGTAGCCAATGAAGGGTGTTAATCAATTTGATGGTTTGAGAGAAAAGAATTGCAATATTCTTTTTCTTTCGAATAGGACTTGGGCAAACAGGCCTCTTAAGAATTGCTACTTGATTTGTACAAATAGTTTACATTAGAGCTTGACAAACATGTTCACCATTTGTTGAAGGAATAGAACCTAAGGTGTTGCCGAAATCTTTGACGTGTCCTGGCAAGACGATACTTTCAGGGATCATTTCTGTAGGAGCCGATGGGAGAAATGTGCTCGAAAGTGGCCAAACTCACTGTCCACGATGATGATTTGTAGGGCTCTCCTCTCATTAGGACTCCTGTTGTAGTGCTGCTCTATGCAGTTGCTGCCACCATTGGATGACTTGGTCATCTTTCTAGATGGGAAGATGGCAGGAGAGAGCTCATTCAGAGTGGTTCCTTCAGTGCTTTGTAGGAAGACTTAGAGTCTTCTTTTGTTTGCAAGACAGCTGAGTTTCCAAGCTTGTGCTTTACTCCAAACTATCAACGAGGCTTGCCTTTTTCTACCAATTGCTTCGATGGAAAAGTTCAAACCAATTGACACGATTATTGTTTGTAAGAAGAAAAAAAGAATTGGCTGGATTACTGATAGGGCGAGAGGCAGTCACCTGCCAATGTTTCTTCTTTAGCTCCCGCCTTAGGAAGAAATGCCAGATGGAAACAACGCTCATGGAACTCAAAGAAAGATGCGGGGGTTTTCTATGTTCGAAAGACCAAGAAAACATTGTCCGCACTGAGAAACCAGGCTTTTGGAACCAAAGGAAACTTGCCAGAGCATTACGTTTTGAAAAGAGGTGAAAACAAAAATACGCCATCTGTGTTGTAGTCTCGCCAGTGACCGCTCTGAACAAGACTGTGAGGTGCTTTTCAATCTTTGCTCGGGTTACCAAAAGGATGTCTGAAAATCAAAGTAGCCAATGAAGGGTGTTAATCAATTTGATGGTTTGAGAGAAAAGAATTGCAATATTCTTTTTCTTTCGAATAGGACTTGGGCAAACAGGCCTCTTAAGAATTGCTACTTGATTTGTACAAATAGTTTACATTAGAGCTTGACAAACATGTTCACCATTTGTTGAAGGAATAGAACCTAAGGTGTTGCCGAAATCTTTGACGTGTCCTGGCAAGACGATACTTTCAGGGATCATTTCTGTAGGAGCCGATGGGAGAAATGTGCTCGAAAGTGGCCAAACTCACTGTCCACGATGATGATTTGTAGGGCTCTCCTCTCATTAGGACTCCTGTTGTAGTGCTGCTCTATGCAGTTGCTGCCACCATTGGATGACTTGGTCATCTTTCTAGATGGGAAGATGGCAGGAGAGAGCTCATTCAGAGTGGTTCCTTCAGTGCTTTGTAGGAAGACTTAGAGTCTTCTTTTGTTTGCAAGACAGCTGAGTTTCCAAGCTTGTGCTTTACTCCAAACTATCAACGAGGCTTGCCTTTTTCTACCAATTGCTTCGATGGAAAAGTTCAAACCAATTGACACGATTATTGTTTGTAAGAAGAAAAAAAGAATTGGCTGGATTACTGATAGGGCGAGAGGCAGTCACCTGCCAATGTTTCTTCTTTAGCTCCCGCCTTAGGAAGAAATGCCAGATGGAAACAACGCTCATGGAACTCAAAGAAAGATGCGGGGGTTTTCTATGTTCGAAAGACCAAGAAAACATTGTCCGCACTGAGAAACCAGGCTTTTGGAACCAAAGGAAACTTGCCAGAGCATTACGTTTTGAAAAGAGGTGAAAACAAAAATACGCCATCTGTGTTGTAGTCTCGCCAGTGACCGCTCTGAACAAGACTGTGAGGTGCTTTTCAATCTTTGCTCGGGTTACCAAAAGGATGTCTGAAAATCAAAGTAGCCAATGAAGGGTGTTAATCAATTTGATGGTTTGAGAGAAAAGAATTGCAATATTCTTTTTCTTTCGAATAGGACTTGGGCAAACAGGCCTCTTAAGAATTGCTACTTGATTTGTACAAATAGTTTACATTAGAGCTTGACAAACATGTTCACCATTTGTTGAAGGAATAGAACCTAAGGTGTTGCCGAAATCTTTGGCGTGTCCTGGCAAGACGATACTTTCAGGGATCATTTCTGTAGGAGCCGATGGGAGAAATGTGCTCGAAAGTGGCCAAACTCACTGTCCACGATGATGATTTGTAGGGCTCTCCTCTCATTAGGACTCCTGTTGTAGTGCTGCTCTATGCAGTTGCTGCCACCATTGGATGACTTGGTCATCTTTCTAGATGGGAAGATGGCAGGAGAGAGCTCATTCAGAGTGGTTCCTTCAGTGCTTTGTAGGAAGACTTAGAGTCTTCTTTTGTTTGCAAGACAGCTGAGTTTCCAAGCTTGTGCTTTACTCCAAACTATCAACGAGGCTTGCCTTTTTCTACCAATTGCTTCGATGGAAAAGTTCAAACCAATTGACACGATTATTGTTTGTAAGAAGAAAAAAAGAATTGGCTGGATTACTGATAGGGCGAGAGGCAGTCACCTGCCAATGTTTCTTCTTTAGCTCCCGCCTTAGGAAGAAATGCCAGATGGAAACAACGCTCATGGAACTCAAAGAAAGATGCGGGGGTTTTCTATGTTCGAAAGACCAAGAAAACATTGTCCGCACTGAGAAACCAGGCTTTTGGAACCAAAGGAAACTTGCCAGAGCATTACGTTTTGAAAAGAGGTGAAAACAAAAATACGCCATCTGTGTTGTAGTCTCGCCAGTGACCGCTCTGAACAAGACTGTGAGGTGCTTTTCAATCTTTGCTCGGGTTACCAAAAGGATGTCTGAAAATCAAAGTAGCCAATGAAGGGTGTTAATCAATTTGATGGTTTGAGAGAAAAGAATTGCAATATTCTTTTTCTTTCGAATAGGACTTGGGCAAACAGGCCTCTTAAGAATTGCTACTTGATTTGTACAAATAGTTTACATTAGAGCTTGACAAACATGTTCACCATTTGTTGAAGGAATAGAACCTAAGGTGTTGCCGAAATCTTTGACGTGTCCTGGCAAGACGATACTTTCAGGGATCATTTCTGTAGGAGCCGATGGGAGAAATGTGCTCGAAAGTGGCCAAACTCACTGTCCACGATGATGATTTGTAGGGCTCTTCTCTCATTAGGACTCCTGTTGTAGTGCTGCTCTATGCAGTTGCTGCCACCATTGGATGACTTGGTCATCTTTCTAGATGGGAAGATGGCAGGAGAGAGCTCATTTAGAGTGGTTCCTTCAGTGCTTTGTAGGAAGACTTAGAGTCTTCTTTTGTTTGCAAGACAGCTGAGTTTCCAAGCTTGTGCTTTACTCCAAACTATCAACGAGGCTTGCCTTTTTCTACCAATTGCTTCGATGGAAAAGTTCAAACCAATTGACACGATTATTGTTTGTAAGAAGAAAAAAAGAATTGGCTGGATTACTGATAGGGCGAGAGGCAGTCACCTGCCAATGTTTCTTCTTTAGCTCCCGCCTTAGGAAGAAATGCCAGATGGAAACAACGCTCATGGAACTCAAAGAAAGATGCGGGGGTTTTCTATGTTCGAAATACCAAGAAAACATTGTCCGCACTGAGAAACCAGGCTTTTGGAACCAAAGGAAACTTGCCAGAGCATTACGTTTTGAAAAGAGGTGAAAACAAAAATACGCCATCTGTGTTGTAGTCTCGCCAGTGACCGCTCTGAACAAGACTGTGAGGTGCTCTTCAATCTTTGCTCGGGTTACCAAAAGGATGTCTGAAAATCAAAGTAGCCAATGAAGGGTGTTAATCAATTTGATGGTTTGAGAGAAAAGAATTGCAATATTCTTTTTCTTTCGAATAGGACTTGGGCAAACAGGCCTCTTAAGAATTGCTACTTGATTTGTACAAATAGTTTACATTAGAGCTTGACAAACATGTTCACCATTTGTTGAAGGAATAGAACCTAAGGTGTTGCCGAAATCTTTGACGTGTCCTGGCAAGACGATACTTTCAGGGATCATTTCTGTAGGAGCCGATGGGAGAAATGTGCTCGAAAGTGGCCAAACTCACTGTCCACGATGATGATTTGTAGGGCTCTCCTCTCATTAGGACTCCTGTTGTAGTGCTGCTCTATGCAGTTGCTGCCACCATTGGATGACTTGGTCATCTTTCTAGATGGGAAGATGGCAGGAGAGAGCTCATTCAGAGTGGTTCCTTCAGTGCTTTGTAGGAAGACTTAGAGTCTTCTTTTGTTTGCAAGACAGCTGAGTTTCCAAGCTTGTGCTTTACTCCAAACTATCAACGAGGCTTGCCTTTTTCTACCAATTGCTTCGATGGAAAAGTTCAAACCAATTGACACGATTATTGTTTGTAAGAAGAAAAAAAGAATTGGCTGGATTACTGATAGGGCGAGAGGCAGTCACCTGCCAATGTTTCTTCTTTAGCTCCCGCCTTAGGAAGAAATGCCAGATGGAAACAACGCTCATGGAACTCAAAGAAAGATGCGGGGGTTTTCTATGTTCGAAAGACCAAGAAAACATTGTCCGCACTGAGAAACCAGGCTTTTGGAACCAAAGGAAACTTGCCAGAGCATTACGTTTTGAAAAGAGGTGAAAACAAAAATACGCCATCTGTGTTGTAGTCTCGCCAGTGACCGCTCTGAACAAGACTGTGAGGTGCTTTTCAATCTTTGCTCGGGTTACCAAAAGGATGTCTGAAAATCAAAGTAGCCAATGAAGGGTGTTAATCAATTTGATGGTTTGAGAGAAAAGAATTGCAATATTCTTTTTCTTTCGAATAGGACTTGGGCAAACAGGCCTCTTAAGAATTGCTACTTGATTTGTACAAATAGTTTACATTAGAGCTTGACAAACATGTTCACCATTTGTTGAAGGAATAGAACCTAAGGTGTTGCCGAAATCTTTGACGTGTCCTGGCAAGACGATACTTTCAGGGATCATTTCTGTAGGAGCCGATGGGAGAAATGTGCTCGAAAGTGGCCAAACTCACTGTCCACGATGATGATTTGTAGGGCTCTCCTCTCATTAGGACTCCTGTTGTAGTGCTGCTCTATGCAGTTGCTGCCACCATTGGATGACTTGGTCATCTTTCTAGATGGGAAGATGGCAGGAGAGAGCTCATTCAGAGTGGTTCCTTCAGTGCTTTGTAGGAAGACTTAGAGTCTTCTTTTGTTTGCAAGACAGCTGAGTTTCCAAGCTTGTGCTTTACTCCAAACTATCAACGAGGCTTGCCTTTTTCTACCAATTGCTTCGATGGAAAAGTTCAAACCAATTGACACGATTATTGTTTGTAAGAAGAAAAAAAGAATTGGCTGGATTACTGATAGGGCGAGAGGCAGTCACCTGCCAATGTTTCTTCTTTAGCTCCCGCCTTAGGAAGAAATGCCAGATGGAAACAACGCTCATGGAACTCAAAGAAAGATGCGGGGGTTTTCTATGTTCGAAAGACCAAGAAAACATTGTCCGCACTGAGAAACCAGGCTTTTGGAACCAAAGGAAACTTGCCAGAGCATTACGTTTTGAAAAGAGGTGAAAACAAAAATACGCCATCTGTGTTGTAGTCTCGCCAGTGACCGCTCTGAACAAGACTGTGAGGTGCTTTTCAATCTTTGCTCGGGTTACCAAAAGGATGTCTGAAAATCAAAGTAGCCAATGAAGGGTGTTAATCAATTTGATGGTTTGAGAGAAAAGAATTGCAATATTCTTTTTCTTTCGAATAGGACTTGGGCAAACAGGCCTCTTAAGAATTGCTACTTGATTTGTACAAATAGTTTACATTAGAGCTTGACAAACATGTTCACCATTTGTTGAAGGAATAGAACCTAAGGTGTTGCCGAAATCTTTGACGTGTCCTGGCAAGACGATACTTTCAGGGATCATTTCTGTAGGAGCCGATGGGAGAAATGTGCTCGAAAGTGGCCAAACTCACTGTCCACGATGATGATTTGTAGGGCTCTCCTCTCATTAGGACTCCTGTTGTAGTGCTGCTCTATGCAGTTGCTGCCACCATTGGATGACTTGGTCATCTTTCTAGATGGGAAGATGGCAGGAGAGAGCTCATTCAGAGTGGTTCCTTCAGTGCTTTGTAGGAAGACTTAGAGTCTTCTTTTGTTTGCAAGACAGCTGAGTTTCCAAGCTTGTGCTTTACTCCAAACTATCAACGAGGCTTGCCTTTTTCTACCAATTGCTTCGATGGAAAAGTTCAAACCAATTGACACGATTATTGTTTGTAAGAAGAAAAAAAGAATTGGCTGGATTACTGATAGGGCGAGAGGCAGTCACCTGCCAATGTTTCTTCTTTAGCTCCCGCCTTAGGAAGAAATGCCAGATGGAAACAACGCTCATGGAACTCAAAGAAAGATGCGGGGGTTTTCTATGTTCGAAAGACCAAGAAAACATTGTCCGCACTGAGAAACCAGGCTTTTGGAACCAAAGGAAACTTGCCAGAGCATTACGTTTTGAAAAGAGGTGAAAACAAAAATACGCCATCTGTGTTGTAGTCTCGCCAGTGACCGCTCTGAACAAGACTGTGAGGTGCTTTTCAATCTTTGCTCGGGTTACCAAAAGGATGTCTGAAAATCAAAGTAGCCAATGAAGGGTGTTAATCAATTTGATGGTTTGAGAGAAAAGAATTGCAATATTCTTTTTCTTTCGAATAGGACTTGGGCAAACAGGCCTCTTAAGAATTGCTACTTGATTTGTACAAATAGTTTACATTAGAGCTTGACAAACATGTTCACCATTTGTTGAAGGAATAGAACCTAAGGTGTTGCCGAAATCTTTGACGTGTCCTGGCAAGACGATACTTTCAGGGATCATTTCTGTAGGAGCCGATGGGAGAAATGTGCTCGAAAGTGGCCAAACTCACTGTCCACGATGATGATTTGTAGGGCTCTCCTCTCATTAGGACTCCTGTTGTAGTGCTGCTCTATGCAGTTGCTGCCACCATTGGATGACTTGGTCATCTTTCTAGATGGGAAGATGGCAGGAGAGAGCTCATTCAGAGTGGTTCCTTCAGTGCTTTGTAGGAAGACTTAGAGTCTTCTTTTGTTTGCAAGACAGCTGAGTTTCCAAGCTTGTGCTTTACTCCAAACTATCAACGAGGCTTGCCTTTTTCTACCAATTGCTTCGATGGAAAAGTTCAAACCAATTGACACGATTATTGTTTGTAAGAAGAAAAAAAGAATTGGCTGGATTACTGATAGGGCGAGAGGCAGTCACCTGCCAATGTTTCTTCTTTAGCTCCCGCCTTAGGAAGAAATGCCAGATGGAAACAACGCTCATGGAACTCAAAGAAAGATGCGGGGGTTTTCTATGTTCGAAAGACCAAGAAAACATTGTCCGCACTGAGAAACCAGGCTTTTGGAACCAAAGGAAACTTGCCAGAGCATTACGTTTTGAAAAGAGGTGAAAACAAAAATACGCCATCTGTGTTGTAGTCTCGCCAGTGACCGCTCTGAACAAGACTGTGAGGTGCTCTTCAATCTTTGCTCGGGTTACCAAAAGGATGTCTGAAAATCAAAGTAGCCAATGAAGGGTGTTAATCAATTTGATGGTTTGAGAGAAAAGAATTGCAATATTCTTTTTCTTTCGAATAGGACTTGGGCAAACAGGCCTCTTAAGAATTGCTACTTGATTTGTACAAATAGTTTACATTAGAGCTTGACAAACATGTTCACCATTTGTTGAAGGAATAGAACCTAAGGTGTTGCCGAAATCTTTGACGTGTCCTGGCAAGACGATACTTTCAGGGATCATTTCTGTAGGAGCCAATGGGAGAAATGTGCTCGAAAGTGGCCAAACTCACTGTCCACGATGATGATTTGTAGGGCTCTTCTCTCATTAGGACTCCTGTTGTAGTGCTGCTCTATGCAGTTGCTGCCACCATTGGATGACTTGGTCATCTTTCTAGATGGGAAGATGGCAGGAGAGAGCTCATTTAGAGTGGTTCCTTCAGTGCTTTGTAGGAAGACTTAGAGTCTTCTTTTGTTTGCAAGACAGCTGAGTTTCCAAGCTTGTGCTTTACTCCAAACTATCAACGAGGCTTGCCTTTTTCTACCAATTGCTTCGATGGAAAAGTTCAAACCAATTGACACGATTATTGTTTGTAAGAAGAAAAAAAGAATTGGCTGGATTACTGATAGGGCGAGAGGCAGTCACCTGCCAATGTTTCTTCTTTAGCTCCCGCCTTAGGAAGAAATGCCAGATGGAAACAACGCTCATGGAACTCAAAGAAAGATGCGGGGGTTTTCTATGTTCGAAATACCAAGAAAACATTGTCCGCACTGAGAAACCAGGCTTTTGGAACCAAAGGAAACTTGCCAGAGCATTACGTTTTGAAAAGAGGTGAAAACAAAAATTCGCCATCTGTGTTGTAGTCTCGCCAGTGACCGCTCTGAACAAGACTGTGAGGTGCTCTTCAATCTTTGCTCGGGTTACCAAAAGGATGTCTGAAAATCAAAGTAGCCAATGAAGGGTGTTAATCAATTTGATGGTTTGAGAGAAAAGAATTGCAATATTCTTTTTCTTTCGAATAGGACTTGGGCAAACAGGCCTCTTAAGAATTGCTACTTGATTTGTACAAATAGTTTACATTAGAGCTTGACAAACATGTTCACCATTTGTTGAAGGAATAGAACCTAAGGTGTTGCCGAAATCTTTGACGTGTCCTGGCAAGACGATACTTTCAGGGATCATTTCTGTAGGAGCCGATGGGAGAAATGTGCTCGAAAGTGGCCAAACTCACTGTCCACGATGATGATTTGTAGGGCTCTCCTCTCATTAGGACTCCTGTTGTAGTGCTGCTCTATGCAGTTGCTGCCACCATTGGATGACTTGGTCATCTTTCTAGATGGGAAGATGGCAGGAGAGAGCTCATTCAGAGTGGTTCCTTCAGTGCTTTGTAGGAAGACTTAGAGTCTTCTTTTGTTTGCAAGACAGCTGAGTTTCCAAGCTTGTGCTTTACTCCAAACTATCAACGAGGCTTGCCTTTTTCTACCAATTGCTTCGATGGAAAAGTTCAAACCAATTGACACGATTATTGTTTGTAAGAAGAAAAAAAGAATTGGCTGGATTACTGATAGGGCGAGAGGCAGTCACCTGCCAATGTTTCTTCTTTAGCTCCCGCCTTAGGAAGAAATGCCAGATGGAAACAACGCTCATGGAACTCAAAGAAAGATGCGGGGGTTTTCTATGTTCGAAAGACCAAGAAAACATTGTCCGCACTGAGAAACCAGGCTTTTGGAACCAAAGGAAACTTGCCAGAGCATTACGTTTTGAAAAGAGGTGAAAACAAAAATACGCCATCTGTGTTGTAGTCTCGCCAGTGACCGCTCTGAACAAGACTGTGAGGTGCTTTTCAATCTTTGCTCGGGTTACCAAAAGGATGTCTGAAAATCAAAGTAGCCAATGAAGGGTGTTAATCAATTTGATGGTTTGAGAGAAAAGAATTGCAATATTCTTTTTCTTTCGAATAGGACTTGGGCAAACAGGCCTCTTAAGAATTGCTACTTGATTTGTACAAATAGTTTACATTAGAGCTTGACAAACATGTTCACCATTTGTTGAAGGAATAGAACCTAAGGTGTTGCCGAAATCTTTGACGTGTCCTGGCAAGACGATACTTTCAGGGATCATTTCTGTAGGAGCCGATGGGAGAAATGTGCTCGAAAGTGGCCAAACTCACTGTCCACGATGATGATTTGTAGGGCTCTCCTCTCATTAGGACTCCTGTTGTAGTGCTGCTCTATGCAGTTGCTGCCACCATTGGATGACTTGGTCATCTTTCTAGATGGGAAGATGGCAGGAGAGAGCTCATTCAGAGTGGTTCCTTCAGTGCTTTGTAGGAAGACTTAGAGTCTTCTTTTGTTTGCAAGACAGCTGAGTTTCCAAGCTTGTGCTTTACTCCAAACTATCAACGAGGCTTGCCTTTTTCTACCAATTGCTTCGATGGAAAAGTTCAAACCAATTGACACGATTATTGTTTGTAAGAAGAAAAAAAGAATTGGCTGGATTACTGATAGGGCGAGAGGCAGTCACCTGCCAATGTTTCTTCTTTAGCTCCCGCCTTAGGAAGAAATGCCAGATGGAAACAACGCTCATGGAACTCAAAGAAAGATGCGGGGGTTTTCTATGTTCGAAAGACCAAGAAAACATTGTCCGCACTGAGAAACCAGGCTTTTGGAACCAAAGGAAACTTGCCAGAGCATTACGTTTTGAAAAGAGGTGAAAACAAAAATACGCCATCTGTGTTGTAGTCTCGCCAGTGACCGCTCTGAACAAGACTGTGAGGTGCTTTTCAATCTTTGCTCGGGTTACCAAAAGGATGTCTGAAAATCAAAGTAGCCAATGAAGGGTGTTAATCAATTTGATGGTTTGAGAGAAAAGAATTGCAATATTCTTTTTCTTTCGAATAGGACTTGGGCAAACAGGCCTCTTAAGAATTGCTACTTGATTTGTACAAATAGTTTACATTAGAGCTTGACAAACATGTTCACCATTTGTTGAAGGAATAGAACCTAAGGTGTTGCCGAAATCTTTGACATGTCCTGGCAAGACGATACTTTCAGGGATCATTTCTGTAGGAGCCGATGGGAGAAATGTGCTCGAAAGTGGCCAAACTCACTGTCCACGATGATGATTTGTAGGGCTCTCCTCTCATTAGGACTCCTGTTGTAGTGCTGCTCTATGCAGTTGCAGCCACCATTGGATGACTTGGTCATCTTTCTAGATGGGAAGATGGCAGGAGAGAGCTCATTCAGAGTGGTTCCTTCAGTGCTTTGTAGGAAGACTTAGAGTCTTCTTTTGTTTGCAAGACAGCTGAGTTTCCAAGCTTGTGCTTTACTCCAAACTATCAACGAGGCTTGCCTTTTTCTACCAATTGCTTCGATGGAAAAGTTCAAACCAATTGACACGATTATTGTTTGTAAGAAGAAAAAAAGAATTGGCTGGATTACTGATAGGGCGAGAGGCAGTCACCTGCCAATGTTTCTTCTTTAGCTCCCGCCTTAGGAAGAAATGCCAGATGGAAACAACGCTCATGGAACTCAAAGAAAGATGCGGGGGTTTTCTATGTTCGAAAGACCAAGAAAACATTGTCCGCACTGAGAAACCAGGCTTTTGGAACCAAAGGAAACTTGCCAGAGCATTACGTTTTGAAAAGAGGTGAAAACAAAAATACGCCATCTGTGTTGTAGTCTCGCCAGTGACCGCTCTGAACAAGACTGTGAGGTGCTTTTCAATCTTTGCTCGGGTTACCAAAAGGATGTCTGAAAATCAAAGTAGCCAATGAAGGGTGTTAATCAATTTGATGGTTTGAGAGAAAAGAATTGCAATATTCTTTTTCTTTCGAATAGGACTTGGGCAAACAGGCCTCTTAAGAATTGCTACTTGATTTGTACAAATAGTTTACATTAGAGCTTGACAAACATGTTCACCATTTGTTGAAGGAATAGAACCTAAGGTGTTGCCGAAATCTTTGACGTGTCCTGGCAAGACGATACTTTCAGGGATCATTTCTGTAGGAGCCGATGGGAGAAATGTGCTCGAAAGTGGCCAAACTCACTGTCCACGATGATGATTTGTAGGGCTCTCCTCTCATTAGGACTCCTGTTGTAGTGCTGCTCTATGCAGTTGCTGCCACCATTGGATGACTTGGTCATCTTTCTAGATGGGAAGATGGCAGGAGAGAGCTCATTCAGAGTGGTTCCTTCAGTGCTTTGTAGGAAGACTTAGAGTCTTCTTTTGTTTGCAAGACAGCTGAGTTTCCAAGCTTGTGCTTTACTCCAAACTATCAACGAGGCTTGCCTTTTTCTACCAATTGCTTCGATGGAAAAGTTCAAACCAATTGACACGATTATTGTTTGTAAGAAGAAAAAAAGAATTGGCTGGATTACTGATAGGGCGAGAGGCAGTCACCTGCCAATGTTTCTTCTTTAGATCCCGCCTTAGGAAGAAATGCCAGATGGAAACAACGCTCATGGAACTCAAAGAAAGATGCAGGGGTTTTCTATGTTCGAAAGACCAAGAAAACATTGTCCGCACTGAGAAACCAGGCTTTTGGAACCAAAGGAAACTTGCCAGAGCATTACGTTTTGAAAAGAGGTGAAAACAAAAATACGCCATCTGTGTTGTAGTCTCGCCAGTGACCGCTCTGAACAAGACTGTGAGGTGCTTTTCAATCTTTGCTCGGGTTACCAAAAGGATGTCTGAAAATCAAAGTAGCCAATGAAGGGTGTTAATCAATTTGATGGTTTGAGAGAAAAGAATTGCAATATTCTTTTTCTTTCGAATAGGACTTGGGCAAACAGGCCTCTTAAGAATTGCTACTTGATTTGTACAAATAGTTTACATTAGAGCTTGACAAACATGTTCACCATTTGTTGAAGGAATAGAACCTAAGGTGTTGCCGAAATCTTTGACGTGTCCTGGCAAGACGATACTTTCAGGGATCATTTCTGTAGGAGCCGATGGGAGAAATGTGCTCGAAAGTGTCCAAACTCACTGTCCACGATGATGATTTGTAGGGCTCTCCTCTCATTAGGACTCCTGTTGTAGTGCTGCTCTATGCAGTTGCTGCCACCATTGGATGACTTGGTCATCTTTCTAGATGGGAAGATGGCAGGAGAGAGCTCATTCAGAGTGGTTCCTTCAGTGCTTTGTAGGAAGACTTAGAGTCTTCTTTTGTTTGCAAGACAGCTGAGTTTCCAAGCTTGTGCTTTACTCCAAACTATCAACGAGGCTTGCCTTTTTCTACCAATTGCTTCGATGGAAAAGTTCAAACCAATTGACACGATTATTGTTTGTAAGAAGAAAAAAAGAATTGGCTGGATTACTGATAGGGCGAGAGGCAGTCACCTGCCAATGTTTCTTCTTTAGCTCCCGCCTTAGGAAGAAATGCCAGATGGAAACAACGCTCATGGAACTCAAAGAAAGATGCGGGGGTTTTCTATGTTCGAAAGACCAAGAAAACATTGTCCGCACTGAGAAACCAGGCTTTTGGAACCAAAGGAAACTTGCCAGAGCATTACGTTTTGAAAAGAGGTGAAAACAAAAATACGCCATCTGTGTTGTAGTCTCGCCAGTGACCGCTCTGAACAAGACTGTGAGGTGCTTTTTAATCTTTGCTCGGGTTACCAAAAGGATGTCTGAAAATCAAAGTAGCCAATGAAGGGTGTTAATCAATTTGATGGTTTGAGAGAAAAGAATTGCAATATTCTTTTTCTTTCGAATAGGACTTGGGCAATCAGGCCTCTTAAGAATTGCTATCTTGATTTGTACAAATAGTTTACATTAGAGCTTGACAAACATGTTCACCATTTGTTGAAGGAATAGAACCTAAGGTGTTGCCGAAATCTTTGACGTGTCCTGGCAAGACGATACTTTCAGGGATCATTTCTGTAGGAGCCGATGGGAGAAATGTGCTCGAAAGTGGCCAAACTCACTGTCCACGATGATGATTTGTAGGGCTCGCCTCTCATTAGGACTCCTGTTGTAGTGCTGCTCTATGCAGTTGCTGCCACCATTGGATGACTTGGTCATCTTTCTAGATGGGAAGATGGCAGGAGAGAGCTCATTCAGAGTGGTTCCTTCAGTGCTTTGTAGGAAGACTTAGAGTCTTCTTTTGTTTGCAAGACAGCTGAGTTTCCAAGCTTGTGCTTTACTCCAAACTATCAACGAGGCTTGCCTTTTTCTACCAATTGCTTCGATGGAAAAGTTCAAACCAATTGACACGATTATTGTTTGTAAGAAGAAAAAAAGAATTGGCTGGATTACTGATAGGGCGAGAGGCAGTCACCTGCCAATGTTTCTTCTTTAGCTCCCGCCTTAGGAAGAAATGCCAGATGGAAACAACGCTCATGGAACTCAAAGAAAGATGCGGGGGTTTTCTATGTTCGAAAGACCAAGAAAACATTGTCCGCACTGAGAAACCAGGCTTTTGGAACCAAAGGAAACTTGCCAGAGCATTACGTTTTGAAAAGAGGTGAAAACAAAAATACGCCATCTGTGTTGTAGTCTCGCCAGTGACCGCTCTGAACAAGACTGTGAGGTGCTTTTCAATCTTTGCTCGGGTTACCAAAAGGATGTCTGAAAATCAAAGTAGCCAATGAAGGGTGTTTTTTTTTTTTGTTTTTTTTTTTAATTTAAATATTTATTAAATTTTTCATATTAATACAAAAACTCCAAAAAGGGAAGTAATTCTCATACAGATAGACATTTATAACATTTCTGCCTTTCCCTTACTAAAAACTCTTTTCTTTCCCATCCCACTACCCCTTCTTCCCACCCCTCCTCCCCCTCTGCAGACTCTAACCCATTCTATTCTCTTGAGGCTTTTTAATTTTTTGTTAACATCCTAGTTCATGTTTTCCTATATTTCTCTTTCATTCCTGCTCTTTCCCACTTTTCCCATCTCCTGAGATAAACTCTCATTCTATCTTCCTGCATATGATATGATCTTTCCATTCTACTTATCTGGTTTACTCTGTTAATCCAGTCCACCTCCTTCGGTACCTCGACTCTCCGCCAAAACTTGGGTATCAACCCTTTCGCCGCATTCAAGAGGTACCAAATACCTGAATCTTTATATTTATTTACAGATGTCTCCACATTGTGTAGAAGACACGTCGTTGGGTCTAATCCTATGTCAATTTCCGTTATTTCTTTAATCAACTTGACTATTGTCTTCCAAAAAGCCTGGATTTTCGGACATTCCCACCATATGTGAAACACCGTGCCTATATCTCCACATCCTCTCCAACACTTATTTGAACTTTCCCCATTCATCTTGTGTTCTACACTCGGTGTGATGTGCCATCGTGTCACGCACTTATAATTAACCTCCACCTCTCTCATACTAACATTATCGTGTATCAATCTAAACATCTTTCTCTGTCTATCTTCATCAAACCCAACTCCCATATCTCTTTCCCATTTTGTCATAAAGTTTAACTTTGTGTTTGTGTCTAATTCTGTGAGTATTCTATACACTTTTGAAATACCGTGTTTCCCATCCCTTCGTGTCTCCAACAACCTTTCAAACATATTCCACTCCTGTTTTATTCTCAAAGGTTTCGGTAGTTTTCCAATAAAACTTTTCAATTGATGGTATTTCCACTCATCCATTCTAATAAAAATGTCTCCCTTCTTCTCTATTAACTCTTTAAGTGGTCTCAATTCTCCCTCCACCAATACATCTCTCAGTTGGGTATCCTCCTTTCTAAACCATCTCCCCGATATCTTGTTCTTTCCCGGAGGAAAGTACTCAGAATTCGTGAGAGGCATTAATATTGAATTAAATTCCCATTTCATATTTTTATGTAAATTGTCCCATACCCTAAAAACATTTAAAGTGTAAATACTTGTGGTTTCTTTAGTTCCCCTGAACTGTGGTGGGACCCATATCATCTGACTCAATCTAATGCCACTAAGATCATTTTCAATTGTTACCCAACTTTTCCCCTTATGGTTAAATGTCCAGTCATATATTCTTGCCAAAACCACTGCTTTATAGTATCTCTTGACATCTGGTAAACCCAATCCCCCTTTCTCTTTAGTCCTACTCAATGTTTCATATGCTATTCTAGGTTTTTTATTCTTCCATATGTATCTTGTTAACATTTTTTTCATTATCTTAAAGAAGGCTTCTGGAATTTTAATTGGTACCATTTGAAATCTATACAGTATTTTAGGCATAATTACCATTTTGACTAAGTTTATACGTCCTATCCAGGATGGATTTCCTCCTTCTAGTCTTTTTAAATCTTCCCTGATCTCATTTATCAATGAGATATAGTTTAATCTATACAAATGCTTAGATGAGGTAGTGAGTTTTATTCCTAGGTATTTTATCTCTTTTTCTCTCCATATAAAGGGGAATTCTTTTTGTAATTTTTCTTTTTCGTTCTTTGATATATTAATATTCAGAATCTCTGTTTTCGTTGGATTAATTTTTAAATTTGATAGTTCACCGTACTCCTTCAGAATCTTCATTATATTTGGGAGAGTTATTCGGGGATTCCCCACGTAGAACAATAAGTCGTCCGCAAAGGCCGCTACTCTATGTTCTATGGATTCTATCTGAATTCCCTTTACCGATCCGCTATTTCTTATTATTGACAACAGAGGTTCGAGTGACAATACATACAGCAGGGGGGACAGAGGACAGCCCTGTCTTGTACCATTTGACATTCCAATGGGTTCTGATCTCTCCCCATTTACCGTGATGATTGCAGTAGGCTCCCTATATAGTTTACTTATCCACTCTCGCATTCTATCTCCTATCCCCAACACTTTTAAGTTATCCATCATAAAGCCCCAGTCCACTCTATCAAATGCCTTCTCCGCATCAATTGACAAGAGCACCACCGGGGCTTTCCCTCTTCTACTCTTCTGAATAAGCATCAGGGTTCTCAAGCCGTTATCTCTACCTTCTCTCCCCGGTACAAAGCCCACCTGATCTCCGTGGATCCATTCAGGCATCAGATCTCTCAGCCTGTTTGCTAACACCTTTGCATACAATTTAGTGTCTGTGTTCAATAGTGAGATAGGTCTATAGCTGGAGCACTGCGATGGATCCTTTCCCTCCTTGTGAATAAGTACTACATGTGCCTGTAGGGATTCTCTCCTCACTTCCATCCCACCTCCCAGAGCATTCATATATTTCTCCAGCTTGGGTAACAATACTTCACTAAATTTCTTATAGTACCTAACTGTATAGCCATCCGGACCTGGACTTTTTCCCCCTCCTGTACTTCTTAATGCTATTTTAATTTCTTCCTGGGAGATTTCTGCGTCTAGGGAGTTCAACTGTGCCTCACTTAGTTTTGGTAATCCCGCATTTTTTAAGTATGTCTTCTTTTTTTCCTTCATTCCCTCTTGGGCTTCTTTTAGAGGGTCTTGGGGGCTAATATTATATAACTTTTTGTAATACTCCGTAAACACTTTAATAATCTCTTTATTTGAGTGGACCA
Organism: Staurois parvus; assembly: GCF_062004578.1. Lineage (NCBI taxonomy): Eukaryota > Metazoa > Chordata > Amphibia > Anura > Ranidae > Staurois > Staurois parvus. The sequence goes on along the minus strand of NW_028319936.1, from coordinate 6,585,893 downwards.
GCTCCCCCTTTGAACTTTTTATCTTTTCTATATAATTCCTATTTTTCTTTTTATTCAAAGCTCTCATTAGATATCTTCCTGGTCTGTCTCCCCATCTATACCTCTCGTTCAAAACCCTGTTGTATACTCTTCTCTTCTCCTCATCCATCAACCTCTCTAGCTCCTCTTTTTTATCCAGTAAATTCTGTCTCGTATCTTTTGTTATTTTCTTCTTATGGATCTGCTCCAAGTCCAATATTTCTTTTAAGAGCCCACTGACCCTCTCTCTTCTTTCCTTTTTCTTCCTTGCTCCAGCCGCAATCAAGATTCCTCTTATGAATACCTTATGACTTTCCCAGACTGTAGCTATCGATACTTCCTCTGTTTCGTTCTCCTTAAAGTATACCTTAATCTCTTTCTCAATTTTCTGAACTATATCCTCATCCAGTAGAAGAACCTCATTTAACCTCCACCCTAATCCTCCCGTCCACCTTCTTCCCCATCTCAACTTCATCGCGACCGGAGCATGATCCGAGAACGTCCTTGTCTCTATGTCAATTTTTACCAGATGATCTATTAGTTGATGTTCTATTAAGATGTAATCTAACCTCGAGTAAGTCTCATGTGTATTAGAGAAGAAGGTATAGTCTCTGTCTTTCATATGCATTATTCTCCAGGTATCCACCAGTTGATATTCATGCATCTCTTTTTTCAAAGCTCTCAGAGACCTACTCCCCTCTCTTTGCACAGGAGAGGTATTATCCTTTTGTGGGTCCATACAGAAGTTTAGGTCACCAGCTACTATCAAGCGCCCTTTTTTAAAGTCCATTAATTTTTTCAACAAGCCCTTCATATACTTCTCCGAGTTTTTATTGGGACAATATATATTGGCTAAAGTACACTCAATCCCCTGAAGTCTACCTTTTAAAAATAAGAACCTCCCCTCCGGGTCGGTTCTTCTATCCTCCAACTCAAATCTCATGCTCTTTGCCAAACCTATTGCAACCCCTTTTGCTCTTTTAATTGGAGAATCTGCATAGTACCATGTTGGATAGTATTTGGATTTCAATTTCACGTTTGCCTCTATCTCAAAATGCGTCTCCTGTAAAAATACCACTGACGTAGCCCTGTGATGTAACTCGTTAAACAACCTAAATCTCTTCCCTGGACAACTCAGCCCGTTCACATTATAGGTTATAAACTGTAATTCTTCCATCTTTCCCAATTAAGTCCATCTCTCTTCCAGATTGCCTCTTCCTCTTTATCTCTTCTGTCCTGCAGAGTATTGACCCAATACCTCCTCCCCTCCCTTCCTCCCATCCAACTCTCATCCCCCCCCCTCCCTCCCTCCCCCCTCTCCCACCACCCCTCCCATCCTCCCCTCCCTTTCCCCTACCCGTTTTTAGGCCTATAAACTGCCTACAAATCATTTGTGGATCTATTTCCACCATTGATTTAAAATTTGGGGCGTCAGCTCCGCCTATGTACGGTTCACCTCTCCTCCAGCCGCCCCGATTCCCTCTCTCTGTCATCTAGATTCAACAAGAGTCTTTACTCTTTACCTCCCTGCCTTAATCGGAGCCTCCAAGCAGGTCTCAGCATCTGGAGGGGGAAGGCCAGAGGCGAGAGAGAGAAGTAAGAGGGAAAAAAAAAAAAAAAAAAAAAAAAATTCATTTTCCACTTAATTCTCCCTCCCCTCCCCCTCCACCCCCGGGGCCTCCCTCAGCCCGACCTGTTGCCAGTCCTCTTTTCTTATAACATTTATGTTTCCTATATCTTCTTTTTCTTCTTCCCACCCAGGTATCTCCATTCTTTGCAAGTCCAGTCTATCACAGAAATCTCTTAATTCATCCGGAAATCTCAAATACGCTGTGACCCCATTTTTCCAGCCAATCAGAAATGCTGAGGTACCCCATCTATACTGTACATTCTGTTTTCTCATTTGCTCCAACAGGGGTTTCAGGGATCTCCTTCTCCTTAGGGTCTCTACTGTTAAGTCCGCATAGATTTGGATAGTCAAGTCTCCACACTTAATTAATGATCTTCCCTTGATCTTCTTCCAGATCTCGTCTTTGGCTCCAAAATTTTGGAACTGGACAATTATGTCCCTCGGTCTTTCCTTCTCATTAGCCCGTTTGAACTTTCCTACCCTAAACACTCCGTCCAAATCGATCCCATCAGATTCCGGTTTATCTCTTATGGAGTTTAGGGTTTTTTTAACTAGTTCATATAGTATTTCCCCTTTAGCGGTCTCTGGGATTCCTCGTATTCTAAGATTACTCCTTCTTTCTTTATTTTCTTGAACTTCCATCCTAAAGATCATTTTTTTCTGGTTATTTTCTAATTGACTTATTCTTTCCCTTAAATTATCTATTTTCTGGGCCTGGATTTTAACTTTCTCCTCCGTTTCTTCCACTCTTAATAGAAGGTGACCTAAATCATTTCGAATAGCTGTCATTTCCTGTTTTATCGTTTTTTCCAAATTTTGAAACATTTCTGCCATCTCCTTCTTATTTGGTAATTGTAGTTCACCATCTAATTCTTTTTTTCCCAAGCCCTCCACTATTTGTTGGCTACCGCTGCTGTTCGTGCTCCATGATAATCTAGGGCTATTTCCTGAACTAGTGTCCATTTCCCCCTTTGCACCTTGGGCCCTTTCTGGCGTAGTATTTCCATATGATGTAAATTTCTTTATTGTTCCTGTTTGGGCCCCTTTGGGCCCTGCTCCCTTGGGACCTTTGTTCTTCATATCTTCTATATGTCTTGATAGCCTTGCGATTTTTCCTATATCCTTTACTCTCCTGGGACACCTGGGCCTCCTTTCTTCTTCTCTTCTATCCCCTGGGAATCCTCCCCTCTTTGACCCCTTGGACACCTGTATCACTCAGGGGTTCACCATGCAATAAGCCCCCAACAGTTTTCACTCACCCTTCTCTTCTCAGGACGGTGGTTCCAGGCTTATGTGGAGGGCCTTCACTGCTGCTCAGTCCTGGGGGGGATTCCTCGGGGTATCCGATACTTTGTTTCTTTCTTTCCACCTCCTTTCTCTCTCCTTGAGGATGGTCTTGGGGAAGAAGAATAAATGTTCTGATATTTGTGGGTCTCCCTGACCCAGGATCAAACAGCCGGCCCGGGGGATGCAGTCAACTATAAGCTGGCGGCACTTTATTTTATTTAAGCACCAACCAGCCTCCTCTTTCCCTCCGAGGTCCTCCTCAGCTGGTCCCTTTCTCCTGCTTCACTCCTCCACTGGCCGCACGGCTTTCCAGTCCTGTAGCACAGGGGTAGCCGTCGTGTCACTGCCGCTCTGACAGGGAGCCGGCCGGCATCTCTGCCTCCCAGTGATGCCTTGCGGTGAGCAGCGTGCTCACACCGCCCTGCTTCGTCTCCCCGGCAACCCGACAGCTGCACTGGAGTCTCCACAGCGAGATCACCTTCCGGAGGTCCGTGCCCGCTCTCCTCTCCCCGCGCCAGTCTCTCCCCACTTGGAGCCCTCCTCAAGCAGGTAGGGCTTCACTCCATGAGGGTCTCGGGAGGTTAGTTTGGAGGTTTATCGGAGAGCACTCACATCGTGCTCTCCGACGCCGCCATGTTTAGGCTCCGCCCCCCTCCCAAAACCATGGTCTTGAGGCCAATGAAGGGTGTTAATCAATTTGATGGTTTGAGAGAAAAGAATTGCAATATTCTTTTTCTTTCGAATAGGACTTGGGCAAACAGGCCTCTTAAGAATTGCTACTTGATTTGTACAAATAGTTTACATTAGAGCTTGACAAACATGTTCACCATTTGTTGAAGGAATAGAACCTAAGGTGTTGCCGAAATCTTTGACGTGTCCTGGCAAGATGATACTTTCAGGGATCATTTCTGTAGGAGCCGATGGGAGAAATGTGCTCGAAAGTGTCCAAACTCACTGTCCACGATGATGATTTGTAGGGCTCTCCTCTCATTAGGACTCCTGTTGTAGTGCTGCTCTATGCAGTTGCTGCCACCATTGGATGACTTGGTCATCTTTCTAGATGGGAAGATGGCAGGAGAGAGCTCATTCAGAGTGGTTCCTTCAGTGCTTTGTAGGAAGACTTAGAGTCTTCTTTTGTTTGCAAGACAGCTGAGTTTCCAAGCTTGTGCTTTACTCCAAACTATCAACGAGGCTTGCCTTTTTCTACCAATTGCTTCGATGGAAAAGTTCAAACCAATTGACACGATTATTGTTTGTAAGAAGAAAAAAAGAATTGGCTGGATTACTGATAGGGCGAGAGGCAGTCACCTGCCAATGTTTCTTCTTTAGCTCCCGCCTTAGGAAGAAATGCCAGATGGAAACAACGCTCATGGAACTCAAAGAAAGATGCGGGGGTTTTCTATGTTCGAAAGACCAAGAAAACATTGTCCGCACTGAGAAACCAGGCTTTTGGAACCAAAGGAAACTTGCCAGAGCATTACGTTTTGAAAAGAGGTGAAAACAAAAATACGCCATCTGTGTTGTAGTCTCGCCAGTGACCGCTCTGAACAAGACTGTGAGGTGCTTTTCAATCTTTGCTCGGGTTACCAAAAGGATGTCTGAAAATCAAAGTAGCCAATGAAGGGTGTTAATCAATTTGATGGTTTGAGAGAAAAGAATTGCAATATTCTTTTTCTTTCGAATAGGACTTGGGCAAACAGGCCTCTTAAGAATTGCTACTTGATTTGTACAAATAGTTTACATTAGAGCTTGACAAACATGTTCACCATTTGTTGAAGGAATAGAACCTAAGGTGTTGCCGAAATCTTTGACGTGTCCTGGCAAGACGATACTTTCAGGGATCATTTCTGTAGGAGCCGATGGGAGAAATGTGCTCGAAAGTGGCCAAACTCACTGTCCACGATGATGATTTGTAGGGCTCTCCTCTCATTAGGACTCCTGTTGTAGTGCTGCTCTATGCAGTTGCTGCCACCATTGGATGACTTGGTCATCTTTCTAGATGGGAAGATGGCAGGAGAGAGCTCATTCAGAGTGGTTCCTTCAGTGCTTTGTAGGAAGACTTAGAGTCTTCTTTTGTTTGCAAGACAGCTGAGTTTCCAAGCTTGTGCTTTACTCCAAACTATCAACGAGGCTTGCCTTTTTCTACCAATTGCTTCGATGGAAAAGTTCAAACCAATTGACACGATTATTGTTTGTAAGAAGAAAAAAAGAATTGGCTGGATTACTGATAGGGCGAGAGGCAGTCACCTGCCAATGTTTCTTCTTTAGCTCCCGCCTTAGGAAGAAATGCCAGATGGAAACAACGCTCATGGAACTCAAAGAAAGATGCGGGGGTTTTCTATGTTCGAAAGACCAAGAAAACATTGTCCGCACTGAGAAACCAGGCTTTTGGAACCAAAGGAAACTTGCCAGAGCATTACGTTTTGAAAAGAGGTGAAAACAAAAATACGCCATCTGTGTTGTAGTCTCGCCAGTGACCGCTCTGAACAAGACTGTGAGGTGCTTTTCAATCTTTGCTCGGGTTACCAAAAGGATGTCTGAAAATCAAAGTAGCCAATGAAGGGTGTTAATCAATTTGATGGTTTGAGAGAAAAGAATTGCAATATTCTTTTTCTTTCGAATAGGACTTGGGCAAACAGGCCTCTTAAGAATTGCTACTTGATTTGTACAAATAGTTTACATTAGAGCTTGACAAACATGTTCACCATTTGTTGAAGGAATAGAACCTAAGGTGTTGCCGAAATCTTTGACGTGTCCTGGCAAGACGATACTTTCAGGGATCATTTCTGTAGGAGCCGATGGGAGAAATGTGCTCGAAAGTGGCCAAACTCACTGTCCACGATGATGATTTGTAGGGCTCTCCTCTCATTAGGACTCCTGTTGTAGTGCTGCTCTATGCAGTTGCTGCCACCATTGGATGACTTGGTCATCTTTCTAGATGGGAAGATGGCAGGAGAGAGCTCATTCAGAGTGGTTCCTTCAGTGCTTTGTAGGAAGACTTAGAGTCTTCTTTTGTTTGCAAGACAGCTGAGTTTCCAAGCTTGTGCTTTACTCCAAACTATCAACGAGGCTTGCCTTTTTCTACCAATTGCTTCGATGGAAAAGTTCAAACCAATTGACACGATTATTGTTTGTAAGAAGAAAAAAAGAATTGGCTGGATTACTGATAGGGCGAGAGGCAGTCACCTGCCAATGTTTCTTCTTTAGCTCCCGCCTTAGGAAGAAATGCCAGATGGAAACAACGCTCATGGAACTCAAAGAAAGATGCGGGGGTTTTCTATGTTCGAAAGACCAAGAAAACATTGTCCGCACTGAGAAACCAGGCTTTTGGAACCAAAGGAAACTTGCCAGAGCATTACGTTTTGAAAAGAGGTGAAAACAAAAATACGCCATCTGTGTTGTAGTCTCGCCAGTGACCGCTCTGAACAAGACTGTGAGGTGCTTTTCAATCTTTGCTCGGGTTACCAAAAGGATGTCTGAAAATCAAAGTAGCCAATGAAGGGTGTTAATCAATTTGATGGTTTGAGAGAAAAGAATTGCAATATTCTTTTTCTTTCGAATAGGACTTGGGCAAACAGGCCTCTTAAGAATTGCTACTTGATTTGTACAAATAGTTTACATTAGAGCTTGACAAACATGTTCACCATTTGTTGAAGGAATAGAACCTAAGGTGTTGCCGAAATCTTTGACGTGTCCTGGCAAGACGATACTTTCAGGGATCATTTCTGTAGGAGCCGATGGGAGAAATGTGCTCGAAAGTGGCCAAACTCACTGTCCACGATGATGATTTGTAGGGCTCTCCTCTCATTAGGACTCCTGTTGTAGTGCTGCTCTATGCAGTTGCTGCCACCATTGGATGACTTGGTCATCTTTCTAGATGGGAAGATGGCAGGAGAGAGCTCATTCAGAGTGGTTCCTTCAGTGCTTTGTAGGAAGACTTAGAGTCTTCTTTTGTTTGCAAGACAGCTGAGTTTCCAAGCTTGTGCTTTACTCCAAACTATCAACGAGGCTTGCCTTTTTCTACCAATTGCTTCGATGGAAAAGTTCAAACCAATTGACACGATTATTGTTTGTAAGAAGAAAAAAAGAATTGGCTGGATTACTGATAGGGCGAGAGGCAGTCACCTGCCAATGTTTCTTCTTTAGCTCCCGCCTTAGGAAGAAATGCCAGATGGAAACAACGCTCATGGAACTCAAAGAAAGATGCGGGGGTTTTCTATGTTCGAAAGACCAAGAAAACATTGTCCGCACTGAGAAACCAGGCTTTTGGAACCAAAGGAAACTTGCCAGAGCATTACGTTTTGAAAAGAGGTGAAAACAAAAATACGCCATCTGTGTTGTAGTCTCGCCAGTGACCGCTCTGAACAAGACTGTGAGGTGCTTTTCAATCTTTGCTCGGGTTACCAAAAGGATGTCTGAAAATCAAAGTAGCCAATGAAGGGTGTTAATCAATTTGATGGTTTGAGAGAAAAGAATTGCAATATTCTTTTTCTTTCGAATAGGACTTGGGCAAACAGGCCTCTTAAGAATTGCTACTTGATTTGTACAAATAGTTTACATTAGAGCTTGACAAACATGTTCACCATTTGTTGAAGGAATAGAACCTAAGGTGTTGCCGAAATCTTTGACGTGTCCTGGCAAGACGATACTTTCAGGGATCATTTCTGTAGGAGCCGATGGGAGAAATGTGCTCGAAAGTGGCCAAACTCACTGTCCACGATGATGATTTGTAGGGCTCTCCTCTCATTAGGACTCCTGTTGTAGTGCTGCTCTATGCAGTTGCTGCCACCATTGGATGACTTGGTCATCTTTCTAGATGGGAAGATGGCAGGAGAGAGCTCATTCAGAGTGGTTCCTTCAGTGCTTTGTAGGAAGACTTAGAGTCTTCTTTTGTTTGCAAGACAGCTGAGTTTCCAAGCTTGTGCTTTACTCCAAACTATCAACGAGGCTTGCCTTTTTCTACCAATTGCTTCGATGGAAAAGTTCAAACCAATTGACACGATTATTGTTTGTAAGAAGAAAAAAAGAATTGGCTGGATTACTGATAGGGCGAGAGGCAGTCACCTGCCAATGTTTCTTCTTTAGCTCCCGCCTTAGGAAGAAATGCCAGATGGAAACAACGCTCATGGAACTCAAAGAAAGATGCGGGGGTTTTCTATGTTCGAAAGACCAAGAAAACATTGTCCGCACTGAGAAACCAGGCTTTTGGAACCAAAGGAAACTTGCCAGAGCATTACGTTTTGAAAAGAGGTGAAAACAAAAATACGCCATCTGTGTTGTAGTCTCGCCAGTGACCGCTCTGAACAAGACTGTGAGGTGCTTTTCAATCTTTGCTCGGGTTACCAAAAGGATGTCTGAAAATCAAAGTAGCCAATGAAGGGTGTTAATCAATTTGATGGTTTGAGAGAAAAGAATTGCAATATTCTTTTTCTTTCGAATAGGACTTGGGCAAACAGGCCTCTTAAGAATTGCTACTTGATTTGTACAAATAGTTTACATTAGAGCTTGACAAACATGTTCACCATTTGTTGAAGGAATAGAACCTAAGGTGTTGCCGAAATCTTTGACGTGTCCTGGCAAGACGATACTTTCAGGGATCATTTCTGTAGGAGCCGATGGGAGAAATGTGCTCGAAAGTGGCCAAACTCACTGTCCACGATGATGATTTGTAGGGCTCTCCTCTCATTAGGACTCCTGTTGTAGTGCTGCTCTATGCAGTTGCTGCCACCATTGGATGACTTGGTCATCTTTCTAGATGGGAAGATGGCAGGAGAGAGCTCATTCAGAGTGGTTCCTTCAGTGCTTTGTAGGAAGACTTAGAGTCTTCTTTTGTTTGCAAGACAGCTGAGTTTCCAAGCTTGTGCTTTACTCCAAACTATCAACGAGGCTTGCCTTTTTCTACCAATTGCTTCGATGGAAAAGTTCAAACCAATTGACACGATTATTGTTTGTAAGAAGAAAAAAAGAATTGGCTGGATTACTGATAGGGCGAGAGGCAGTCACCTGCCAATGTTTCTTCTTTAGCTCCCGCCTTAGGAAGAAATGCCAGATGGAAACAACGCTCATGGAACTCAAAGAAAGATGCGGGGGTTTTCTATGTTCGAAAGACCAAGAAAACATTGTCCGCACTGAGAAACCAGGCTTTTGGAACCAAAGGAAACTTGCCAGAGCATTACGTTTTGAAAAGAGGTGAAAACAAAAATACGCCATCTGTGTTGTAGTCTCGCCAGTGACCGCTCTGAACAAGACTGTGAGGTGCTTTTCAATCTTTGCTCGGGTTACCAAAAGGATGTCTGAAAATCAAAGTAGCCAATGAAGGGTGTTAATCAATTTGATGGTTTGAGAGAAAAGAATTGCAATATTCTTTTTCTTTCGAATAGGACTTGGGCAAACAGGCCTCTTAAGAATTGCTACTTGATTTGTACAAATAGTTTACATTAGAGCTTGACAAACATGTTCACCATTTGTTGAAGGAATAGAACCTAAGGTGTTGCCGAAATCTTTGACGTGTCCTGGCAAGACGATACTTTCAGGGATCATTTCTGTAGGAGCCGATGGGAGAAATGTGCTCGAAAGTGGCCAAACTCACTGTCCACGATGATGATTTGTAGGGCTCTCCTCTCATTAGGACTCCTGTTGTAGTGCTGCTCTATGCAGTTGCTGCCACCATTGGATGACTTGGTCATCTTTCTAGATGGGAAGATGGCAGGAGAGAGCTCATTCAGAGTGGTTCCTTCAGTGCTTTGTAGGAAGACTTAGAGTCTTCTTTTGTTTGCAAGACAGCTGAGTTTCCAAGCTTGTGCTTTACTCCAAACTATCAACGAGGCTTGCCTTTTTCTACCAATTGCTTCGATGGAAAAGTTCAAACCAATTGACACGATTATTGTTTGTAAGAAGAAAAAAAGAATTGGCTGGATTACTGATAGGGCGAGAGGCAGTCACCTGCCAATGTTTCTTCTTTAGCTCCCGCCTTAGGAAGAAATGCCAGATGGAAACAACGCTCATGGAACTCAAAGAAAGATGCGGGGGTTTTCTATGTTCGAAAGACCAAGAAAACATTGTCCGCACTGAGAAACCAGGCTTTTGGAACCAAAGGAAACTTGCCAGAGCATTACGTTTTGAAAAGAGGTGAAAACAAAAATACGCCATCTGTGTTGTAGTCTCGCCAGTGACCGCTCTGAACAAGACTGTGAGGTGCTTTTCAATCTTTGCTCGGGTTACCAAAAGGATGTCTGAAAATCAAAGTAGCCAATGAAGGGTGTTAATCAATTTGATGGTTTGAGAGAAAAGAATTGCAATATTCTTTTTCTTTCGAATAGGACTTGGGCAAACAGGCCTCTTAAGAATTGCTACTTGATTTGTACAAATAGTTTACATTAGAGCTTGACAAACATGTTCACCATTTGTTGAAGGAATAGAACCTAAGGTGTTGCCGAAATCTTTGACGTGTCCTGGCAAGACGATACTTTCAGGGATCATTTCTGTAGGAGCCGATGGGAGAAATGTGCTTGAAAGTGGCCAAACTCACTGTCCACGATGATGATTTGTAGGGCTCTTCTCTCATTAGGACTCCTGTTGTAGTGCTGCTCTATGCAGTTGCTGCCACCATTGGATGACTTGGTCATCTTTCTAGATGGGAAGATGGCAGGAGAGAGCTCATTCAGAGTGGTTCCTTCAGTGCTTTGTAGGAAGACTTAGAGTCTTCTTTTGTTTGCAAGACAGCTGAGTTTCCAAGCTTGTGCTTTACTCCAAACTATCAACGAGGCTTGCCTTTTTCTACCAATTGCTTCGATGGAAAAGTTCAAACCAATTGACACGATTATTGTTTGTAAGAAGAAAAAAAGAATTGGCTGGATTACTGATAGGGCGAGAGGCAGTCACCTGCCAATGTTTCTTCTTTAGCTCCCGCCTTAGGAAGAAATGCCAGATGGAAACAACGCTCATGGAACTCAAAGAAAGATGCGGGGGTTTTCTATGTTCGAAAGACCAAGAAAACATTGTCCGCACTGAGAAACCAGGCTTTTGGAACCAAAGGAAACTTGCCAGAGCATTACGTTTTGAAAAGAGGTGAAAACAAAAATACGCCATCTGTGTTGTAGTCTCGCCAGTGACCGCTCTGAACAAGACTGTGAGGTGCTCTTCAATCTTTGCTCGGGTTACCAAAAGGATGTCTGAAAATCAAAGTAGCCAATGAAGGGTGTTAATCAATTTGATGGTTTGAGAGAAAAGAATTGCAATATTCTTTTTCTTTCGAATAGGACTTGGGCAAACAGGCCTCTTAAGAATTGCTACTTGATTTGTACAAATAGTTTACATTAGAGCTTGACAAACATGTTCACCATTTGTTGAAGGAATAGAACCTAAGGTGTTGCCGAAATCTTTGACGTGTCCTGGCAAGACGATACTTTCAGGGATCATTTCTGTAGGAGCCGATGGGAGAAATGTGCTCGAAAGTGTCCAAACTCACTGTCCACGATGATGATTTGTAGGGCTCTCCTCTCATTAGGACTCCTGTTGTAGTACTGCTCTATGCAGTTGCTGCCACCATTGGATGACTTGGTCATCTTTCTAGATGGGAAGATGGCAGGAGAGAGCTCATTCAGAGTGGTTCCTTCAGTGCTTTGTAGGAAGACTTAGAGTCTTCTTTTGTTTGCAAGACAGCTGAGTTTCCAAGCTTGTGCTTTACTCCAAACTATCAACGAGGCTTGCCTTTTTCTACCAATTGCTTCGATGGAAAAGTTCAAACCAATTGACACGATTATTGTTTGTAAGAAGAAAAAAAGAATTGGCTGGATTACTGATAGGGCGAGAGGCAGTCACCTGCCAATGTTTCTTCTTTAGCTCCCGCCTTAGGAAGAAATGCCAGATGGAAACAACGCTCATGGAACTCAAAGAAAGATGCGGGGGTTTTCTATGTTCGAAAGACCAAGAAAACATTGTCCGCACTGAGAAACCAGGCTTTTGGAACCAAAGGAAACTTGCCAGAGCATTACGTTTTGAAAAGAGGTGAAAACAAAAATACGCCATCTGTGTTGTAGTCTCGCCAGTGACCGCTCTGAACAAGACTGTGAGGTGCTTTTCAATCTTTGCTCGGGTTACCAAAAGGATGTCTGAAAATCAAAGTAGCCAATGAAGGGTGTTAATCAATTTGATGGTTTGAGAGAAAAGAATTGCAATATTCTTTTTCTTTCGAATAGGACTTGGGCAAACAGGCCTCTTAAGAATTGCTACTTGATTTGTACAAATAGTTTACATTAGAGCTTGACAAACATGTTCACCATTTGTTGAAGGAATAGAACCTAAGGTGTTGCCGAAATCTTTGACGTGTCCTGGCAAGACGATACTTTCAGGGATCATTTCTGTAGGAGCCGATGGGAGAAATGTGCTCGAAAGTGGCCAAACTCACTGTCCACGATGATGATTTGTAGGGCTCTCCTCTCATTAGGACTCCTGTTGTAGTGCTGCTCTATGCAGTTGCTGCCACCATTGGATGACTTGGTCATCTTTCTAGATGGGAAGATGGCAGGAGAGAGCTCATTCAGAGTGGTTCCTTCAGTGCTTTGTAGGAAGACTTAGAGTCTTCTTTTGTTTGCAAGACAGCTGAGTTTCCAAGCTTGTGCTTTACTCCAAACTATCAACGAGGCTTGCCTTTTTCTACCAATTGCTTCGATGGAAAAGTTCAAACCAATTGACACGATTATTGTTTGTAAGAAGAAAAAAAGAATTGGCTGGATTACTGATAGGGCGAGAGGCAGTCACCTGCCAATGTTTCTTCTTTAGCTCCCGCCTTAGGAAGAAATGCCAGATGGAAACAACGCTCATGGAACTCAAAGAAAGATGCGGGGGTTTTCTATGTTCGAAAGACCAAGAAAACATTGTCCGCACTGAGAAACCAGGCTTTTGGAACCAAAGGAAACTTGCCAGAGCATTACGTTTTGAAAAGAGGTGAAAACAAAAATACGCCATCTGTGTTGTAGTCTCGCCAGTGACCGCTCTGAACAAGACTGTGAGGTGCTTTTCAATCTTTGCTCGGGTTACCAAAAGGATGTCTGAAAATCAAAGTAGCCAATGAAGGGTGTTAATCAATTTGATGGTTTGAGAGAAAAGAATTGCAATATTCTTTTTCTTTCGAATAGGACTTGGGCAAACAGGCCTCTTAAGAATTGCTACTTGATTTGTACAAATAGTTTACATTAGAGCTTGACAAACATGTTCACCATTTGTTGAAGGAATAGAACCTAAGGTGTTGCCGAAATCTTTGACGTGTCCTGGCAAGACGATACTTTCAGGGGTCATTTCTGTAGGAGCCGATGGGAGAAATGTGCTCGAAAGTGTCCAAACTCACTGTCCACGATGATGATTTGTAGGGCTCTCCTCTCATTAGGACTCCTGTTGTAGTGCTGCTCTATGCAGTTGCTGCCACCATTGGATGACTTGGTCATCTTTCTAGATGGGAAGATGGCAGGAGAGAGCTCATTCAGAGTGGTTCCTTCAGTGCTTTGTAGGAAGACTTAGAGTCTTCTTTTGTTTGCAAGACAGCTGAGTTTCCAAGCTTGTGCTTTACTCCAAACTATCAACGAGGCTTGCCTTTTTCTACCAATTGCTTCGATGGAAAAGTTCAAACCAATTGACACGATTATTGTTTGTAAGAAGAAAAAAAGAATTGGCTGGATTACTGATAGGGCGAGAGGCAGTCACCTGCCAATGTTTCTTCTTTAGCTCCCGCCTTAGGAAGAAATGCCAGATGGAAACAACGCTCATGGAACTCAAAGAAAGATGCGGGGGTTTTCTATGTTCGAAAGACCAAGAAAACATTGTCCGCACTGAGAAACCAGGCTTTTGGAACCAAAGGAAACTTGCCAGAGCATTACGTTTTGAAAAGAGGTGAAAACAAAAATACGCCATCTGTGTTGTAGTCTTGCCAGTGACCGCTCTGAACAAGACTGTGAGGTGCTTTTCAATCTTTGCTCGGGTTACCAAAAGGATGTCTGAAAATCAAAGTAGCCAATGAAGGGTGTTAATCAATTTGATGGTTTGAGAGAAAAGAATTGCAATATTCTTTTTCTTTCGAATAGGACTTGGGCAAACAGGCCTCTTAAGAATTGCTACTTGATTTGTACAAATAGTTTACATTAGAGCTTGACAAACATGTTCACCATTTGTTGAAGGAATAGAACCTAAGGTGTTGCCGAAATCTTTGACGTGTCCTGGCAAGACGATACTTTCAGGGATCATTTCTGTAGGAGCAGATGGGAGAAATGTGCTCGAAAGTGGCCAAACTCACTGTCCACGATGATGATTTGTAGGGCTCTCCTCTCATTAGGACTCCTGTTGTAGTGCTGCTCTATGCAGTTGCTGCCACCATTGGATGACTTGGTCATCTTTCTAGATGGGAAGATGGCAGGAGAGAGCTCATTCAGAGTGGTTCCTTCAGTGCTTTGTAGGAAGACTTAGAGTCTTCTTTTGTTTGCAAGACAGCTGAGTTTCTAAGCTTGTGCTTTACTCCAAACTATCAACGAGGCTTGCCTTTTTCTACCAATTGCTTCGATGGAAAAGTTCAAACCAATTGACACGATTATTGTTTGTAAGAAGAAAAAAAGAATTGGCTGGATTACTGATAGGGCGAGAGGCAGTCACCTGCCAATGTTTCTTCTTTAGCTCCCGCCTTAGGAAGAAATGCCAGATGGAAACAACGCTCATGGAACTCAAAGAAAGATGCGGGGGTTTTCTATGTTCGAAAGACCAAGAAAACATTGTCCGCACTGAGAAACCAGGCTTTTGGAACCAAAGGAAACTTGCCAGAGCATTACGTTTTGAAAAGAGGTGAAAACAAAAATACGCCATCTGTGTTGTAGTCTCGCCAGTGACCGCTCTGAACAAGACTGTGAGGTGCTTTTCAATCTTTGCTCGGGTTACCAAAAGGATGTCTGAAAATCAAAGTAGCCAATGAAGGGTGTTAATCAATTTGATGGTTTGAGAGAAAAGAATTGCAATATTCTTTTTCTTTCGAATAGGACTTGGGCAAACAGGCCTCTTAAGAATTGCTACTTGATTTGTACAAATAGTTTACATTAGAGCTTGACAAACATGTTCACCATTTGTTGAAGGAATAGAACCTAAGGTGTTGCCGAAATCTTTGACGTGTCCTGGCAAGACGATACTTTCAGGGATCATTTCTGTAGGAGCCGATGGGAGAAATGTGCTCGAAAGTGTCCAAACTCACTGTCCACGATGATGATTTGTAGGGCTCTCCTCTCATTAGGACTCCTGTTGTAGTGCTGCTCTATGCAGTTGCTGCCACCATTGGATGACTTGGTCATCTTTCTAGATGGGAAGATGGCAGGAGAGAGCTCATTCAGAGTGGTTCCTTCAGTGCTTTGTAGGAAGACTTAGAGTCTTCTTTTGTTTGCAAGACAGCTGAGTTTCCAAGCTTGTGCTTTACTCCAAACTATCAACGAGGCTTGCCTTTTTCTACCAATTGCTTCGATGGAAAAGTTCAAACCAATTGACACGATTATTGTTTGTAAGAAGAAAAAAAGAATTGGCTGGATTACTGATAGGGCGAGAGGCAGTCACCTGCCAATGTTTCTTCTTTAGCTCCCGCCTTAGGAAGAAATGCCAGATGGAAACAACGCTCATGGAACTCAAAGAAAGATGCGGGGGTTTTCTATGTTCGAAAGACCAAGAAAACATTGTCCGCACTGAGAAACCAGGCTTTTGGAACCAAAGGAAACTTGCCAGAGCATTACGTTTTGAAAAGAGGTGAAAACAAAAATACGCCATCTGTGTTGTAGTCTCGCCAGTGACCGCTCTGAACAAGACTGTGAGGTGCTTTTCAATCTTTGCTCGGGTTACCAAAAGGATGTCTGAAAATCAAAGTAGCCAATGAAGGGTGTTAATCAATTTGATGGTTTGAGAGAAAAGAATTGCAATATTCTTTTTCTTTCGAATAGGACTTGGGCAAACAGGCCTCTTAAGAATTGCTACTTGATTTGTACAAATAGTTTACATTAGAGCTTGACAAACATGTTCACCATTTGTTGAAGGAATAGAACCTAAGGTGTTGCCGAAATCTTTGACGTGTCCTGGCAAGACGATACTTTCAGGGATCATTTCTGTAGGAGCCGATGGGAGAAATGTGCTCGAAAGTGTCCAAACTCACTGTCCACGATGATTATTTGTAGGGCTCTCCTCTCATTAGGACTCCTGTTGTAGTGCTGCTCTATGCAGTTGCTGCCACCATTGGATGACTTGGTCATCTTTCTAGATGGGAAGATGGCAGGAGAGAGCTCATTCAGAGTGGTTCCTTCAGTGCTTTGTAGGAAGACTTAGAGTCTTCTTTTGTTTGCAAGACAGCTGAGTTTCCAAGCTTGTGCTTTACTCCAAACTATCAACGAGGCTTGCCTTTTTCTACCAATTGCTTCGATGGAAAAGTTCAAACCAATTGACACGATTATTGTTTGTAAGAAGAAAAAAAGAATTGGCTGGATTACTGATAGGGCGAGAGGCAGTCACCTGCCAATGTTTCTTCTTTAGCTCCCGCCTTAGGAAGAAATGCCAGATGGAAACAACGCTCATGGAACTCAAAGAAAGATGCGGGGGTTTTCTATGTTCGAAAGACCAAGAAAACATTGTCCGCACTGAGAAACCAGGCTTTTGGAACCAAAGGAAACTTGCCAGAGCATTACGTTTTGAAAAGAGGTGAAAACAAAAATACGCCATCTGTGTTGTAGTCTCGCCAGTGACCGCTCTGAACAAGACTGTGAGGTGCTTTTCAATCTTTGCTCGGGTTACCAAAAGGATGTCTGAAAATCAAAGTAGCCAATGAAGGGTGTTAATCAATTTGATGGTTTGAGAGAAAAGAATTGCAATATTCTTTTTCTTTCGAATAGGACTTGGGCAAACAGGCCTCTTAAGAATTGCTACTTGATTTGTACAAATAGTTTACATTAGAGCTTGACAAACATGTTCACCATTTGTTGAAGGAATAGAACCTAAGGTGTTGCCGAAATCTTTGACGTGTCCTGGCAAGACGATACTTTCAGGGATCATTTCTGTAGGAGCCGATGGGAGAAATGTGCTCGAAAGTGTCCAAACTCACTGTCCACGATGATGATTTGTAGGGCTCTCCTCTCATTAGGACTCCTGTTGTAGTGCTGCTCTATGCAGTTGCTGCCACCATTGGATGACTTGGTCATCTTTCTAGATGGGAAGATGGCAGGAGAGAGCTCATTCAGAGTGGTTCCTTCAGTGCTTTGTAGGAAGACTTAGAGTCTTCTTTTGTTTGCAAGACAGCTGAGTTTCCAAGCTTGTGCTTTACTCCAAACTATCAACGAGGCTTGCCTTTTTCTACCAATTGCTTCGATGGAAAAGTTCAAACCAATTGACACGATTATTGTTTGTAAGAAGAAAAAAAGAATTGGCTGGATTACTGATAGGGCGAGAGGCAGTCACCTGCCAATGTTTCTTCTTTAGCTCCCGCCTTAGGAAGAAATGCCAGATGGAAACAACGCTCATGGAACTCAAAGAAAGATGCGGGGGTTTTCTATGTTCGAAAGACCAAGAAAACATTGTCCGCACTGAGAAACCAGGCTTTTGGAACCAAAGGAAACTTGCCAGAGCATTACGTTTTGAAAAGAGGTGAAAACAAAAATACGCCATCTGTGTTGTAGTCTCGCCAGTGACCGCTCTGAACAAGACTGTGAGGTGCTTTTCAATCTTTGCTCGGGTTACCAAAAGGATGTCTGAAAATCAAAGTAGCCAATGAAGGGTGTTAATCAATTTGATGGTTTGAGAGAAAAGAATTGCAATATTCTTTTTCTTTCGAATAGGACTTGGGCAAACAGGCCTCTTAAGAATTGCTACTTGATTTGTACAAATAGTTTACATTAGAGCTTGACAAACATGTTCACCATTTGTTGAAGGAATAGAACCTAAGGTGTTGCCGAAATCTTTGACGTGTCCTGGCAAGACGATACTTTCAGGGATCATTTCTGTAGGAGCCGATGGGAGAAATGTGCTCGAAAGTGTCCAAACTCACTGTCCACGATGATGATTTGTAGGGCTCTCCTCTCATTAGGACTCCTGTTGTAGTGCTGCTCTATGCAGTTGCTGCCACCATTGGATGACTTGGTCATCTTTCTAGATGGGAAGATGGCAGGAGAGAGCTCATTCAGAGTGGTTCCTTCAGTGCTTTGTAGGAAGACTTAGAGTCTTCTTTTGTTTGCAAGACAGCTGAGTTTCCAAGCTTGTGCTTTACTCCAAACTATCAACGAGGCTTGCCTTTTTCTACCAATTGCTTCGATGGAAAAGTTCAAACCAATTGACACGATTATTGTTTGTAAGAAGAAAAAAAGAATTGGCTGGATTACTGATAGGGCGAGAGGCAGTCACCTGCCAATGTTTCTTCTTTAGCTCCCGCCTTAGGAAGAAATGCCAGATGGAAACAACGCTCATGGAACTCAAAGAAAGATGCGGGGGTTTTCTATGTTCGAAAGACCAAGAAAACATTGTCCGCACTGAGAAACCAGGCTTTTGGAACCAAAGGAAACTTGCCAGAGCATTACGTTTTGAAAAGAGGTGAAAACAAAAATACGCCATCTGTGTTGTAGTCTCGCCAGTGACCGCTCTGAACAAGACTGTGAGGTGCTTTTCAATCTTTGCTCGGGTTACCAAAAGGATGTCTGAAAATCAAAGTAGCCAATGAAGGGTGTTAATCAATTTGATGGTTTGAGAGAAAAGAATTGCAATATTCTTTTTCTTTCGAATAGGACTTGGGCAAACAGGCCTCTTAAGAATTGCTACTTGATTTGTACAAATAGTTTACATTAGAGCTTGACAAACATGTTCACCATTTGTTGAAGGAATAGAACCTAAGGTGTTGCCGAAATCTTTGACGTGTCCTGGTAAGACGATACTTTCAGGGATCATTTCTGTAGGAGCCGATGGGAGAAATGTGCTCGAAAGTGGCCAAACTCACTGTCCACGATGATGATTTGTAGGGCTCTCCTCTCATTAGGACTCCTGTTGTAGTGCTGCTCTATGCAGTTGCTGCCACCATTGGATGACTTGGTCATCTTTCTAGATGGGAAGATGGCAGGAGAGAGCTCATTCAGAGTGGTTCCTTCAGTGCTTTGTAGGAAGACTTAGAGTCTTCTTTTGTTTGCAAGACAGCTGAGTTTCCAAGCTTGTGCTTTACTCCAAACTATCAACGAGGCTTGCCTTTTTCTACCAATTGCTTCGATGGAAAAGTTCAAACCAATTGACACGATTATTGTTTGTAAGAAGAAAAAAAGAATTGGCTGGATTACTGATAGGGCGAGAGGCAGTCACCTGCCAATGTTTCTTCTTTAGCTCCCGCCTTAGGAAGAAATGCCAGATGGAAACAACGCTCATGGAACTCAAAGAAAGATGCGGGGGTTTTCTATGTTCGAAAGACCAAGAAAACATTGTCCGCACTGAGAAACCAGGCTTTTGGAACCAAAGGAAACTTGCCAGAGCATTACGTTTTGAAAAGAGGTGAAAACAAAAATACGCCATCTGTGTTGTAGTCTCGCCAGTGACCGCTCTGAACAAGACTGTGAGGTGCTTTTCAATCTTTGCTCGGGTTACCAAAAGGATGTCTGAAAATCAAAGTAGCCAATGAAGGGTGTTAATCAATTTGATGGTTTGAGAGAAAAGAATTGCAATATTCTTTTTCTTTCGAATAGGACTTGGGCAAACAGGCCTCTTAAGAATTGCTACTTGATTTGTACAAATAGTTTACATTAGAGCTTGACAAACATGTTCACCATTTGTTGAAGGAATAGAACCTAAGGTGTTGCCGAAATCTTTGACGTGTCCTGGCGAGATGGTACTTTCAGGGATCATTTCTGTAGAAGCCGATGGGAGAAATGTGCTCGAAAGTGGCCAAACTCACTGGCCACGATGATGATTTGTAGGGCTCTCCTCTCATTAGGACTCCTGTTGTAGTGCTGCTCTATGCAGTTGCTGCCACCATTGGATGACTTGGTCATCTTTCTAGATGGGAAGATGGCAGGAGAGAGCTCATTCAGAGTGGTTCCTTCAGTGCTTTGTAGGAAGACTTAGAGTCTTCTTTTGTTTGCAAGACAGCTGAGTTTCCAAGCTTGTGCTTTACTCCAAACTATCAACGAGGCTTGCCTTTTTCTACCAATTGCTTCGATGGAAAAGTTCAAACCAATTGACACGATTATTGTTTGTAAGAAGAAAAAAAGAATTGGCTGGATTACTGATAGGGCGAGAGGCAGTCACCTGCCAATGTTTCTTCTTTAGCTCCCGCCTTAGGAAGAAATGCCAGATGGAAACAACGCTCATGGAACTCAAAGAAAGATGCGGGGGTTTTCTATGTTCGAAAGACCAAGAAAACATTGTCCGCACTGAGAAACCAGGCTTTTGGAACCAAAGGAAACTTGCCAGAGCATTACGTTTTGAAAAGAGGTGAAAACAAAAATACGCCATCTGTGTTGTAGTCTCGCCAGTGACCGCTCTGAACAAGACTGTGAGGTGCTTTTCAATCTTTGCTCGGGTTACCAAAAGGATGTCTGAAAATCAAAGTAGCCAATGAAGGGTGTTAATCAATTTGATGGTTTGAGAGAAAAGAATTGCAATATTCTTTTTCTTTCGAATAGGACTTGGGCAAACAGGCCTCTTAAGAATTGCTACTTGATTTGTACAAATAGTTTACATTAGAGCTTGACAAACATGTTCACCATTTGTTGAAGGAATAGAACCTAAGGTGTTGCCGAAATCTTTGACGTGTCCTGGCAAGACGATACTTTCAGGGATCATTTCTGTAGGAGCCGATGGGAGAAATGTGCTCGAAAGTGTCCAAACTCACTGTCCACGATGATGATTTGTAGGGCTCTCCTCTCATTAGGACTCCTGTTGTAGTACTGCTCTATGCAGTTGCTGCCACCATTGGATGACTTGGTCATCTTTCTAGATGGGAAGATGGCAGGAGAGAGCTCATTCAGAGTGGTTCCTTCAGTGCTTTGTAGGAAGACTTAGAGTCTTCTTTTGTTTGCAAGACAGCTGAGTTTCCAAGCTTGTGCTTTACTCCAAACTATCAACGAGGCTTGCCTTTTTCTACCAATTGCTTCGATGGAAAAGTTCAAACCAATTGACACGATTATTGTTTGTAAGAAGAAAAAAAGAATTGGCTGGATTACTGATAGGGCGAGAGGCAGTCACCTGCCAATGTTTCTTCTTTAGCTCCCGCCTTAGGAAGAAATGCCAGATGGAAACAACGCTCATGGAACTCAAAGAAAGATGCGGGGGTTTTCTATGTTCGAAAGACCAAGAAAACATTGTCCGCACTGAGAAACCAGGCTTTTGGAACCAAAGGAAACTTGCCAGAGCATTACGTTTTGAAAAGAGGTGAAAACAAAAATACGCCATCTGTGTTGTAGTCTCGCCAGTGACCGCTCTGAACAAGACTGTGAGGTGCTTTTCAATCTTTGCTCGGGTTACCAAAAGGATGTCTGAAAATCAAAGTAGCCAATGAAGGGTGTTAATCAATTTGATGGTTTGAGAGAAAAGAATTGCAATATTCTTTTTCTTTCGAATAGGACTTGGGCAAACAGGCCTCTTAAGAATTGCTACTTGATTTGTACAAATAGTTTACATTAGAGCTTGACAAACATGTTCACCATTTGTTGAAGGAATAGAACCTAAGGTGTTGCCGAAATCTTTGACGTGTCCTGGCAAGA
Organism: Staurois parvus; assembly: GCF_062004578.1. Lineage (NCBI taxonomy): Eukaryota > Metazoa > Chordata > Amphibia > Anura > Ranidae > Staurois > Staurois parvus. The sequence continues at coordinate 6,564,230 of NW_028319936.1, read as the reverse complement.
CGATACTTTCAGGGATCATTTCTGTAGGAGCCGATGGGAGAAATGTGCTCGAAAGTGGCCAAACTCACTGTCCACGATGATGATTTGTAGGGCTCTCCTCTCATTAGGACTCCTGTTGTAGTGCTGCTCTATGCAGTTGCTGCCACCATTGGATGACTTGGTCATCTTTCTAGATGGGAAGATGGCAGGAGAGAGCTCATTCAGAGTGGTTCCTTCAGTGCTTTGTAGGAAGACTTAGAGTCTTCTTTTGTTTGCAAGACAGCTGAGTTTCCAAGCTTGTGCTTTACTCCAAACTATCAACGAGGCTTGCCTTTTTCTACCAATTGCTTCGATGGAAAAGTTCAAACCAATTGACACGATTATTGTTTGTAAGAAGAAAAAAAGAATTGGCTGGATTACTGATAGGGCGAGAGGCAGTCACCTGCCAATGTTTCTTCTTTAGCTCCCGCCTTAGGAAGAAATGCCAGATGGAAACAACGCTCATGGAACTCAAAGAAAGATGCGGGGGTTTTCTATGTTCGAAAGACCAAGAAAACATTGTCCGCACTGAGAAACCAGGCTTTTGGAACCAAAGGAAACTTGCCAGAGCATTACGTTTTGAAAAGAGGTGAAAACAAAAATACGCCATCTGTGTTGTAGTCTCGCCAGTGACCGCTCTGAACAAGACTGTGAGGTGCTTTTCAATCTTTGCTCGGGTTACCAAAAGGATGTCTGAAAATCAAAGTAGCCAATGAAGGGTGTTAATCAATTTGATGGTTTGAGAGAAAAGAATTGCAATATTCTTTTTCTTTCGAATAGGACTTGGGCAAACAGGCCTCTTAAGAATTGCTACTTGATTTGTACAAATAGTTTACATTAGAGCTTGACAAACATGTTCACCATTTGTTGAAGGAATAGAACCTAAGGTGTTGCCGAAATCTTTGACGTGTCCTGGCAAGACGATACTTTCAGGGGTCATTTCTGTAGGAGCCGATGGGAGAAATGTGCTCGAAAGTGTCCAAACTCACTGTCCACGATGATGATTTGTAGGGCTCTCCTCTCATTAGGACTCCTGTTGTAGTGCTGCTCTATGCAGTTGCTGCCACCATTGGATGACTTGGTCATCTTTCTAGATGGGAAGATGGCAGGAGAGAGCTCATTCAGAGTGGTTCCTTCAGTGCTTTGTAGGAAGACTTAGAGTCTTCTTTTGTTTGCAAGACAGCTGAGTTTCCAAGCTTGTGCTTTACTCCAAACTATCAACGAGGCTTGCCTTTTTCTACCAATTGCTTCGATGGAAAAGTTCAAACCAATTGACACGATTATTGTTTGTAAGAAGAAAAAAAGAATTGGCTGGATTACTGATAGGGCGAGAGGCAGTCACCTGCCAATGTTTCTTCTTTAGCTCCCGCCTTAGGAAGAAATGCCAGATGGAAACAACGCTCATGGAACTCAAAGAAAGATGCGGGGGTTTTCTATGTTCGAAAGACCAAGAAAACATTGTCCGCACTGAGAAACCAGGCTTTTGGAACCAAAGGAAACTTGCCAGAGCATTACGTTTTGAAAAGAGGTGAAAACAAAAATACGCCATCTGTGTTGTAGTCTTGCCAGTGACCGCTCTGAACAAGACTGTGAGGTGCTTTTCAATCTTTGCTCGGGTTACCAAAAGGATGTCTGAAAATCAAAGTAGCCAATGAAGGGTGTTAATCAATTTGATGGTTTGAGAGAAAAGAATTGCAATATTCTTTTTCTTTCGAATAGGACTTGGGCAAACAGGCCTCTTAAGAATTGCTACTTGATTTGTACAAATAGTTTACATTAGAGCTTGACAAACATGTTCACCATTTGTTGAAGGAATAGAACCTAAGGTGTTGCCGAAATCTTTGACGTGTCCTGGCAAGACGATACTTTCAGGGATCATTTCTGTAGGAGCCGATGGGAGAAATGTGCTCGAAAGTGGCCAAACTCACTGTCCACGATGATGATTTGTAGGGCTCTCCTCTCATTAGGACTCCTGTTGTAGTGCTGCTCTATGCAGTTGCTGCCACCATTGGATGACTTGGTCATCTTTCTAGATGGGAAGATGGCAGGAGAGAGCTCATTCAGAGTGGTTCCTTCAGTGCTTTGTAGGAAGACTTAGAGTCTTCTTTTGTTTGCAAGACAGCTGAGTTTCTAAGCTTGTGCTTTACTCCAAACTATCAACGAGGCTTGCCTTTTTCTACCAATTGCTTCGATGGAAAAGTTCAAACCAATTGACACGATTATTGTTTGTAAGAAGAAAAAAAGAATTGGCTGGATTACTGATAGGGCGAGAGGCAGTCACCTGCCAATGTTTCTTCTTTAGCTCCCGCCTTAGGAAGAAATGCCAGATGGAAACAACGCTCATGGAACTCAAAGAAAGATGCGGGGGTTTTCTATGTTCGAAAGACCAAGAAAACATTGTCCGCACTGAGAAACCAGGCTTTTGGAACCAAAGGAAACTTGCCAGAGCATTACGTTTTGAAAAGAGGTGAAAACAAAAATACGCCATCTGTGTTGTAGTCTCGCCAGTGACCGCTCTGAACAAGACTGTGAGGTGCTTTTCAATCTTTGCTCGGGTTACCAAAAGGATGTCTGAAAATCAAAGTAGCCAATGAAGGGTGTTAATCAATTTGATGGTTTGAGAGAAAAGAATTGCAATATTCTTTTTCTTTCGAATAGGACTTGGGCAAACAGGCCTCTTAAGAATTGCTACTTGATTTGTACAAATAGTTTACATTAGAGCTTGACAAACATGTTCACCATTTGTTGAAGGAATAGAACCTAAGGTGTTGCCGAAATCTTTGACGTGTCCTGGCAAGACGATACTTTCAGGGATCATTTCTGTAGGAGCCGATGGGAGAAATGTGCTCGAAAGTGGCCAAACTCACTGTCTACGATGATGATTTGTAGGGCTCTCCTCTCATTAGGACTCCTGTTGTAGTGCTGCTCTATGCAGTTGCTGCCACCATTGGATGACTTGGTCATCTTTCTAGATGGGAAGATGGCAGGAGAGAGCTCATTCAGAGTGGTTCCTTCAGTGCTTTGTAGGAAGACTTAGAGTCTTCTTTTGTTTGCAAGACAGCTGAGTTTCCAAGCTTGTGCTTTACTCCAAACTATCAACGAGGCTTGCCTTTTTCTACCAATTGCTTCGATGGAAAAGTTCAAACCAATTGACACGATTATTGTTTGTAAGAAGAAAAAAAGAATTGGCTGGATTACTGATAGGGCGAGAGGCAGTCACCTGCCAATGTTTCTTCTTTAGCTCCCGCCTTAGGAAGAAATGCCAGATGGAAACAACGCTCATGGAACTCAAAGAAAGATGCGGGGGTTTTCTATGTTCGAAAGACCAAGAAAACATTGTCTGCACTGAGAAACCAGGCTTTTGGAACCAAAGGAAACTTGCCAGAGCATTACGTTTTGAAAAGAGGTGAAAACAAAAATACGCCATCTGTGTTGTAGTCTCGCCAGTGACCGCTCTGAACAAGACTGTGAGGTGCTTTTCAATCTTTGCTCGGGTTACCAAAAGGATGTCTGAAAATCAAAGTAGCCAATGAAGGGTGTTAATCAATTTGATGGTTTGAGAGAAAAGAATTGCAATATTCTTTTTCTTTCGAATAGGACTTGGGCAATCAGGCCTCTTAAGAATTGCTACTTGATTTGTACAAATAGTTTACATTAGAGCTTGACAAACATGTTCACCATTTGTTGAAGGAATAGAACCTAAGGTGTTGCCGAAATCTTTGACGTGTCCTGGCAAGACGATACTTTCAGGGATCATTTCTGTAGGAGCCGATGGGAGAAATGTGCTCGAAAGTGGCCAAACTCACTGTCCACGATGATGATTTGTAGGGCTCTCCTCTCATTAGGACTCCTGTTGTAGTGCTGCTCTATGCAGTTGCTGCCACCATTGGATGACTTGGTCATCTTTCTAGATGGGAAGATGGCAGGAGAGAGCTCATTCAGAGTGGTTCCTTCAGTGCTTTGTAGGAAGACTTAGAGTCTTCTTTTGTTTGCAAGACAGCTGAGTTTCCAAGCTTGTGCTTTACTCCAAACTATCAACGAGGCTTGCCTTTTTCTACCAATTGCTTTGATGGAAAAGTTCAAACCAATTGACACGATTATTGTTTGTAAGAAGAAAAAAAGAATTGGCTGGATTACTGATAGGGCGAGAGGCAGTCACCTGCCAATGTTTCTTCTTTAGCTCCCGCCTTAGGAAGAAATGCCAGATGGAAACAACGCTCATGGAACTCAAAGAAAGATGCGGGGGTTTTCTATGTTCGAAAGACCAAGAAAACATTGTCCGCACTGAGAAACCAGGCTTTTGGAACCAAAGGAAACTTGCCAGAGCATTACGTTTTGAAAAGAGGTGAAAACAAAAATACGCCATCTGTGTTGTAGTCTCGCCAGTGACCGCTCTGAACAAGACTGTGAGGTGCTTTTCAATCTTTGCTCGGGTTACCAAAAGGATGTCTGAAAATCAAAGTAGCCAATGAAGGGTGTTAATCAATTTGATGGTTTGAGAGAAAAGAATTGCAATATTCTTTTTCTTTCGAATAGGACTTGGGCAAACAGGCCTCTTAAGAATTGCTACTTGATTTGTACAAATAGTTTACATTAGAGCTTGACAAACATGTTCACCATTTGTTGAAGGAATAGAACCTAAGGTGTTGCCGAAATCTTTGACGTGTCCTGGCAAGACGATACTTTCAGGGATCATTTCTGTAGGAGCCGATGGGAGAAATGTGCTCGAAAGTGGCCAAACTCACTGTCCACGATGATGATTTGTAGGGCTCTCCTCTTATTAGGACTCCTGTTGTAGTGCTGCTCTATGCAGTTGCTGCCGTCATTGGATGACTTGGTCATCTTTCTAGATGGGAAGATGGCAGGAGAGAGCTCATTCAGAGTGGTTCCTTCAGTGCTTTGTAGGAAGACTTAGAGTCTTCTTTTGTTTGCAAGACAGCTGAGTTTCCAAGCTTGTGCTTTACTCCAAACTATCAACGAGGCTTGCCTTTTTCTACCAATTGCTTCGATGGAAAAGTTCAAACCAATTGACACGATTATTGTTTGTAAGAAGAAAAAAAGAATTGGCTGGATTACTGATAGGGCGAGAGGCAGTCACCTGCCAATGTTTCTTCTTTAGCTCCCGCCTTAGGAAGAAATGCCAGATGGAAACAACGCTCATGGAACTCAAAGAAAGATGCGGGGGTTTTCTATGTTCGAAAGACCAAGAAAACATTGTCCGCACTGAGAAACCAGGCTTTTGGAACCAAAGGAAACTTGCCAGAGCATTACGTTTTGAAAAGAGGTGAAAACAAAAATACGCCATCTGTGTTGTAGTCTCGCCAGTGACCGCTCTGAACAAGACTGTGAGGTGCTTTTCAATCTTTGCTCGGGTTACCAAAAGGATGTCTGAAAATCAAAGTAGCCAATGAAGGGTGTTAATCAATTTGATGGTTTGAGAGAAAAGAATTGCAATATTCTTTTTCTTTCGAATAGGACTTGGGCAAACAGGCCTCTTAAGAATTGCTACTTGATTTGTACAAATAGTTTACATTAGAGCTTGACAAACATGTTCACCATTTGTTGAAGGAATAGAACCTAAGGTGTTGCCGAAATCTTTGACGTGTCCTGGCAAGATGATACTTTCAGGGATCATTTCTGTAGGAGCCGATGGGAGAAATGTGCTCGAAAGTGTCCAAACTCACTGTCCACGATGATGATTTGTAGGGCTCTCCTCTCATTAGGACTCCTGTTGTAGTGCTGCTCTATGCAGTTGCTGCCACCATTGGATGACTTGGTCATCTTTCTAGATGGGAAGATGGCAGAAGAGAGCTCATTCAGAGTGGTTCCTTCAGTGCTTTGTAGGAAGACTTAGAGTCTTCTTTTGTTTGCAAGACAGCTGAGTTTCCAAGCTTGTGCTTTACTCCAAACTATCAACGAGGCTTGCCTTTTTCTACCAATTGCTTCGATGGAAAAGTTCAAACCAATTGACACGATTATTGTTTGTAAGAAGAAAAAAAGAATTGGCTGGATTACTGATAGGGCGAGAGGCAGTCACCTGCCAATGTTTCTTCTTTAGCTCCCGCCTTAGGAAGAAATGCCAGATGGAAACAACGCTCATGGAACTCAAAGAAAGATGCGGGGGTTTTCTATGTTCGAAAGACCAAGAAAACATTGTCCGCACTGAGAAACCAGGCTTTTGGAACCAAAGGAAACTTGCCAGAGCATTACGTTTTGAAAAGAGGTGAAAACAAAAATACGCCATCTGTGTTGTAGTCTCGCCAGTGACCGCTCTGAACAAGACTGTGAGGTGCTCTTCAATCTTTGCTCGGGTTACCAAAAGGATGTCTGAAAATCAAAGTAGCCAATGAAGGGTGTTAATCAATTTGATGGTTTGAGAGAAAAGAATTGCAATATTCTTTTTCTTTCGAATAGGACTTGGGCAAACAGGCCTCTTAAGAATTGCTACTTGATTTGTACAAATAGTTTACATTAGAGCTTGACAAACATGTTCACCATTTGTTGAAGGAATAGAACCTAAGGTGTTGCCGAAATCTTTGACGTGTCCTGGCAAGACGATACTTTCAGGGATCATTTCTGTAGGAGCCGATGGGAGAAATGTGCTCGAAAGTGTCCAAACTCACTGTCCACGATGATGATTTGTAGGGCTCTCCTCTCATTAGGACTCCTGTTGTAGTGCTGCTCTATGCAGTTGCTGCCACCATTGGATGACTTGGTCATCTTTCTAGATGGGAAGATGGCAGGAGAGAGCTCATTCAGAGTGGTTCCTTCAGTGCTTTGTAGGAAGACTTAGAGTCTTCTTTTGTTTGCAAGACAGCTGAGTTTCCAAGCTTGTGCTTTACTCCAAACTATCAACGAGGCTTGCCTTTTTCTACCAATTGCTTCGATGGAAAAGTTCAAACCAATTGACACGATTATTGTTTGTAAGAAGAAAAAAAGAATTGGCTGGATTACTGATAGGGCGAGAGGCAGTCACCTGCCAATGTTTCTTCTTTAGCTCCCGCCTTAGGAAGAAATGCCAGATGGAAACAACGCTCATGGAACTCAAAGAAAGATGCGGGGGTTTTCTATGTTCGAAAGACCAAGAAAACATTGTCCGCACTGAGAAACCAGGCTTTTGGAACCAAAGGAAACTTGCCAGAGCATTACGTTTTGAAAAGAGGTGAAAACAAAAATACGCCATCTGTGTTGTAGTCTCGCCAGTGACCGCTCTGAACAAGACTGTGAGGTGCTTTTCAATCTTTGCTCGGGTTACCAAAAGGATGTCTGAAAATCAAAGTAGCCAATGAAGGGTGTTAATCAATTTGATGGTTTGAGAGAAAAGAATTGCAATATTCTTTTTCTTTCGAATAGGACTTGGGCAAACAGGCCTCTTAAGAATTGCTACTTGATTTGTACAAATAGTTTACATTAGAGCTTGACAAACATGTTCACCATTTGTTGAAGGAATAGAACCTAAGGTGTTGCCGAAATCTTTGACGTGTCCTGGCAAGACGATACTTTCAGGGATCATTTCTGTAGGAGCCCATGGGAGAAATGTGCTCGAAAGTGGCCAAACTCACTGTCCACGATGATGATTTGTAGGGCTCTCCTCTCATTAGGACTCCTGTTGTAGTGCTGCTCTATGCAGTTGCTGCCACCATTGGATGACTTGGTCATCTTTCTAGATGGGAAGATGGCAGGAGAGAGCTCATTCAGAGTGGTTCCTTCAGTGCTTTGTAGGAAGACTTAGAGTCTTCTTTTGTTTGCAAGACAGCTGAGCTTCCAAGCTTGTGCTTTACTCCAAACTATCAACGAGGCTTGCCTTTTTCTACCAATTGCTTCGATGGAAAAGTTCAAACCAATTGACACGATTATTGTTTGTAAGAAGAAAAAAAGAATTGGCTGGATTACTGATAGGGCGAGAGGCAGTCACCTGCCAATGTTTCTTCTTTAGCTCCCGCCTTAGGAAGAAATGCCAGATGGAAACAACGCTCATGGAACTCAAAGAAAGATGCGGGGGTTTTCTATGTTCGAAAGACCAAGAAAACATTGTCCGCACTGAGAAACCAGGCTTTTGGAACCAAAGGAAACTTGCCAGAGCATTACGTTTTGAAAAGAGGTGAAAACAAAAATACGCCATCTGTGTTGTAGTCTCGCCAGTGACCGCTCTGAACAAGACTGTGAGGTGCTTTTCAATCTTTGCTCGGGTTACCAAAAGGATGTCTGAAAATCAAAGTAGCCAATGAAGGGTGTTAATCAATTTGATGGTTTGAGAGAAAAGAATTGCAATATTCTTTTTCTTTCGAATAGGACTTGGGCAAACAGGCCTCTTAAGAATTGCTACTTGATTTGTACAAATAGTTTACATTAGAGCTTGACAAACATGTTCACCATTTGTTGAAGGAATAGAACCTAAGGTGTTGCCGAAATCTTTGACGTGTCCTGGCAAGACGATACTTTCAGGGATCATTTCTGTAGGAGCCGATGGGAGAAATGTGCTCGAAAGTGGCCAAACTCACTGTCCACGATGATGATTTGTAGGGCTCTCCTCTCATTAGGACTCCTGTTGTAGTGCTGCTCTATGCAGTTGCTGCCACCATTGGATGACTTGGTCATCTTTCTAGATGGGAAGATGGCAGGAGAGAGCTCATTCAGAGTGGTTCCTTCAGTGCTTTGTAGGAAGACTTAGAGTCTTCTTTTGTTTGCAAGACAGCTGAGTTTCCAAGCTTGTGCTTTACTCCAAACTATCAACGAGGCTTGCCTTTTTCTACCAATTGCTTCGATGGAAAAGTTCAAACCAATTGACACGATTATTGTTTGTAAGAAGAAAAAAAGAATTGGCTGGATTACTGATAGGGCGAGAGGCAGTCACCTGCCAATGTTTCTTCTTTAGCTCCCGCCTTAGGAAGAAATGCCAGATGGAAACAACGCTCATGGAACTCAAAGAAAGATGCGGGGGTTTTCTATGTTCGAAAGACCAAGAAAACATTGTCCGCACTGAGAAACCAGGCTTTTGGAACCAAAGGAAACTTGCCAGAGCATTACGTTTTGAAAAGAGGTGAAAACAAAAATACGCCATCTGTGTTGTAGTCTCGCCAGTGACCGCTCTGAACAAGACTGTGAGGTGCTTTTCAATCTTTGCTCGGGTTACCAAAAGGATGTCTGAAAATCAAAGTAGCCAATGAAGGGTGTTAATCAATTTGATGGTTTGAGAGAAAAGAATTGCAATATTCTTTTTCTTTCGAATAGGACTTGGGCAAACAGGCCTCTTAAGAATTGCTACTTGATTTGTACAAATAGTTTACATTAGAGCTTGACAAACATGTTCACCATTTGTTGAAGGAATAGAACCTAAGGTGTTGCCGAAATCTTTGACGTGTCCTGGCAAGACGATACTTTCAGGGATCATTTCTGTAGGAGCCCATGGGAGAAATGTGCTCGAAAGTGGCCAAACTCACTGTCCACGATGATGATTTGTAGGGCTCTCCTCTCATTAGGACTCCTGTTGTAGTGCTGCTCTATGCAGTTGCTGCCACCATTGGATGACTTGGTCATCTTTCTAGATGGGAAGATGGCAGGAGAGAGCTCATTCAGAGTGGTTCCTTCAGTGCTTTGTAGGAAGACTTAGAGTCTTCTTTTGTTTGCAAGACAGCTGAGTTTCCAAGCTTGTGCTTTACTCCAAACTATCAACGAGGCTTGCCTTTTTCTACCAATTGCTTCGATGGAAAAGTTCAAACCAATTGACACGATTATTGTTTGTAAGAAGAAAAAAAGAATTGGCTGGATTACTGATAGGGCGAGAGGCAGTCACCTGTCAATGTTTCTTCTTTAGCTCCCGCCTTAGGAAGAAATGCCAGATGGAAACAACGCTCATGGAACTCAAAGAAAGATGCGGGGGTTTTCTATGTTCGAAAGACCAAGAAAACATTGTCCGCACTGAGAAACCAGGCTTTTGGAACCAAAGGAAACTTGCCAGAGCATTACGTTTTGAAAAGAGGTGAAAACAAAAATACGCCATCTGTGTTGTAGTCTCGCCAGTGACCGCTCTGAACAAGACTGTGAGGTGCTTTTCAATCTTTGCTCGGGTTACCAAAAGGATGTCTGAAAATCAAAGTAGCCAATGAAGGGTGTTAATCAATTTGATGGTTTGAGAGAAAAGAATTGCAATATTCTTTTTCTTTCGAATAGGACTTGGGCAAACAGGCCTCTTAAGAATTGCTACTTGATTTGTACAAATAGTTTACATTAGAGCTTGACAAACATGTTCACCATTTGTTGAAGGAATAGAACCTAAGGTGTTGCCGAAATCTTTGACGTGTCCTGGCAAGACGATACTTTCAGGGATCATTTCTGTAGGAGCCGATGGGAGAAATGTGCTCGAAAGTGGCCAAACTCACTGTCCACGATGATGATTTGTAGGGCTCTCCTCTCATTAGGACTCCTGTTGTAGTGCTGCTCTATGCAGTTGCTGCCACCATTGGATGACTTGGTCATCTTTCTAGATGGGAAGATGGCAGGAGAGAGCTCATTCAGAGTGGTTCCTTCAGTGCTTTGTAGGAAGACTTAGAGTCTTCTTTGTTTGCAAGACAGCTGAGTTTCCAAGCTTGTGCTTTACTCCAAACTATCAACGAGGCTTGCCTTTTTCTACCAATTGCTTCGATGGAAAAGTTCAAACCAATTGACACGATTATTGTTTGTAAGAAGAAAAAAAGAATTGGCTGGATTACTGATAGGGCGAGAGGCAGTCACCTGCCAATGTTTCTTCTTTAGCTCCCGCCTTAGGAAGAAATGCCAGATGGAAACAACGCTCATGGAACTCAAAGAAAGATGCGGGGGTTTTCTATGTTCGAAAGACCAAGAAAACATTGTCCGCACTGAGAAACCAGGCTTTTGGAACCAAAGGAAACTTGCCAGAGCATTACGTTTTGAAAAGAGGTGAAAACAAAAATACGCCATCTGTGTTGTAGTCTCGCCAGTGACCGCTCTGAACAAGACTGTGAGGTGCTTTTCAATCTTTGCTCGGGTTACCAAAAGGATGTCTGAAAATCAAAGTAGCCAATGAAGGGTGTTAATCAATTTGATGGTTTGAGAGAAAAGAATTGCAATATTCTTTTTCTTTCGAATAGGACTTGGGCAAACAGGCCTCTTAAGAATTGCTACTTGATTTGTACAAATAGTTTACATTAGAGCTTGACAAACATGTTCACCATTTGTTGAAAGAATAGAACCTAAGGTGTTCCTGAAATCTTTGACGTGTCCTGGCAAGACGATACTTTCAGGGATCATTTCTGTAGGAGCCGATGGGAGAAATGTGCTCGAAAGTGTCCAAACTCACTGTCCACGATGATGATTTGTAGGGCTCTCCTCTCATTAGGACTCCTGTTGTAGTGCTGCTCTATGCAGTTGCTGCCACCATTGGATGACTTGGTCATCTTTCTAGATGGGAAGATGGCAGGAGAGAGCTCATTCAGAGTGGTTCCTTCAGTGCTTTGAAGGAAGACTTAGAGTCTTCTTTTGTTTGCAAGACAGCTGAGTTTCCAAGCTTGTGCTTTACTCCAAACTATCAACGAGGCTTGCCTTTTTCTACCAATTGCTTCGATGGAAAAGTTCAAACCAATTGACACGATTATTGTTTGTAAGAAGAAAAAAAGAATTGGCTGGATTACTGATAGGGCGAGAGGCAGTCACCTGCCAATGTTTCTTCTTTAGCTCCCGCCTTAGGAAGAAATGCCAGATGGAAACAACGCTCATGGAACTCAAAGAAAGATGCGGGGGTTTTCTATGTTCGAAATACCAAGAAAACATTGTCCGCACTGAGAAACCAGGCTTTTGGAACCAAAGGAAACTTGCCAGAGCATTACGTTTTGAAAAGAGGTGAAAACAAAAATACGCCATCTGTGTTGTAGTCTCGCCAGTGACCGCTCTGAACAAGACTGTGAGGTGCTTTTCAATCTTTGCTCGGGTTACCAAAAGGATGTCTGAAAATCAAAGTAGCCAATGAAGGGTGTTAATCAATTTGATGGTTTGAGAGAAAAGAATTGCAATATTCTTTTTCTTTCGAATAGGACTTGGGCAAACAGGCCTCTTAAGAATTGCTACTTGATTTGTACAAATAGTTTACATTAGAGCTTGACAAACATGTTCACCATTTGTTGAAGGAATAGAACCTAAGGTGTTGCCGAAATCTTTGACGTGTCCTGGCAAGACGATACTTTCAGGGATCATATCTGTAGGAGCCCATGGGAGAAATGTGCTCGAAAGTGGCCAAACTCCCTGTCCACGATGATGATTTGTAGGGCTCTCCTCTCATTAGGACTCCTGTTGTAGTGCTGCTCTATGCAGTTGCTGCCACCATTGGATGACTTGGTCATCTTTCTAGATGGGAAGATGGCAGGAGAGAGCTCATTCAGAGTGGTTCCTTCAGTGCTTTGTAGGAAGACTTAGAGTCTTCTTTTGTTTGCAAGACAGCTGAGTTTCCAAGCTTGTGCTTTACTCCAAACTATCAACGAGGCTTGCCTTTTTCTACCAATTGCTTCGATGGAAAAGTTCAAACCAATTGACACGATTATTGTTTGTAAGAAGAAAAAAAGAATTGGCTGGATTACTGATAGGGCGAGAGGCAGTCACCTGCCAATGTTTCTTCTTTAGCTCCCGCCTTAGGAAGAAATGCCAGATGGAAACAGCGCTCATGGAACTCAAAGAAAGATGCGGGGGTTTTCTATGTTCGAAATACCAAGAAAACATTGTCCGCACTGAGAAACCAGGCTTTTGGAACCAAAGGAAACTTGCCAGAGCATTACATTTTGAAAGGAGGTGAAAACAAAAATACGCCATCTGTGTTGTAGTCTCGCCAGTGACCGCTCTGAACAAGACTGTGAGGTGCTTTTCAATCTTTGCTCGGGTTACCAAAAGGATGTCTGAAAATCAAAGTAGCCAATGAAGGGTGTTAATCAATTTGATGGTTTGAGAGAAAAGAATTGCAATATTCTTTTTCTTTCGAATAGGACTTGGGCAAACAGGCCTCTTAAGAATTGCTACTTGATTTGTACAAATAGTTTACATTAGAGCTTGACAAACATGTTCACCATTTGTTGAAGGAATAGAACCTAAGGTGTTGCCGAAATCTTTGACGTGTCCTGGCAAGACGATACTTTCAGGGGTCATTTCTGTAGGAGCCGATGGGAGAAATGTGCTCGAAAGTGTCCAAACTCACTGTCCACGATGATGATTTGTAGGGCTCTCCTCTCATTAGGACTCCTGTTGTAGTGCTGCTCTATGCAGTTGCTGCCACCATTGGATGACTTGGTCATCTTTCTAGATGGGAAGATGGCAGGAGAGAGCTCATTCAGAGTGGTTCCTTCAGTGCTTTGTAGGAAGACTTAGAGTCTTCTTTTGTTTGCAAGACAGCTGAGTTTCCAAGCTTGTGCTTTACTCCAAACTATCAACGAGGCTTGCCTTTTTCTACCAATTGCTTCGATGGAAAAGTTCAAACCAATTGACACGATTATTGTTTGTAAGAAGAAAAAAAGAATAGGCTGGATTACTGATAGGGCGAGAGGCAGTCACCTGCCAATGTTTCTTCTTTAGCTCCCGCCTTAGGAAGAAATGCCAGATGGAAACAACGCTCATGGAACTCAAAGAAAGATGCGGGGGTTTTCTATGTTCGAAAGACCAAGAAAACATTGTCCGCACTGAGAAACCAGGCTTTTGGAACCAAAGGAAACTTGCCAGAGCATTACGTTTTGAAAAGAGGTGAAAACAAAAATACGCCATCTGTGTTGTAGTCTTGCCAGTGACCGCTCTGAACAAGACTGTGAGGTGCTTTTCAATCTTTGCTCGGGTTACCAAAAGGATGTCTGAAAATCAAAGTAGCCAATGAAGGGTGTTAATCAATTTGATGGTTTGAGAGAAAAGAATTGCAATATTCTTTTTCTTTCGAATAGGACTTGGGCAAACAGGCCTCTTAAGAATTGCTACTTGATTTGTACAAATAGTTTACATTAGAGCTTGACAAACATGTTCACCATTTGTTGAAGGAATAGAACCTAAGGTGTTGCCGAAATCTTTGACGTGTCCTGGCAAGACGATACTTTCAGGGATCATTTCTGTAGGAGCCGATGGGAGAAATGTGCTCGAAAGTGGCCAAACTCACTGTCCACGATGATGATTTGTAGGGCTCTCCTCTCATTAGGACTCCTGTTGTAGTGCTGCTCTATGCAGTTGCTGCCACCATTGGATGACTTGGTCATCTTTCTAGATGGGAAGATGGCAGGAGAGAGCTCATTCAGAGTGGTTCCTTCAGTGCTTTGTAGGAAGACTTAGAGTCTTCTTTTGTTTGCAAGACAGCTGAGTTTCTAAGCTTGTGCTTTACTCCAAACTATCAACGAGGCTTGCCTTTTTCTACCAATTGCTTCGATGGAAAAGTTCAAACCAATTGACACGATTATTGTTTGTAAGAAGAAAAAAAGAATTGGCTGGATTACTGATAGGGCGAGAGGCAGTCACCTGCCAATGTTTCTTCTTTAGCTCCCGCCTTAGGAAGAAATGCCAGATGGAAACAACGCTCATGGAACTCAAAGAAAGATGCGGGGGTTTTCTATGTTCGAAAGACCAAGAAAACATTGTCCGCACTGAGAAACCAGGCTTTTGGAACCAAAGGAAACTTGCCAGAGCATTACGTTTTGAAAAGAGGTGAAAACAAAAATACGCCATCTGTGTTGTAGTCTCGCCAGTGACCGCTCTGAACAAGACTGTGAGGTGCTTTTCAATCTTTGCTCGGGTTACCAAAAGGATGTCTGAAAATCAAAGTAGCCAATGAAGGGTGTTAATCAATTTGATGGTTTGAGAGAAAAGAATTGCAATATTCTTTTTCTTTCGAATAGGACTTGGGCAAACAGGCCTCTTAAGAATTGCTACTTGATTTGTACAAATAGTTTACATTAGAGCTTGACAAACATGTTCACCATTTGTTGAAGGAATAGAACCTAAGGTGTTGCCGAAATCTTTGACGTGTCCTGGCAAGACGATACTTTCAGGGATCATTTCTGTAGGAGCCGATGGGAGAAATGTGCTCGAAAGTGGCCAAACTCACTGTCCACGATGATGATTTGTAGGGCTCTCCTCTCATTAGGACTCCTGTTGTAGTGCTGCTCTATGCAGTTGCTGCCACCATTGGATGACTTGGTCATCTTTCTAGATGGGAAGATGGCAGGAGAGAGCTCATTCAGAGTGGTTCCTTCAGTGCTTTGTAGGAAGACTTAGAGTCTTCTTTTGTTTGCAAGACAGCTGAGTTTCCAAGCTTGTGCTTTACTCCAAACTATCAACGAGGCTTGCCTTTTTCTACCAATTGCTTCGATGGAAAAGTTCAAACCAATTGACACGATTATTGTTTGTAAGAAGAAAAAAAGAATTGGCTGGATTACTGATAGGGCGAGAGGCAGTCACCTGCCAATGTTTCTTCTTTAGCTCCCGCCTTAGGAAGAAATGCCAGATGGAAACAACGCTCATGGAACTCAAAGAAAGATGCGGGGGTTTTCTATGTTCGAAAGACCAAGAAAACATTGTCCGCACTGAGAAACCAGGCTTTTGGAACCAAAGGAAACTTGCCAGAGCATTACGTTTTGAAAAGAGGTGAAAACAAAAATACGCCATCTGTGTTGTAGTCTCGCCAGTGACCGCTCTGAACAAGACTGTGAGGTGCTTTTCAATCTTTGCTCGGGTTACCAAAAGGATGTCTGAAAATCAAAGTAGCCAATGAAGGGTGTTAATCAATTTGATGGTTTGAGAGAAAAGAATTGCAATATTCTTTTTCTTTCGAATAGGACTTGGGCAAACAGGCCTCTTAAGAATTGCTACTTGATTTGTACAAATAGTTTACATTAGAGCTTGACAAACATGTTCACCATTTGTTGAAGGAATAGAACCTAAGGTGTTGCCGAAATCTTTGACGTGTCCTGGCAAGACGATACTTTCAGGGATCATTTCTGTAGGAGCCCATGGGAGAAATGTGCTCGAAAGTGGCCAAACTCACTGTCCACGATGATGATTTGTAGGGCTCTCCTCTCATTAGGACTCCTGTTGTAGTGCTGCTCTATGCAGTTGCTGCCGCCATTGGATGACTTGGTCATCTTTCTAGATGGGAAGATGGCAGGAGAGAGCTCATTCAGAGTGGTTCCTTCAGTGCTTTGTAGGAAGACTTAGAGTCTTCTTTTGTTTGCAAGACAGCTGAGTTTCCAAGCTTGTGCTTTACTCCAAACTATCAACGAGGCTTGCCTTTTTCTACCAATTGCTTCGATGGAAAAGTTCAAACCAATTGACACGATTATTGTTTGTAAGAAGAAAAAAAGAATTGGCTGGATTACTGATAGGGCGAGAGGCAGTCACCTGCCAATGTTTCTTCTTTAGCTCCCGCCTTAGGAAGAAATGCCAGATGGAAACAACGCTCATGGAACTCAAAGAAAGATGCGGGGGTTTTCTATGTTCGAAAGACCAAGAAAACATTGTCCGCACTGAGAAACCAGGCTTTTGGAACCAAAGGAAACTTGCCAGAGCATTACGTTTTGAAAAGAGGTGAAAACAAAAATACGCCATCTGTGTTGTAGTCTCGCCAGTGACCGCTCTGAACAAGACTGTGAGGTGCTTTTCAATCTTTGCTCGGGTTACCAAAAGGATGTCTGAAAATCAAAGTAGCCAATGAAGGGTGTTAATCAATTTGATGGTTTGAGAGAAAAGAATTGCAATATTCTTTTTCTTTCGAATAGGACTTGGGCAAACAGGCCTCTTAAGAATTGCTACTTGATTTGTACAAATAGTTTACATTAGAGCTTGACAAACATGTTCACCATTTGTTGAAGGAATAGAACCTAAGGTGTTGCCGAAATCTTTGACATGTCCTGGCAAGACGATACTTTCAGGAATCATTTCTGTAGGAGCCGATGGGAGAAATGTGCTCGAAAGTGTCCAAACTCACTGTCCACGATGATGATTTGTAGGGCTCTCCTCTCATTAGGGCTCCTGTTGTAGTGCTGCTCTATGCAGTTGCTGCCACCATTGGATGACTTGGTCATCTTTCTAGATGGGAAGATGGCAGGAGAGAGCTCATTCAGAGTGGTTCCTTCAGTGCTTTGTAGGAAGACTTAGAGTCTTCTTTTGTTTGCAAGACAGCTGAGTTTCCAAGCTTGTGCTTTACTCCAAACTATCAACGAGGCTTGCCTTTTTCTACCAATTGCTTCGATGGAAAAGTTCAAACCAATTGACACGATTATTGTTTGTAAGAAGAAAAAAAGAATTGGCTGGATTACTGATAGGGCGAGAGGCAGTCACCTGCCAATGTTTCTTCTTTAGCTCCCGCCTTAGGAAGAAATGCCAGATGGAAACAACGCTCATGGAACTCAAAGAAAGATGCGGGGGTTTTCTATGTTCGAAAGACCAAGAAAACATTGTCCGCACTGAGAAACCAGGCTTTTGGAACCAAAGGAAACTTGCCAGAGCATTACGTTTTGAAAAGAGGTGAAAACAAAAATACGCCATCTGTGTTGTAGTCTCGCCAGTGACCGCTCTGAACAAGACTGTGAGGTGCTTTTCAATCTTTGCTCGGGTTACCAAAAGGATGTCTGAAAATCAAAGTAGCCAATGAAGGGTGTTAATCAATTTGATGGTTTGAGAGAAAAGAATTGCAATATTCTTTTTCTTTCGAATAGGACTTGGGCAAACAGGCCTCTTAAGAATTGCTACTTGATTTGTACAAATAGTTTACATTAGAGCTTGACAAACATGTTCACCATTTGTTGAAGGAATAGAACCTAAGGTGTTGCCGAAATCTTTGACGTGTCCTGGCAAGACGATACTTTCAGGGATCATTTCTGTAGGAGCCGATGGGAGAAATGTGCTTGAAAGTGTCCAAACTCACTGTCCACGATGATGATTTGTAGGGCTCTCCTCTCATTAGGACTCCTGTTGTAGTGCTGCTCTATGCAGTTGCTGCCACCATTGGATGACTTGGTCATCTTTCTAGATGGGAAGATGGCAGGAGAGAGCTCATTCAGAGTGGTTCCTTCAGTGCTTTGTAGGAAGACTTAGAGTCTTCTTTTGTTTGCAAGACAGCTGAGTTTCCAAGCTTGTGCTTTACTCCAAACTATCAACGAGGCTTGCCTTTTTCTACCAATTGCTTCGATGGAAAAGTTCAAACCAATTGACACGATTATTGTTTGTAAGAAGAAAAAAAGAATTGGCTGGATTACTGATAGGGCGAGAGGCAGTCACCTGCCAATGTTTCTTCTTTAGCTCCCGCCTTAGGAAGAAATGCCAGATGGAAACAACGCTCATGGAACTCAAAGAAAGATGCGGGGGTTTTCTATGTTCGAAAGACCAAGAAAACATTGTCCGCACTGAGAAACCAGGCTTTTGGAACCAAAGGAAACTTGCCAGAGCATTACGTTTTGAAAAGAGGTGAAAACAAAAATACGCCATCTGTGTTGTAGTCTCGCCAGTGACCGCTCTGAACAAGACTGTGAGGTGCTTTTCAATCTTTGCTCGGGTTACCAAAAGGATGTCTGAAAATCAAAGTAGCCAATGAAGGGTGTTAATCAATTTGATGGTTTGAGAGAAAAGAATTGCAATATTCTTTTTCTTTCGAATAGGACTTGGGCAAACAGGCCTCTTAAGAATTGCTACTTGATTTGTACAAATAGTTTACATTAGAGCTTGACAAACATGTTCACCATTTGTTGAAGGAATAGAACCTAAGGTGTTGCCGAAATCTTTGACGTGTCCTGGCAAGACGATACTTTCAGGGATCATTTCTGTAGGAGCTGATGGGAGAAATGTGCTCGAAAGTGTCCAAACTCACTGTCCACGATGATGATTTGTAGGGCTCTCCTCTCATTAGGACTCCTGTTGTAGTACTGCTCTATGCAGTTGCTGCCACCATTGGATGACTTGGTCATCTTTCTAGATGGGAAGATGGCAGGAGAGAGCTCATTCAGAGTGGTTCCTTCAGTGCTTTGTAGGAAGACTTAGAGTCTTCTTTTGTTTGCAAGACAGCTGAGTTTCCAAGCTTGTGCTTTACTCCAAACTATCAACGAGGCTTGCCTTTTTCTACCAATTGCTTTGATGGAAAAGTTCAAACCAATTGACACGATTATTGTTTGTAAGAAGAAAAAAAGAATTGGCTGGATTACTGATAGGGCGAGAGGCAGTCACCTGCCAATGTTTCTTCTTTAGCTCCCGCCTTAGGAAGAAATGCCAGATGGAAACAACGCTCATGGAACTCAAAGAAAGATGCGGGGGTTTTCTATGTTCGAAAGACCAAGAAAACATTGTCCGCACTGAGAAACCAGGCTTTTGGAACCAAAGGAAACTTGCCAGAGCATTACGTTTTGAAAAGAGGTGAAAACAAAAATACGCCATCTGTGTTGTAGTCTCGCCAGTGACCGCTCTGAACAAGACTGTGAGGTGCTTTTCAATCTTTGCTCGGGTTACCAAAAGGATGTCTGAAAATCAAAGTAGCCAATGAAGGGTGTTAATCAATTTGATGGTTTGAGAGAAAAGAATTGCAATATTCTTTTTCTTTCGAATAGGACTTGGGCAAACAGGCCTCTTAAGAATTGCTACTTGATTTGTACAAATAGTTTACATTAGAGCTTGACAAACATGTTCACCATTTGTTGAAGGAATAGAACCTAAGGTGTTGCCGAAATCTTTGACGTGTCCTGGCAAGACGATACTTTCAGGGATCATTTCTGTAGGAGCCGATGGGAGAAATGTGCTTGAAAGTGTCCAAACTCACTGTCCACGATGATGATTTGTAGGGCTCTACTCTCATTAGGACTCCTGTTGTAGTGCTGCTCTATGCAGTTGCTGCCACCATTGGATGACTTGGTCATCTTTCTAGATGGGAAGATGGCAGGAGAGAGCTCATTCAGAGTGGTTCCTTCAGTGCTTTGTAGGAAGACTTAGAGTCTTCTTTTGTTTGCAAGACAGCTGAGTTTCCAAGCTTGTGCTTTACTCCAAACTATCAACGAGGCTTGCCTTTTTCTACCAATTGCTTCGATGGAAAAGTTCAAACCAATTGACACGATTATTGTTTGTAAGAAGAAAAAAAGAATTGGCTGGATTACTGATAGGGCGAGAGGCAGTCACCTGCCAATGTTTCTTCTTTAGCTCCCGCCTTAGGAAGAAATGCCAGATGGAAACAACGCTCATGGAACTCAAAGAAAGATGCGGGGGTTTTCTATGTTCGAAAGACCAAGAAAACATTGTCCGCACTGAGAAACCAGGCTTTTGGAACCAAAGGAAACTTGCCAGAGCATTACGTTTTGAAAAGAGGTGAAAACAAAAATACGCCATCTGTGTTGTAGTCTCGCCAGTGACCGCTCTGAACAAGACTGTGAGGTGCTTTTCAATCTTTGCTCGGGTTACCAAAAGGATGTCTGAAAATCAAAGTAGCCAATGAAGGGTGTTAATCAATTTGATGGTTTGAGAGAAAAGAATTGCAATATTCTTTTTCTTTCGAATAGGACTTGGGCAAACAGGCCTCTTAAGAATTGCTACTTGATTTGTACAAATAGTTTACATTAGAGCTTGACAAACATGTTCACCATTTGTTGAAGGAATAGAACCTAAGGTGTTGCCGAAATCTTTGACGTGTCCTGGCAAGACGATACTTTCAGGGATCATTTCTGTAGGAGCCGATGGGAGAAATGTGCTTGAAAGTGGCCAAACTCACTGTCCACGATGATGATTTGTAGGGCTCTTCTCTCATTAGGACTCCTGTTGTAGTGCTGCCCTATGCAGTTGCTGCCACCATTGGATGACTTGGTCATCTTTCTAGATGGGAAGATGGCAGGAGAGAGCTCATTCAGAGTGGTTCCTTCAGTGCTTTGTAGGAAGACTTAGAGTCTTCTTTTGTTTGCAAGACAGCTGAGTTTCCAAGCTTGTGCTTTACTCCAAACTATCAACGAGGCTTGCCTTTTTCTACCAATTGCTTCGATGGAAAAGTTCAAACCAATTGACACGATTATTGTTTGTAAGAAGAAAAAAAGAATTGGCTGGATTACTGATAGGGCGAGAGGCAGTCACCTGCCAATGTTTCTTCTTTAGCTCCCGCCTTAGGAAGAAATGCCAGATGGAAACAACGCTCATGGAACTCAAAGAAAGATGCGGGGGTTTTCTATGTTCGAAAGACCAAGAAAACATTGTCCGCACTGAGAAACCAGGCTTTTGGAACCAAAGGAAACTTGCCAGAGCATTACGTTTTGAAAAGAGGTGAAAACAAAAATACGCCATCTGTGTTGTAGTCTCGCCAGTGACCGCTCTGAACAAGACTGTGAGGTGCTCTTCAATCTTTGCTCGGGTTACCAAAAGGATGTCTGAAAATCAAAGTAGCCAATGAAGGGTGTTAATCAATTTGATGGTTTGAGAGAAAAGAATTGCAATATTCTTTTTCTTTCGAATAGGACTTGGGCAAACAGGCCTCTTAAGAATTGCTACTTGATTTGTACAAATAGTTTACATTAGAGCTTGACAAACATGTTCACCATTTGTTGAAGGAATAGAACCTAAGGTGTTGCCGAAATCTTTGACGTGTCCTGGCAAGACGATACTTTCAGGGATCATTTCTGTAGGAGCCGATGGGAGAAATGTGCTCGAAAGTGTCCAAACTCACTGTCCACGATGATGATTTGTAGGGCTCTCCTCTCATTAGGACTCCTGTTGTAGTACTGCTCTATGCAGTTGCTGCCACCATTGGATGACTTGGTCATCTTTCTAGATGGGAAGATGGCAGGAGAGAGCTCATTCAGAGTGGTTCCTTCAGTGCTTTGTAGGAAGACTTAGAGTCTTCTTTTGTTTGCAAGACAGCTGAGTTTCCAAGCTTGTGCTTTACTCCAAACTATCAACGAGGCTTGCCTTTTTCTACCAATTGCTTCGATGGAAAAGTTCAAACCAATTGACACGATTATTGTTTGTAAGAAGAAAAAAAGAATTGGCTGGATTACTGATAGGGCGAGAGGCAGTCACCTGCCAATGTTTCTTCTTTAGCTCCCGCCTTAGGAAGAAATGCCAGATGGAAACAACGCTCATGGAACTCAAAGAAAGATGCGGGGGTTTTCTATGTTCGAAAGACCAAGAAAACATTGTCCGCACTGAGAAACCAGGCTTTTGGAACCAAAGGAAACTTGCCAGAGCATTACGTTTTGAAAAGAGGTGAAAACAAAAATACGCCATCTGTGTTGTAGTCTCGCCAGTGACCGCTCTGAACAAGACTGTGAGGTGCTTTTCAATCTTTGCTCGGGTTACCAAAAGGATGTCTGAAAATCAAAGTAGCCAATGAAGGGTGTTAATCAATTTGATGGTTTGAGAGAAAAGAATTGCAATATTCTTTTTCTTTCGAATAGGACTTGGGCAAACAGGCCTCTTAAGAATTGCTACTTGATTTGTACAAATAGTTTACATTAGAGCTTGACAAACATGTTCACCATTTGTTGAAGGAATAGAACCTAAGGTGTTGCCGAAATCTTTGACGTGTCCTGGCAAGACGATACTTTCAGGGATCATTTCTGTAGGAGCCGATGGGAGAAATGTGCTCGAAAGTGGCCAAACTCACTGTCCACGATGATGATTTGTAGGGCTCTCCTCTCATTAGGACTCCTGTTGTAGTGCTGCTCTATGCAGTTGCTGCCACCATTGGATGACTTGGTCATCTTTCTAGATGGGAAGATGGCAGGAGAGAGCTCATTCAGAGTGGTTCCTTCAGTGCTTTGTAGGAAGACTTAGAGTCTTCTTTTGTTTGCAAGACAGCTGAGTTTCCAAGCTTGTGCTTTACTCCAAACTATCAACGAGGCTTGCCTTTTTCTACCAATTGCTTCGATGGAAAAGTTCAAACCAATTGACACGATTATTGTTTGTAAGAAGAAAAAAAGAATTGGCTGGATTACTGATAGGGCGAGAGGCAGTCACCTGCCAATGTTTCTTCTTTAGCTCCCGCCTTAGGAAGAAATGCCAGATGGAAACAACGCTCATGGAACTCAAAGAAAGATGCGGGGGTTTTCTATGTTCGAAAGACCAAGAAAACATTGTCCGCACTGAGAAACCAGGCTTTTGGAACCAAAGGAAACTTGCCAGAGCATTACGTTTTGAAAAGAGGTGAAAACAAAAATACGCCATCTGTGTTGTAGTCTCGCCAGTGACCGCTCTGAACAAGACTGTGAGGTGCTTTTCAATCTTTGCTCGGGTTACCAAAAGGATGTCTGAAAATCAAAGTAGCCAATGAAGGGTGTTAATCAATTTGATGGTTTGAGAGAAAAGAATTGCAATATTCTTTTTCTTTCGAATAGGACTTGGGCAAACAGGCCTCTTAAGAATTGCTACTTGATTTGTACAAATAGTTTACATTAGAGCTTGACAAACATGTTCACCATTTGTTGAAGGAATAGAACCTAAGGTGTTGCCGAAATCTTTGACGTGTCCTGGCAAGACGATACTTTCAGGGATCATTTCTGTAGGAGCCCATGGGAGAAATGTGCTCGAAAGTGGCCAAACTCACTGTCCACGATGATGATTTGTAGGGCTCTCCTCTCATTAGGACTCCTGTTGTAGTGCTGCTCTATGCAGTTGCTGCCACCATTGGATGACTTGGTCATCTTTCTAGATGGGAAGATGGCAGGAGAGAGCTCATTCAGAGTGGTTCCTTCAGTTCTTTGTAGGAAGACTTAGAGTCTTCTTTTGTTTTCAAGACAGCTGAGTTTCCAAGCTTGTGCTTTACTCCAAACTATCAACGAGGCTTGCCTTTTTCTACCAATTGCTTTGATGGAAAAGTTCAAACCAATTGACACGATTATTGTTTGTAAGAAGAAAAAAAGAATTGGCTGGATTACTGATAGGGCGAGAGGCAGTCACCTGCCAATGTTTCTTCTTTAGCTCCCGCCTTAGGAAGAAATGCCAGATGGAAACAACGCTCATGGAACTCAAAGAAAGATGCGGGGGTTTTCTATGTTCGAAAGACCAAGAAAACATTGTCCGCACTGAGAAACCAGGCTTTTGGAACCAAAGGAAACTTGCCAGAGCATTACGTTTTGAAAAGAGGTGAAAACAAAAATACGCCATCTGTGTTGTAGTCTCGCCAGTGACCGCTCTGAACAAGACTGTGAGGTGCTTTTCAATCTTTGCTCGGGTTACCAAAAGGATGTCTGAAAATCAAAGTAGCCAATGAAGGGTGTTAATCAATTTGATGGTTTGAGAGAAAAGAATTGCAATATTCTTTTTCTTTCGAATAGGACTTGGGCAAACAGGCCTCTTAAGAATTGCTACTTGATTTGTACAAATAGTTTACATTAGAGCTTGACAAACATGTTCACCATTTGTTGAAGGAATAGAACCTAAGGTGTTGCCGAAATCTTTGACGTGTCCTGGCAAGACGATACTTTCAGGGATCATTTCTGTAGGAGCCGATGGGAGAAATGTGCTCGAAAGTGTCCAAACTCACTGTCCACGATGATGATTTGTAGGGCTCTCCTCTCATTAGGACTCCTGTTGTAGTGCTGCTCTATGCAGTTGCTGCCACCATTGGATGACTTGGTCATCTTTCTAGATGGGAAGATGGCAGGAGAGAGCTCATTCAGAGTGGTTCCTTCAGTGCTTTGTAGGAAGACTTAGAGTCTTCTTTTGTTTGCAAGACAGCTGAGTTTCCAAGCTTGTGCTTTACTCCAAACTATCAACGAGGCTTGCCTTTTTCTACCAATTGCTTCGATGGAAAAGTTCAAACCAATTGACACGATTATTGTTTGTAAGAAGAAAAAAAGAATTGGCTGGATTACTGATAGGGCGAGAGGCAGTCACCTGTCAATGTTTCTTCTTTAGCTCCCGCCTTAGGAAGAAATGCCAGATGGAAACAACGCTCATGGAACTCAAAGAAAGATGCGGGGGTTTTCTATGTTCGAAAGACCAAGAAAACATTGTCCGCACTGAGAAACCAGGCTTTTGGAACCAAAGGAAACTTGCCAGAGCATTACGTTTTGAAAAGAGGTGAAAACAAAAATACGCCATCTGTGTTGTAGTCTCGCCAGTGACCGCTCTGAACAAGACTGTGAGGTGCTTTTCAATCTTTGCTCGGGTTACCAAAAGGATGTCTGAAAATCAAAGTAGCCAATGAAGGGTGTTAATCAATTTGATGGTTTGAGAGAAAAGAATTGCAATATTCTTTTTCTTTCGAATAGGACTTGGGCAAACAGGCCTCTTAAGAATTGCTACTTGATTTGTACAAATAGTTTACATTAGAGCTTGACAAACATGTTCACCATTTGTTGAAGGAATAGAACCTAAGGTGTTGCCGAAATCTTTGACGTGTCCTGGCAAGACGATACTTTCAGGGATCATTTCTGTAGGAGCCGATGGGAGAAATGTGCTCGAAAGTGTCCAAACTCACTGTCCACGATGATGATTTGTAGGGCTCTCCTCTCATTAGGACTCCTGTTGTAGTGCTGCTCTATGCAGTTGCTGCCACCATTGGATGACTTGGTCATCTTTCTAGATGGGAAGATGGCAGGAGAGAGCTCATTCAGAGTGGTTCCTTCAGTGCTTTGTAGGAAGACTTAGAGTCTTCTTTTGTTTGCAAGACAGCTGAGTTTCCAAGCTTGTGCTTTACTCCAAACTATCAACGAGGCTTGCCTTTTTCTACCAATTGCTTCGATGGAAAAGTTCAAACCAATTGACACGATTATTGTTTGTAAGAAGAAAAAAAGAATTGGCTGGATTACTGATAGGGCGAGAGGCAGTCACCTGCCAATGTTTCTTCTTTAGCTCCCGCCTTAGGAAGAAATGCCAGATGGAAACAACGCTCATGGAACTCAAAGAAAGATGCGGGGGTTTTCTATGTTCGAAAGACCAAGAAAACATTGTCCGCACTGAGAAACCAGGCTTTTGGAACCAAAGGAAACTTGCCAGAGCATTACGTTTTGAAAAGAGGTGAAAACAAAAATACGCCATCTGTGTTGTAGTCTCGCCAGTGACCGCTCTGAACAAGACTGTGAGGTGCTTTTCAATCTTTGCTCGGGTTACCAAAAGGATGTCTGAAAATCAAAGTAGCCAATGAAGGGTGTTAATCAATTTGATGGTTTGAGAGAAAAGAATTGCAATATTCTTTTTCTTTCGAATAGGACTTGGGCAAACAGGCCTCTTAAGAATTGCTACTTGATTTGTACAAATAGTTTACATTAGAGCTTGACAAACATGTTCACCATTTGTTGAAGGAATAGAACCTAAGGTGTTGCCGAAATCTTTGACGTGTCCTGGCAAGACGATACTTTCAGGGATCATTTCTGTAGGAGCCGATGGGAGAAATGTGCTCGAAAGTGGCCAAACTCACTGTCCACGATGATGATTTGTAGGGCTCTCCTCTCATTAGGACTCCTGTTGTAGTGCTGCTCTATGCAGTTGCTGCCACCATTGGATGACTTGGTCATCTTTCTAGATGGGAAGATGGCAGGAGAGAGCTCATTCAGAGTGGTTCCTTCAGTGCTTTGTAGGAAGACTTAGAGTCTTCTTTTGTTTGCAAGACAGCTGAGTTTCCAAGCTTGTGCTTTACTCCAAACTATCAACGAGGCTTGCCTTTTTCTACCAATTGCTTCGATGGAAAAGTTCAAACCAATTGACACGATTATTGTTTGTAAGAAGAAGAAAAGAATTGGCTGGATTACTGATAGGGCGAGAGGCAGTCACCTGCCAATGTTTCTTCTTTAGCTCCCGCCTTAGGAAGAAATGCCAGATGGAAACAACGCTCATGGAACTCAAAGAAAGATGCGGGGGTTTTCTATGTTCGAAAGACCAAGAAAACATTGTCCGCACTGAGAAACCAGGCTTTTGGAACCAAAGGAAACTTGCCAGAGCATTACGTTTTGAAAAGAGGTGAAAACAAAAATACGCCATCTGTGTTGTAGTCTCGCCAGTGACCGCTCTGAACAAGACTGTGAGGTGCTTTTCAATCTTTGCTCGGGTTACCAAAAGGATGTCTGAAAATCAAAGTAGCCAATGAAGGGTGTTAATCAATTTGATGGTTTGAGAGAAAAGAATTGCAATATTCTTTTTCTTTCGAATAGGACTTGGGCAAACAGGCCTCTTAAGAATTGCTACTTGATTTGTACAAATAGTTTACATTAGAGCTTGACAAACATGTTCACCATTTGTTGAAGGAATAGAACCTAAGGTGTTGCCGAAATCTTTGACGTGTCCTGGCAAGACGATACTTTCAGGGATCATTTCTGTAGGAGCCGATGGGAGAAATGTGCTCGAAAGTGTCCAAACTCACTGTCCACGATGATGATTTGTAGGGCTCTCCTCTCATTAGGACTCCTGTTGTAGTGCTGCTCTATGCAGTTGCTGCCACCATTGGATGACTTGGTCATCTTTCTAGATGGGAAGATGGCAGGAGAGAGCTCATTCAGAGTGGTTCCTTCAGTGCTTTGTAGGAAGACTTAGAGTCTTCTTTTGTTTGCAAGACAGCTGAGTTTCCAAGCTTGTGCTTTACTCCAAACTATCAACGAGGCTTGCCTTTTTCTACCAATTGCTTCGATGGAAAAGTTCAAACCAATTGACACGATTATTGTTTGTAAGAAGAAAAAAAGAATTGGCTGGATTACTGATAGGGCGAGAGGCAGTCACCTGTCAATGTTTCTTCTTTAGCTCCCGCCTTAGGAAGAAATGCCAGATGGAAACAACGCTCATGGAACTCAAAGAAAGATGCGGGGGTTTTCTATGTTCGAAAGACCAAGAAAACATTGTCCGCACTGAGAAACCAGGCTTTTGGAACCAAAGGAAACTTGCCAGAGCATTACGTTTTGAAAAGAGGTGAAAACAAAAATACGCCATCTGTGTTGTAGTCTCGCCAGTGACCGCTCTGAACAAGACTGTGAGGTGCTTTTCAATCTTTGCTCGGGTTACCAAAAGGATGTCTGAAAATCAAAGTAGCCAATGAAGGGTGTTAATCAATTTGATGGTTTGAGAGAAAAGAATTGCAATATTCTTTTTCTTTCGAATAGGACTTGGGCAAACAGGCCTCTTAAGAATTGCTACTTGATTTGTACAAATAGTTTACATTAGAGCTTGACAAACATGTTCACCATTTGTTGAAGGAATAGAACCTAAGGTGTTGCCGAAATCTTTGACGTGTCCTGGCAAGACGATACTTTCAGGGATCATTTCTGTAGGAGCCGATGGGAGAAATGTGCTCGAAAGTGGCCAAACTCACTGTCCACGATGATGATTTGTAGGGCTCTCCTCTCATTAGGACTCCTGTTGTAGTGCTGCTCTATGCAGTTGCTGCCACCATTGGATGATTTGGTCATCTTTCTAGATGGGAAGATGGCAGGAGAGAGCTCATTCAGAGTGGTTCCTTCAGTGCTTTGTAGGAAGACTTAGAGTCTTCTTTTGTTTGCAAGACAGCTGAGTTTCCAAGCTTGTGCTTTACTCCAAACTATCAACGAGGCTTGCCTTTTTCTACCAATTGCTTCGATGGAAAAGTTCAAACCAATTGACACGATTATTGTTTGTAAGAAGAAAAAAAGAATTGGCTGGATTACTGATAGGGCGAGAGGCAGTCACCTGCCAATGTTTCTTCTTTAGCTCCCGCCTTAGGAAGAAATGCCAGATGGAAACAACGCTCATGGAACTCAAAGAAAGATGCGGGGGTTTTCTATGTTCGAAAGACCAAGAAAACATTGTCCGCACTGAGAAACCAGGCTTTTGGAACCAAAGGAAACTTGCCAGAGCATTACGTTTTGAAAAGAGGTGAAAACAAAAATACGCCATCTGTGTTGTAGTCTCGCCAGTGACCGCTCTGAACAAGACTGTGAGGTGCTTTTCAATCTTTGCTCGGGTTACCAAAAGGATGTCTGAAAATCAAAGTAGCCAATGAAGGGTGTTAATCAATTTG
Organism: Staurois parvus; assembly: GCF_062004578.1. Classification (NCBI taxonomy): domain Eukaryota; kingdom Metazoa; phylum Chordata; class Amphibia; order Anura; family Ranidae; genus Staurois; species Staurois parvus. Next base: position 6,535,309 of record NW_028319936.1, on the reverse strand, counting down.
ATGGTTTGAGAGAAAAGAATTGCAATATTCTTTTTCTTTCGAATAGGACTTGGGCAAACAGGCCTCTTAAGAATTGCTACTTGATTTGTACAAATAGTTTACATTAGAGCTTGACAAACATGTTCACCATTTGTTGAAGGAATAGAACCTAAGGTGTTCCTGAAATCTTTGACGTGTCCTGGCAAGACGATACTTTCAGGGATCATTTCTGTAGGGGCCGATGGGAGAAATGTGCTCGAAAGTGTCCAAACTCACTGTCCACGATGATGATTTGTAGGGCTCTCCTCTCATTAGGACTCCTGTTGTAGTGCTGCTCTATGCAGTTGCTGCCACCATTGGATGACTTGGTCATCTTTCTAGATGGGAAGATGGCAGGAGAGAGCTCATTCAGAGTGGTTCCTTCAGTGCTTTGAAGGAAGACTTAGAGTCTTCTTTTGTTTGCAAGACAGCTGAGTTTCCAAGCTTGTGCTTTACTCCAAACTATCAACGAGGCTTGCCTTTTTCTACCAATTGCTTCGATGGAAAAGTTCAAACCAATTGACACGATTATTGTTTGTAAGAAGAAAAAAAGAATTGGCTGGATTACTGATAGGGCGAGAGGCAGTCACCTGCCAATGTTTCTTCTTTAGCTCCCGCCTTAGGAAGAAATGCCAGATGGAAACAACGCTCATGGAACTCAAAGAAAGATGCGGGGGTTTTCTATGTTCGAAATACCAAGAAAACATTGTCCGCACTGAGAAACCAGGCTTTTGGAACCAAAGGAAACTTGCCAGAGCATTACGTTTTGAAAAGAGGTGAAAACAAAAATACGCCATCTGTGTTGTAGTCTTGCCAGTGACCGCTCTGAACAAGACTGTGAGGTGCTTTTCAATCTTTGCTCGGGTTACCAAAAGGATGTCTGAAAATCAAAGTAGCCAATGAAGGGTGTTAATCAATTTGATGGTTTGAGAGAAAAGAATTGCAATATTCTTTTTCTTTCGAATAGGACTTGGGCAAACAGGCCTCTTAAGAATTGCTACTTGATTTGTACAAATAGTTTACATTAGAGCTTGACAAACATGTTCACCATTTGTTGAAGGAATAGAACCTAAGGTGTTGCCGAAATCTTTGACGTGTCCTGGCAAGACGATACTTTCAGGGATCATATCTGTAGGAGCCCATGGGAGAAATGTGCTCGAAAGTGGCCAAACTCCATGTCCACGATGATGATTTGTAGGGCTCTCCTCTCATTAGGACTCCTGTTGTAGTGCTGCTCTATGCAGTTGCTGCCACCATTGGATGACTTGGTCATCTTTCTAGATGGGAAGATGGCAGGAGAGAGCTCATTCAGAGTGGTTCCTTCAGTGCTTTGTAGGAAGACTTAGAGTCTTCTTTTGTTTGCAAGACAGCTGAGTTTCCAAGCTTGTGCTTTACTCCAAACTATCAACGAGGCTTGCCTTTTTCAACCAATTGCTTCGATGGAAAAGTTCAAACCAATTGACACGATTATTGTTTGTAAGAAGAAAAAAAGAATTGGCTGGATTACTGATAGGGCGAGAGGCAGTCACCTGCCAATGTTTCTTCTTTAGCTCCCGCCTTAGGAAGAAATGCCAGATGGAAACAACGCTCATGGAACTCAAAGAAAGATGCGGGGGTTTTCTATGTTCGAAAGACCAAGAAAACATTGTCCGCACTGAGAAACCAGGCTTTTGGAACCAAAGGAAACTTGCCAGAGCATTACGTTTTGAAAAGAGGTGAAAACAAAAATACGCCATCTGTGTTGTAGTCTCGCCAGTGACCGCTCTGAACAAGACTGTGAGGTGCTTTTCAATCTTTGCTCGGGTTACCAAAAGGATGTCTGAAAATCAAAGTAGCCAATGAAGGGTGTTAATCAATTTGATGGTTTGAGAGAAAAGAATTGCAATATTCTTTTTCTTTCGAATAGGACTTGGGCAAACAGGCCTCTTAAGAATTGCTACTTGATTTGTACAAATAGTTTACATTAGAGCTTGACAAACATGTTCACCATTTGTTGAAGGAATAGAACCTAAGGTGTTGCCGAAATCTTTGACGTGTCCTGGCAAGACGATACTTTCAGGGATCATTTCTGTAGGAGCCGATGGGAGAAATGTGCTTGAAAGTGTCCAAACTCACTGTCCACGATGATGATTTGTAGGGTTCTCCTCTCATTAGGACTCCTGTTGTAGTGCTGCTCTATGCAGTTGCTGCCACCATTGGATGACTTGGTCATCTTTCTAGATGGGAAGATGGCAGGAGAGAGCTCATTCAGAGTGGTTCCTTCAGTGCTTTGTAGGAAGACTTAGAGTCTTCTTTTGTTTGCAAGACAGCTGAGTTTCCAAGCTTGTGCTTTACTCCAAACTATCAACGAGGCTTGCCTTTTTCTACCAATTGCTTCGATGGAAAAGTTCAAACCAATTGACACGATTATTGTTTGTAAGAAGAAAAAAAGAATTGGCTGGATTACTGATAGGGCGAGAGGCAGTCACCTGCCAATGTTTCTTCTTTAGCTCCCGCCTTAGGAAGAAATGCCAGATGGAAACAACGCTCATGGAACTCAAAGAAAGATGCGGGGGTTTTCTATGTTCGAAATACCAAGAAAACATTGTCCGCACTGAGAAACCAGGCTTTTGGAACCAAAGGAAACTTGCCAGAGCATTACGTTTTGAAAAGAGGTGAAAACAAAAATACGCCATCTGTGTTGTAGTCTCGCCAGTGACCGCTCTGAACAAGACTGTGAGGTGCTTTTCAATCTTTGCTCGGGTTACCAAAAGGATGTCTGAAAATCAAAGTAGCCAATGAAGGGTGTTAATCAATTTGATGGTTTGAGAGAAAAGAATTGCAATATTCTTTTTCTTTCGAATAGGACTTGGGCAAACAGGCCTCTTAAGAATTGCTACTTGATTTGTACAAATAGTTTACATTAGAGCTTGACAAACATGTTCACCATTTGTTGAAGGAATAGAACCTAAGGTGTTGCCGAAATCTTTGACGTGTCCTGGCAAGACGATACTTTCAGGGATCATTTCTGTAGGAGCCCATGGGAGAAATGTGCTCGAAAGTGGCCAAACTCACTGTCCACGATGATGATTTGTAGGGCTCTCCTCTCATTAGGACTCCTGTTGTAGTGCTGCTCTATGCAGTTGCTGCCACCATTGGATGACTTGGTCATCTTTCTAGATGGGAAGATGGCAGGAGAGAGCTCATTCAGAGTGGTTCCTTCAGTTCTTTGTAGGAAGACTTAGAGTCTTCTTTTGTTTTCAAGACAGCTGAGTTTCCAAGCTTGTGCTTTACTCCAAACTATCAACGAGGCTTGCCTTTTTCTACCAATTGCTTTGATGGAAAAGTTCAAACCAATTGACACGATTATTGTTTGTAAGAAGAAAAAAAGAATTGGCTGGATTACTGATAGGGCGAGAGGCAGTCACCTGCCAATGTTTCTTCTTTAGCTCCCGCCTTAGGAAGAAATGCCAGATGGAAACAACGCTCATGGAACTCAAAGAAAGATGCGGGGGTTTTCTATGTTCGAAAGACCAAGAAAACATTGTCCGCACTGAGAAACCAGGCTTTTGGAACCAAAGGAAACTTGCCAGAGCATTACGTTTTGAAAAGAGGTGAAAACAAAAATACGCCATCTGTGTTGTAGTCTCGCCAGTGACCGCTCTGAACAAGACTGTGAGGTGCTTTTCAATCTTTGCTCGGGTTACCAAAAGGATGTCTGAAAATCAAAGTAGCCAATGAAGGGTGTTAATCAATTTGATGGTTTGAGAGAAAAGAATTGCAATATTCTTTTTCTTTCGAATAGGACTTGGGCAAACAGGCCTCTTAAGAATTGCTACTTGATTTGTACAAATAGTTTACATTAGAGCTTGACAAACATGTTCACCATTTGTTGAAGGAATAGAACCTAAGGTGTTGCCGAAATCTTTGACGTGTCCTGGCAAGACGATACTTTCAGGGATCATTTCTGTAGGAGCCGATGGGAGAAATGTGCTCGAAAGTGGCCAAACTCACTGTCCACGATGATGATTTGTAGGGCTCTCCTCTCATTAGGACTCCTGTTGTAGTGCTGCTCTATGCAGTTGCTGCTACCATTGGATGACTTGGTCATCTTTCTAGATGGGAAGATGGCAGGAGAGAGCTCATTCAGAGTGGTTCCTTCAGTGCTTTGTAGGAAGACTTAGAGTCTTCTTTTGTTTGCAAGACAGCTGAGTTTCCAAGCTTGTGCTTTACTCCAAACTATCAACGAGGCTTGCCTTTTTCTACCAATTGCTTCGATGGAAAAGTTCAAACCAATTGACACGATTATTGTTTGTAAGAAGAAAAAAAGAATTGGCTGGATTACTGATAGGGCGAGAGGCAGTCACCTGCCAATGTTTCTTCTTTAGCTCCCGCCTTAGGAAGAAATGCCAGATGGAAACAACGCTCATGGAACTCAAAGAAAGATGCGGGGGTTTTCTATGTTCGAAAGACCAAGAAAACATTGTCCGCACTGAGAAACCAGGCTTTTGGAACCAAAGGAAACTTGCCAGAGCATTACGTTTTGAAAAGAGGTGAAAACAAAAATACGCCATCTGTGTTGTAGTCTCGCCAGTGACCGCTCTGAACAAGACTGTGAGGTGCTTTTCAATCTTTGCTCGGGTTACCAAAAGGATGTCTGAAAATCAAAGTAGCCAATGAAGGGTGTTAATCAATTTGATGGTTTGAGAGAAAAGAATTGCAATATTCTTTTTCTTTCGAATAGGACTTGGGCAAACAGGCCTCTTAAGAATTGCTACTTGATTTGTACAAATAGTTTACATTAGAGCTTGACAAACATGTTCACCATTTGTTGAAGGAATAGAACCTAAGGTGTTGCCGAAATCTTTGACGTGTCCTGGCAAGACGATACTTTCAGGGATCATTTCTGTAGGAGCCGATGGGAGAAATGTGCTCGAAAGTGTCCAAACGCACTGTCCACGATGATGATTTGTAGGGCTCTCCTCTCATTAGGACTCCTGTTGTAGTGCTGCTCTATGCAGTTGCTGCCACCATTGGATGACTTGGTCATCTTTCTAGATGGGAAGATGGCAGGAGAGAGCTCATTCAGAGTGGTTCCTTCAGTGCTTTGTAGGAAGACTTAGAGTCTTCTTTTGTTTGCAAGACAGCTGAGTTTCCAAGCTTGTGCTTTACTCCAAACTATCAACGAGGCTTGCCTTTTTCTACCAATTGCTTCGATGGAAAAGTTCAAACCAATTGACACGATTATTGTTTGTAAGAAGAAAAAAAGAATTGGCTGGATTACTGATAGGGCGAGAGGCAGTCACCTGCCAATGTTTCTTCTTTAGCTCCCGCCTTAGGAAGAAATGCCAGATGGAAACAACGCTCATGGAACTCAAAGAAAGATGCGGGGGTTTTCTATGTTCGAAAGACCAAGAAAACATTGTCCGCACTGAGAAACCAGGCTTTTGGAACCAAAGGAAACTTGCCAGAGCATTACGTTTTGAAAAGAGGTGAAAACAAAAATACGCCATCTGTGTTGTAGTCTCGCCAGTGACCGCTCTGAACAAGACTGTGAGGTGCTTTTCAATCTTTGCTCGGGTTACCAAAAGGATGTCTGAAAATCAAAGTAGCCAATGAAGGGTGTTAATCAATTTGATGGTTTGAGAGAAAAGAATTGCAATATTCTTTTTCTTTCGAATAGGACTTGGGCAAACAGGCCTCTTAAGAATTGCTACTTGATTTGTACAAATAGTTTACATTAGAGCTTGACAAACATGTTCACCATTTGTTGAAGGAATAGAACCTAAGGTGTTGCCGAAATCTTTGACGTGTCCTGGCAAGACGATACTTTCAGGGATCATTTCTGTAGGAGCCGATGGGAGAAATGTGCTTGAAAGTGGCCAAACTCACTGTACACGATGATGATTTGTAGGGCTCTCCTCTCATTAGGACTCCTGTTGTAGTACTGCTCTATGCAGTTGCTGCCACCATTGGATGACTTGGTCATCTTTCTAGATGGGAAGATGGCAGGAGAGAGCTCATTCAGAGTGGTTCCTTCAGTGCTTTGTAGGAAGACTTAGAGTCTTCTTTTGTTTGCAAGACAGCTGAGTTTCCAAGCTTGTGCTTTACTCCAAACTATCAACGAGGCTTGCCTTTTTCTACCAATTGCTTCGATGGAAAAGTTCAAACCAATTGACACGATTATTGTTTGTAAGAAGAAAAAAAGAATTGGCTGGATTACTGATAGGGCGAGAGGCAGTCACCTGCCAATGTTTCTTCTTTAGCTCCCGCCTTAGGAAGAAATGCCAGATGGAAACAACGCTCATGGAACTCAAAGAAAGATGCGGGGGTTTTCTATGTTCGAAAGACCAAGAAAACATTGTCCGCACTGAGAAACCAGGCTTTTGGAACCAAAGGAAACTTGCCAGAGCATTACGTTTTGAAAAGAGGTGAAAACAAAAATACGCCATCTGTGTTGTAGTCTCGCCAGTGACCGCTCTGAACAAGACTGTGAGGTGCTTTTCAATCTTTGCTCGGGTTACCAAAAGGATGTCTGAAAATCAAAGTAGCCAATGAAGGGTGTTAATCAATTTGATGGTTTGAGAGAAAAGAATTGCAATATTCTTTTTCTTTCGAATAGGACTTGGGCAAACAGGCCTCTTAAGAATTGCTACTTGATTTGTACAAATAGTTTACATTAGAGCTTGACAAACATGTTCACCATTTGTTGAAGGAATAGAACCTAAGGTGTTGCCGAAATCTTTGACGTGTCCTGGCAAGACGATACTTTCAGGGATCATTTCTGTAGGAGCCGATGGGAGAAATGTGCTTGAAAGTGGCCAAACTCACTGTCCACGATGATGATTTGTAGGGCTCTCCTCTCATTAGGACTCCTGTTGTAGTGCTGCTCTATGCAGTTGCTGCCACCATTGGATGACTTGGTCATCTTTCTAGATGGGAAGATGGCAGGAGAGAGCTCATTCAGAGTGGTTCCTTCAGTGCTTTGTAGGAAGACTTAGAGTCTTCTTTTGTTTGCAAGACAGCTGAGTTTCCAAGCTTGTGCTTTACTCCAAACTATCAATGAGGCTTGCCTTTTTCTACCAATTGCTTAGATGGAAAAGTTCAAACCAATTGACACGATTATTGTTTGTAAGAAGAAAAAAAGAATTGGCTGGATTACTGATAGGGCGAGAGGCAGTCACCTGCCAATGTTTCTTCTTTAGCTCCCGCCTTAGGAAGAAATGCCAGATGGAAACAACGCTCATGGAACTCAAAGAAAGATGCGGGGGTTTTCTATGTTCAAAAGACCAAGAAAACATTGTCCGCACTGAGAAACCAGGCTTTTGGAACCAAAGGAAACTTGCCAGAGCATTACGTTTTGAAAAGAGGTGAAAACAAAAATACGCCATCTGTGTTGTAGTCTCGCCAGTGACCGCTCTGAACAAGACTGTGAGGTGCTTTTCAATCTTTGCTCGGGTTACCAAAAGGATGTCTGAAAATCAAAGTAGCCAATGAAGGGTGTTAATCAATTTGATGGTTTGAGAGAAAAGAATTGCAATATTCTTTTTCTTTCGAATAGGACTTGGGCAAACAGGCCTCTTAAGAATTGCTACTTGATTTGTACAAATAGTTTACATTAGAGCTTGACAAACATGTTCACCATTTGTTGAAGGAATAGAACCTAAGGTGTTGCCGAAATCTTTGACGTGTCCTGGCAAGACGATACTTTCAGGGATCATTTCTGTAGGAGCCGATGGGAGAAATGTGCTCGAAAGTGGCCAAACTCACTGTCCACGATGATGATTTGTAGGGCTCTCCTCTCATTAGGACTCCTGTTGTAGTGCTGCTCTATGCAGTTGCTGCCACCATTGGATGACTTGGTCATCTTTCTAGATGGGAAGATGGCAGGAGAGAGCTCATTCAGAGTGGTTCCTTCAGTGCTTTGTAGGAAGACTTAGAGTCTTCTTTTGTTTGCAAGACAGCTGAGTTTCCAAGCTTGTGCTTTACTCCAAACTATCAACGAGGCTTGCCTTTTTCTACCAATTGCTTCGATGGAAAAGTTCAAACCAATTGACACGATTATTGTTTGTAAGAAGAAAAAAAGAATTGGCTGGATTACTGATAGGGCGAGAGGCAGTCACCTGCCAATGTTTCTTCTTTAGCTCCCGCCTTAGGAAGAAATGCCAGATGGAAACAACGCTCATGGAACTCAAAGAAAGATGCGGGGGTTTTCTATGTTCAAAAGACCAAGAAAACATTGTCCGCACTGAGAAACCAGGCTTTTGGAACCAAAGGAAACTTGCCAGAGCATTACGTTTTGAAAAGAGGTGAAAACAAAAATACGCCATCTGTGTTGTAGTCTCGCCAGTGACCGCTCTGAACAAGACTGTGAGGTGCTTTTCAATCTTTGCTCGGGTTACCAAAAGGATGTCTGAAAATCAAAGTAGCCAATGAAGGGTGTTAATCAATTTGATGGTTTGAGAGAAAAGAATTGCAATATTCTTTTTCTTTCGAATAGGACTTGGGCAAACAGGCCTCTTAAGAATTGCTACTTGATTTGTACAAATAGTTTACATTAGAGCTTGACAAACATGTTCACCATTTGTTGAAGGAATAGAACCTAAGGTGTTGCCGAAATCTTTGACGTGTCCTGGCAAGACGATACTTTCAGGGATCATTTCTGTAGGAGCCGATGGGAGAAATGTGCTCGAAAGTGGCCAAACTCACTGTCCACGATGATGATTTGTAGGGCTCTCCTCTCATTAGGACTCCTGTTGTAGTGCTGCTCTATGCAGTTGCTGCCACCATTGGATGACTTGGTCATCTTTCTAGATGGGAAGATGGCAGGAGAGAGCTCATTCAGAGTGGTTCCTTCAGTGCTTTGTAGGAAGACTTAGAGTCTTCTTTTGTTTGCAAGACAGCTGAGTTTCCAAGCTTGTGCTTTACTCCAAACTATCAACGAGGCTTGCCTTTTTCTACCAATTGCTTCGATGGAAAAGTTCAAACCAATTGACACGATTATTGTTTGTAAGAAGAAAAAAAGAATTGGCTGGATTACTGATAGGGCGAGAGGCAGTCACCTGCCAATGTTTCTTCTTTAGCTCCCGCCTTAGGAAGAAATGCCAGATGGAAACAACGCTCATGGAACTCAAAGAAAGATGCGGGGGTTTTCTATGTTCGAAAGACCAAGAAAACATTGTCCGCACTGAGAAACCAGGCTTTTGGAACCAAAGGAAACTTGCCAGAGCATTACGTTTTGAAAAGAGGTGAAAACAAAAATACGCCATCTGTGTTGTAGTCTCGCCAGTGACCGCTCTGAACAAGACTGTGAGGTGCTTTTCAATCTTTGCTCGGGTTACCAAAAGGATGTCTGAAAATCAAAGTAGCCAATGAAGGGTGTTAATCAATTTGATGGTTTGAGAGAAAAGAATTGCAATATTCTTTTTCTTTCGAATAGGACTTGGGCAAACAGGCCTCTTAAGAATTGCTACTTGATTTGTACAAATAGTTTACATTAGAGCTTGACAAACATGTTCACCATTTGTTGAAGGAATAGAACCTAAGGTGTTGCCGAAATCTTTGACGTGTCCTGGCAAGACGATACTTTCAGGGATCATTTCTGTAGGAGCCGATGGGAGAAATGTGCTTGAAAGTGGCCAAACTCACTGTCCACGATGATGATTTGTAGGGCTCTCCTCTCATTAGGACTCCTGTTGTAGTGCTGCTCTATGCAGTTGCTGCCACCATTGGATGACTTGGTCATCTTTCTAGATGGGAAGATGGCAGGAGAGAGCTCATTCAGAGTGGTTCCTTCAGTGCTTTGTAGGAAGACTTAGAGTCTTCTTTTGTTTGCAAGACAGCTGAGTTTCCAAGCTTGTGCTTTACTCCAAACTATCAACGAGGCTTGCCTTTTTCTACCAATTGCTTCGATGGAAAAGTTCAAACCAATTGACACGATTATTGTTTGTAAGAAGAAAAAAAGAATTGGCTGGATTACTGATAGGGCGAGAGGCAGTCACCTGCCAATGTTTCTTCTTTAGCTCCCGCCTTAGGAAGAAATGCCAGATGGAAACAACGCTCATGGAACTCAAAGAAAGATGCGGGGGTTTTCTATGTTCGAAAGACCAAGAAAACATTGTCCGCACTGAGAAACCAGGCTTTTGGAACCAAAGGAAACTTGCCAGAGCATTACGTTTTGAAAAGAGGTGAAAACAAAAATACGCCATCTGTGTTGTAGTCTCGCCAGTGACCGCTCTGAACAAGACTGTGAGGTGCTTTTCAATCTTTGCTCGGGTTACCAAAAGGATGTCTGAAAATCAAAGTAGCCAATGAAGGGTGTTAATCAATTTGATGGTTTGAGAGAAAAGAATTGCAATATTCTTTTTCTTTCGAATAGGACTTGGGCAAACAGGCCTCTTAAGAATTGCTACTTGATTTGTACAAATAGTTTACATTAGAGCTTGACAAACATGTTCACCATTTGTTGAAGGAATAGAACCTAAGGTGTTGCCGAAATCTTTGACGTGTCCTGGCAAGACGATACTTTCAGGGATCATTTCTGTAGGAGCCGATGGGAGAAATGTGCTCGAAAGTGTCCAAACTCACTGTCCACGATGATGATTTGTAGGGCTCTCCTCTCATTAGGACTCCTGTTGTAGTGCTGCTCTATGCAGTTGCTGCCACCATTGGATGACTTGGTCATCTTTCTAGATGGGAAGATGGCAGGAGAGAGCTCATTCAGAGTGGTTCCTTCAGTGCTTTGTAGGAAGACTTAGAGTCTTCTTTTGTTTGCAAGACTGCTGAGTTTCCAAGCTTGTGCTTTACTCCAAACTATCAACGAGGCTTGCCTTTTTCTACCAATTGCTTCGATGGAAAAGTTCAAACCAATTGACACGATTATTGTTTGTAAGAAGAAAAAAAGAATTGGCTGGATTACTGATAGGGCGAGAGGCAGTCACCTGCCAATGTTTCTTCTTTAGCTCCCGCCTTAGGAAGAAATGCCAGATGGAAACAACGCTCATGGAACTCAAAGAAAGATGCGGGGGTTTTCTATGTTCGAAAGACCAAGAAAACATTGTCCGCACTGAGAAACCAGGCTTTTGGAACCAAAGGAAACTTGCCAGAGCATTACGTTTTGAAAAGAGGTGAAAACAAAAATACGCCATCTGTGTTGTAGTCTCGCCAGTGACCGCTCTGAACAAGACTGTGAGGTGCTTTTCAATCTTTGCTCGGGTTACCAAAAGGATGTCTGAAAATCAAAGTAGCCAATGAAGGGTGTTAATCAATTTGATGGTTTGAGAGAAAAGAATTGCAATATTCTTTTTCTTTCGAATAGGACTTGGGCAAACAGGCCTCTTAAGAATTGCTACTTGATTTGTACAAATAGTTTACATTAGAGCTTGACAAACATGTTCACCATTTGTTGAAGGAATAGAACCTAAGGTGTTGCCGAAATCTTTGACGTGTCCTGGCAAGACGATACTTTCAGGGATCATTTCTGTAGGAGCCGATGGGAGAAATGTGCTTGGAAGTGTCCAAACTCACTGTCCACGATGATGATTTGTAGGGCTCTCCTCTCATTAGGACTCCTGTTGTAGTGCTGCTCTATGCAGTTGCTGCCACCATTGGATGACTTGGTCATCTTTCTAGATGGGAAGATGGCAGGAGAGAGCTCATTCAGAGTGGTTCCTTCAGTGCTTTGTAGGAAGACTTAGAGTCTTCTTTTGTTTGCAAGACAGCTGAGTTTCCAAGCTTGTGCTTTACTCCAAACTATCAACGAGGCTTGCCTTTTTCTACCAATTGCTTCGATGGAAAAGTTCAAACCAATTGACACGATTATTGTTTGTAAGAAGAAAAAAAGAATTGGCTGGATTACTGATAGGGCGAGAGGCAGTCACCTGCCAATGTTTCTTCTTTAGCTCCCGCCTTAGGAAGAAATGCCAGATGGAAACAACGCTCATGGAACTCAAAGAAAGATGCGGGGGTTTTCTATGTTCGAAAGACCAAGAAAACATTGTCCGCACTGAGAAACCAGGCTTTTGGAACCAAAGGAAACTTGCCAGAGCATTACGTTTTGAAAAGAGGTGAAAACAAAAATACGCCATCTGTGTTGTAGTCTCGCCAGTGACCGCTCTGAACAAGACTGTGAGGTGCTTTTCAATCTTTGCTCGGGTTACCAAAAGGATGTCTGAAAATCAAAGTAGCCAATGAAGGGTGTTAATCAATTTGATGGTTTGAGAGAAAAGAATTGCAATATTCTTTTTCTTTCGAATAGGACTTGGGCAAACAGGCCTCTTAAGAATTGCTACTTGATTTGTACAAATAGTTTACATTAGAGCTTGACAAACATGTTCACCATTTGTTGAAGGAATAGAACCTAAGGTGTTGCCGAAATCTTTGACGTGTCCTGGCAAGACGATACTTTCAGGGATCATTTCTGTAGGAGCCGATGGGAGAAATGTGCTTGAAAGTGGCCAAACTCACTGTCCACGATGATGATTTGTAGGGCTCTCCTCTCATTAGGACTCCTGTTGTAGTGCTGCTCTATGCAGTTGCTGCCACCATTGGATGACTTGGTCATCTTTCTAGATGGGAAGATGGCAGGAGAGAGCTCATTCAGAGTGGTTCCTTCAGTGCTTTGTAGGAAGACTTAGAGTCTTCTTTTGTTTGCAAGACAGCTGAGTTTCCAAGCTTGTGCTTTACTCCAAACTATCAACGAGGCTTGCCTTTTTCTACCAATTGCTTCGATGGAAAAGTTCAAACCAATTGACACGATTATTGTTTGTAAGAAGAAAAAAAGAATTGGCTGGATTACTGATAGGGCGAGAGGCAGTCACCTGCCAATGTTTCTTCTTTAGCTCCCGCCTTAGGAAGAAATGCCAGATGGAAACAACGCTCATGGAACTCAAAGAAAGATGCGGGGGTTTTCTATGTTCGAAAGACCAAGAAAACATTGTCCGCACTGAGAAACCAGGCTTTTGGAACCAAAGGAAACTTGCCAGAGCATTACGTTTTGAAAAGAGGTGAAAACAAAAATACGCCATCTGTGTTGTAGTCTCGCCAGTGACCGCTCTGAACAAGACTGTGAGGTGCTTTTCAATCTTTGCTCGGGTTACCAAAAGGATGTCTGAAAATCAAAGTAGCCAATGAAGGGTGTTAATCAATTTGATGGTTTGAGAGAAAAGAATTGCAATATTCTTTTTCTTTCGAATAGGACTTGGGCAAACAGGCCTCTTAAGAATTGCTACTTGATTTGTACAAATAGTTTACATTAGAGCTTGACAAACATGTTCACCATTTGTTGAAGGAATAGAACCTAAGGTGTTGCCGAAATCTTTGACGTGTCCTGGCAAGACGATACTTTCAGGGATCATTTCTGTAGGAGCCGATGGGAGAAATGTGCTCTAAAGTGTCCAAACTCACTGTCCACGATGATGATTTGTAGGGCTCTCCTCTCATTAGGACTCCTGTTGTAGTGCTGCTCTATGCAGTTGCAGCCACCATTGGATGACTTGGTCATCTTTCTAGATGGGAAGATGGCAGGAGAGAGCTCATTCAGAGTGGTTCCTTCAGTGCTTTGTAGGAAGACTTAGAGTCTTCTTTTGTTTGCAAGACAGCTGAGTTTCCAAGCTTGTGCTTTACTCCAAACTATCAACGAGGCTTGCCTTTTTCTACCAATTGCTTCGATGGAAAAGTTCAAACCAATTGACACGATTATTGTTTGTAAGAAGAAAAAAAGAATTGGCTGGATTACTGATAGGGCGAGAGGCAGTCACCTGCCAATGTTTCTTCTTTAGCTCCCGCCTTAGGAAGAAATGCCAGATGGAAACAACGCTCATGGAACTCAAAGAAAGATGCGGGGGTTTTCTATGTTCGAAAGACCAAGAAAACATTGTCCGCACTGAGAAACCAGGCTTTTGGAACCAAAGGAAACTTGCCAGAGCATTACGTTTTGAAAAGAGGTGAAAACAAAAATACGCCATCTGTGTTGTAGTCTCGCCAGTGACCGCTCTGAACAAGACTGTGAGGTGCTTTTCAATCTTTGCTCGGGTTACCAAAAGGATGTCTGAAAATCAAAGTAGCCAATGAAGGGTGTTAATCAATTTGATGGTTTGAGAGAAAAGAATTGCAATATTCTTTTTCTTTCGAATAGGACTTGGGCAAACAGGCCTCTTAAGAATTGCTACTTGATTTGTACAAATAGTTTACATTAGAGCTTGACAAACATGTTCACCATTTGTTGAAGGAATAGAACCTAAGGTGTTGCCGAAATCTTTGACGTGTCCTGGCGAGACGATACTTTCAGGGATCATTTCTGTAGGAGCCGATGGGAGAAATGTGCTCGAAAGTGTCCAAACTCACTGTCCACGATGATGATTTGTAGGGCTCTCCTCTCATTAGGACTCCTGTTGTAGTGCTGCTCTATGCAGTTGCTGCCACCATTGGATGACTTGGTCATCTTTCTAGATGGGAAGATGGCAGGAGAGAGCTCATTCAGAGTGGTTCCTTCAGTGCTTTGTAGGAAGACTTAGAGTCTTCTTTTGTTTGCAAGACAGCTGAGTTTCCAAGCTTGTGCTTTACTCCAAACTATCAACGAGGCTTGCCTTTTTCTACCAATTGCTTCGATGGAAAAGTTCAAACCAATTGACACGATTATTGTTTGTAAGAAGAAAAAAAGAATTGGCTGGATTACTGATAGGGCGAGAGGCAGTCACCTGCCAATGTTTCTTCTTTAGCTCCCGCCTTAGGAAGAAATGCCAGATGGAAACAACGCTCATGGAACTCAAAGAAAGATGCGGGGGTTTTCTATGTTCGAAAGACCAAGAAAACATTGTCCGCACTGAGAAACCAGGCTTTTGGAACCAAAGGAAACTTGCCAGAGCATTACGTTTTGAAAAGAGGTGAAAACAAAAATACGCCATCTGTGTTGTAGTCTCGCCAGTGACCGCTCTGAACAAGACTGTGAGGTGCTTTTCAATCTTTGCTCGGGTTACCAAAAGGATGTCTGAAAATCAAAGTAGCCAATGAAGGGTGTTAATCAATTTGATGGTTTGAGAGAAAAGAATTGCAATATTCTTTTTCTTTCGAATAGGACTTGGGCAAACAGGCCTCTTAAGAATTGCTACTTGATTTGTACAAATAGTTTACATTAGAGCTTGACAAACATGTTCACCATTTGTTGAAGGAATAGAACCTAAGGTGTTGCCGAAATCTTTGACGTGTCCTGGCAAGACGATACTTTCAGGGATCATTTCTGTAGGAGCCGATGGGAGAAATGTGCTCGAAAGTGGCCAAACTCACTGTCCACGATGATGATTTGTAGGGCTCTCCTCTCATTAGGACTCCTGTTGTAGTGCTGCTCTATGCAGTTGCTGCCACCATTGGATGACTTGGTCATCTTTCTAGATGGGAAGATGGCAGGAGAGAGCTCATTCAGAGTGGTTCCTTCAGTGCTTTGTAGGAAGACTTAGAGTCTTCTTTTGTTTGCAAGACAGCTGAGTTTCCAAGCTTGTGCTTTACTCCAAACTATCAACGAGGCTTGCCTTTTTCTACCAATTGCTTCGATGGAAAAGTTCAAACCAATTGACACGATTATTGTTTGTAAGAAGAAAAAAAGAATTGGCTGGATTACTGATAGGGCGAGAGGCAGTCACCTGCCAATGTTTCTTCTTTAGCTCCCGCCTTAGGAAGAAATGCCAGATGGAAACAACGCTCATGGAACTCAAAGAAAGATGCGGGGGTTTTCTATGTTCGAAAGACCAAGAAAACATTGTCCGCACTGAGAAACCAGGCTTTTGGAACCAAAGGAAACCTGCCAGAGCATTACGTTTTGAAAAGAGGTGAAAACAAAAATACGCCATCTGTGTTGTAGTCTCGCCAGTGACCGCTCTGAACAAGACTGTGAGGTGCTTTTCAATCTTTGCTCGGGTTACCAAAAGGATGTCTGAAAATCAAAGTAGCCAATGAAGGGTGTTAATCAATTTGATGGTTTGAGAGAAAAGAATTGCAATATTCTTTTTCTTTCGAATAGGACTTGGGCAAACAGGCCTCTTAAGAATTGCTACTTGATTTGTACAAATAGTTTACATTAGAGCTTGACAAACATGTTCACCATTTGTTGAAGGAATAGAACCTAAGGTGTTGCCGAAATCTTTGACGTGTCCTGGCAAGACGATACTTTCAGGGATCATTTCTGTAGGAGCCGATGGGAGAAATGTGCTTGAAAGTGGCCAAACTCACTGTCCACGATGATGATTTGTAGGGCTCTCCTCTCATTAGGACTCCTGTTGTAGTGCTGCTCTATGCAGTTGCTGCCACCATTGGATGACTTGGTCATCTTTCTAGATGGGAAGATGGCAGGAGAGAGCTCATTCAGAGTGGTTCCTTCAGTGCTTTGTAGGAAGACTTAGAGTCTTCTTTTGTTTGCAAGACAGCTGAGTTTCCAAGCTTGTGCTTTACTCCAAACTATCAACGAGGCTTGCCTTTTTCTACCAATTGCTTCGATGGAAAAGTTCAAACCAATTGACACGATTATTGTTTGTAAGAAGAAAAAAAGAATTGGCTGGATTACTGATAGGGCGAGAGGCAGTCACCTGCCAATGTTTCTTCTTTAGCTCCCGCCTTAGGAAGAAATGCCAGATGGAAACAACGCTCATGGAACTCAAAGAAAGATGCGGGGGTTTTCTATGTTCAAAAGACCAAGAAAACATTGTCCGCACTGAGAAACCAGGCTTTTGGAACCAAAGGAAACTTGCCAGAGCATTACGTTTTGAAAAGAGGTGAAAACAAAAATACGCCATCTGTGTTGTAGTCTCGCCAGTGACCGCTCTGAACAAGACTGTGAGGTGCTTTTCAATCTTTGCTCGGGTTACCAAAAGGATGTCTGAAAATCAAAGTAGCCAATGAAGGGTGTTAATCAATTTGATGGTTTGAGAGAAAAGAATTGCAATATTCTTTTTCTTTCGAATAGGACTTGGGCAAACAGGCCTCTTAAGAATTGCTACTTGATTTGTACAAATAGTTTACATTAGAGCTTGACAAACATGTTCACCATTTGTTGAAGGAATAGAACCTAAGGTGTTGCCGAAATCTTTGACGTGTCCTGGCAAGATGATACTTTCAGGGATCATTTCTGTAGGAGCTGATGGGAGAAATGTGCTCGAAAGTGTCCAAACTCACTGTCCACGATGATGATTTGTAGGGCTCTCCTCTCATTAGGACTCCTGTTGTAGTGCTGCTCTATGCAGTTGCTGCCACCATTGGATGACTTGGTCATCTTTCTAGATGGGAAGATGGCAGGAGAGAGCTCATTCAGAGTGGTTCCTTCAGTGCTTTGTAGGAAGACTTAGAGTCTTCTTTTGTTTGCAAGACAGCTGAGTTTCCAAGCTTGTGCTTTACTCCAAACTATCAATGAGGCTTGCCTTTTTCTACCAATTGCTTCGATGGAAAAATTCAAACCAATTGACACGATTATTGTTTGTAAGAAGAAAAAAAGAATTGGCTGGATTACTGATAGGGCGAGAGGCAGTCACCTGCCAATGTTTCTTCTTTAGCTCCCGCCTTAGGAAGAAATGCCAGATGGAAACAACGCTCATGGAACTCAAAGAAAGATGCGGGGGTTTTCTATGTTCGAAAGACCAAGAAAACATTGTCCGCACTGAGAAACCAGGCTTTTGGAACCAAAGGAAACTTGCCAGAGCATTACGTTTTGAAAAGAGGTGAAAACAAAAATACGCCATCTGTGTTGTAGTCTCGCCAGTGACCGCTCTGAACAAGACTGTGAGGTGCTTTTCAATCTTTGCTCGGGTTACCAAAAGGATGTCTGAAAATCAAAGTAGCCAATGAAGGGTGTTAATCAATTTGATGGTTTGAGAGAAAAGAATTGCAATATTCTTTTTCTTTCGAATAGGACTTGGGCAAACAGGCCTCTTAAGAATTGCTGCTTGATTTGTACAAATAGTTTACATTAGAGCTTGACAAACATGTTCACCATTTGTTGAAGGAATAGAACCTAAGGTGTTGCCGAAATCTTTGACGTGTCCTGGCAAGACGATACTTTCAGGGATCATTTCTGTAGGAGCCCATGGGAGAAATGTGCTCGAAAGTGTCCAAACTCACTGTCCACGATGATGATTTGTAGGGCTCTCCTCTCATTAGGACTCCTGTTGTAGTGCTGCTCTATGCAGTTGCTGCCACCATTGGATGACTTGGTCATCTTTCTAGATGGGAAGATGGCAGGAGAGAGCTCATTCAGAGTGGTTCCTTCAGTGCTTTGTAGGAAGACTTAGAGTCTTCTTTTGTTTGCAAGACAGCTGAGTTTCCAAGCTTGTGCTTTACTCCAAACTATCAACGAGGCTTGCCTTTTTCTACCAATTGCTTTGATGGAAAAGTTCAAACCAATTGATACGATTATTGTTTGTAAGAAGAAAAAAAGAATTGGCTGGATTACTGATAGGGCGAGAGGCAGTCACCTGCTAATGTTTCTTCTTTAGCTCCCGCCTTAGGAAGAAATGCCAGATGGAAACAACGCTCATGGAACTCAAAGAAAGATGCGGGGGTTTTCTATGTTCGAAAGACCAAGAAAACATTGTCCGCACTGAGAAACCAGGCTTTTGGAACCAAAGGAAACTTGCCAGAGCATTACGTTTTGAAAAGAGGTGAAAACAAAAATACGCCATCTGTGTTGTAGTCTCGCCAGTGACCGCTCTGAACAAGACTGTGAGGTGCTTTTCAATCTTTGCTCGGGTTACCAAAAGGATGTCTGAAAATCAAAGTAGCCAATGAAGGGTGTTAATCAATTTGATGGTTTGAGAGAAAAGAATTGCAATATTCTTTTTCTTTCGAATAGGACTTGGGCAAACAGGCCTCTTAAGAATTGCTACTTGATTTGTACAAATAGTTTACATTAGAGCTTGACAAACATGTTCACCATTTGTTGAAGGAATAGAACCTAAGGTGTTGCCGAAATCTTTGACGTGTCCTGGCAAGACGATACTTTCAGGGATCATTTCTGTAGGAGCCGATGGGAGAAACGTGCTCGAAAGTGTCCAAACTCACTGTCCACGATGATGATTTGTAGGGCTCTCCTCTCATTAGGACTCCTGTTGTAGTGCTGCTCTATGCAGTTGCTGCCACCATTGGATGACTTGGTCATCTTTCTAGATGGGAAGATGGCAGGAGAGAGCTCATTCAGAGTGGTTCCTTCAGTGCTTTGTAGGAAGACTTAGAGTCTTCTTTTGTTTGCAATACAGCTGAGTTTCCAAGCTTGTGCTTTACTCCAAACTATCAACGAGGCTTGCCTTTTTCTACCAATTGCTTCGATGGAAAAGTTCAAACCAATTGACACGATTATTGTTTGTAAGAAGAAGAAAAGAATTGGCTGGATTACTGATAGGGCGAGAGGCAGTCACCTGCCAATGTTTCTTCTTTAGCTCCCGCCTTAGGAAGAAATGCCAGATGGAAACAACGTTCATGGAACTCAAAGAAAGATGCGGGGGTTTTCTATGTTCGAAAGACCAAGAAAACATTGTCCGCACTGAGAAACCAGGCTTTTGGAACCAAAGGAAACTTGCCAGAGCATTACGTTTTGAAAAGAGGTGAAAACAAAAATACGCCATCTGTGTTGTAGTCTCGCCAGTGACCGCTCTGAACAAGACTGTGAGGTGCTTTTCAATCTTTGCTCGGGTTACCAAAAGGATGTCTGAAAATCAAAGTAGCCAATGAAGGGTGTTAATCAATTTGATGGTTTGAGAGAAAAGAATTGCAATATTCTTTTTCTTTCGAATAGGACTTGGGCAAACAGGCCTCTTAAGAATTGCTACTTGATTTGTACAAATAGTTTACATTAGAGCTTGACAAACATGTTCACCATTTGTTGAAGGAATAGAACCTAAGGTGTTGCCGAAATCTTTGACGTGTCCTGGCAAGACGATACTTTCAGGGATCATTTCTGTAGGAGCCGATGGGAGAAATGTGCTCGAAAGTGGCCAAACTCACTGTCCACGATGATGATTTGTAGGGCTCTCCTCTCATTAGGACTCCTGTTGTAGTGCTGCTCTATGCAGTTGCTGCCACCATTGGATGACTTGGTCATCTTTCTAGATGGGAAGATGGCAGGAGAGAGCTCATTCAGAGTGGTTCCTTCAGTGCTTTGTAGGAAGACTTAGAGTCTTCTTTTGTTTGCAAGACAGCTGAGTTTCCAAGCTTGTGCTTTACTCCAAACTATCAACGAGGCTTGCCTTTTTCTACCAATTGCTTCGATGGAAAAGTTCAAACCAATTGACACGATTATTGTTTGTAAGAAGAAAAAAAGAATTGGCTGGATTACTGATAGGGCGAGAGGCAGTCACCTGCCAATGTTTCTTCTTTAGCTCCCGCCTTAGGAAGAAATGCCAGATGGAAACAACGCTCATGGAACTCAAAGAAAGATGCGGGGGTTTTCTATGTTCGAAAGACCAAGAAAACATTGTCCGCACTGAGAAACCAGGCTTTTGGAACCAAAGGAAACTTGCCAGAGCATTACGTTTTGAAAAGAGGTGAAAACAAAAATACGCCATCTGTGTTGTAGTCTCGCCAGTGACCGCTCTGAACAAGACTGTGAGGTGCTTTTCAATCTTTGCTCGGGTTACCAAAAGGATGTCTGAAAATCAAAGTAGCCAATGAAGGGTGTTAATCAATTTGATGGTTTGAGAGAAAAGAATTGCAATATTCTTTTTCTTTCGAATAGGACTTGGGCAAACAGGCCTCTTAAGAATTGCTACTTGATTTGTACAAATAGTTTACATTAGAGCTTGACAAACATGTTCACCATTTGTTGAAGGAATAGAACCTAAGGTGTTGCCGAAATCTTTGACGTGTCCTGGCAAGACGATACTTTCAGGGATCATTTCTGTAGGAGCCGATGGGAGAAATGTGCTCGAAAGTGTCCAAACTCACTGTCCACGATGATGATTTGTAGGGCTCTCCTCTCATTAGGACTCCTGTTGTAGTGCTGCTCTATGCAGTTGCAGCCACCATTGGATGACTTGGTCATCTTTCTAGATGGGAAGATGGCAGGAGAGAGCTCATTCAGAGTGGTTCCTTCAGTGCTTTGTAGGAAGACTTAGAGTCTTCTTTTGTTTGCAAGACAGCTGAGTTTCCAAGCTTGTGCTTTACTCCAAACTATCAACGAGGCTTGCCTTTTTCTACCAATTGCTTCGATGGAAAAGTTCAAACCAATTGACACGATTATTGTTTGTAAGAAGAAAAAAAGAATTGGCTGGATTACTGATAGGGCGAGAGGCAGTCACCTGCCAATGTTTCTTCTTTAGCTCCCGCCTTAGGAAGAAATGCCAGATGGAAACAACGCTCATGGAACTCAAAGAAAGATGCGGGGGTTTTCTATGTTCGAAAGACCAAGAAAACATTGTCCGCACTGAGAAACCAGGCTTTTGGAACCAAAGGAAACTTGCCAGAGCATTACGTTTTGAAAAGAGGTGAAAACAAAAATACGCCATCTGTGTTGTAGTCTCGCCAGTGACCGCTCTGAACAAGACTGTGAGGTGCTTTTCAATCTTTGCTCGGGTTACCAAAAGGATGTCTGAAAATCAAAGTAGCCAATGAAGGGTGTTAATCAATTTGATGGTTTGAGAGAAAAGAATTGCAATATTCTTTTTCTTTCGAATAGGACTTGGGCAAACAGGCCTCTTAAGAATTGCTACTTGATTTGTACAAATAGTTTACATTAGAGCTTGACAAACATGTTCACCATTTGTTGAAGGAATAGAACCTAAGGTGTTGCCGAAATCTTTGACGTGTCCTGGCAAGACGATACTTTCAGGGATCATTTCTGTAGGAGCCCATGGGAGAAATGTGCTCGAAAGTGGCCAAACTCACTGTCCACGATGATGATTTTTAGGGCTCTCCTCTCATTAGGACTCCTGTTGTAGTGCTGCTCTATGCAGTTGCTGCCACCATTGGATGACTTGGTCATCTTTCTAGATGGGAAGATGGCAGGAGAGAGCTCATTCAGAGTGGTTCCTTCAGTGCTTTGTAGGAAGACTTAGAGTCTTCTTTTGTTTGCAAGACAGCTGAGTTTCCAAGTTTGTGCTTTACTCCAAACTATCAACGAGGCTTGCCTTTTTCTACCAATTGCTTTGATGGAAAAGTTCAAACCAATTGATACGATTATTGTTTGTAAGAAGAAAAAAAGAATTGGCTGGATTACTGATAGGGCGAGAGGCAGTCACCTGCTAATGTTTCTTCTTTAGCTCCCGCCTTAGGAAGAAATGCCAGATGGAAACAACGCTCATGGAACTCAAAGAAAGATGCGGGGGTTTTCTATGTTCGAAAGACCAAGAAAACATTGTCCGCACTGAGAAACCAGGCTTTTGGAACCAAAGGAAACTTGCCAGAGCATTACGTTTTGAAAAGAGGTGAAAACAAAAATACGCCATCTGTGTTGTAGTCTCGCCAGTGACCGCTCTGAACAAGACTGTGAGGTGCTTTTCAATCTTTGCTCGGGTTACCAAAAGGATGTCTGAAAATCAAAGTAGCCAATGAAGGGTGTTAATCAATTTGATGGTTTGAGAGAAAAGAATTGCAATATTCTTTTTCTTTCGAATAGGACTTGGGCAAACAGGCCTCTTAAGAATTGCTACTTGATTTGTACAAATAGTTTACATTAGAGCTTGACAAACATGTTCACCATTTGTTGAAGGAATAGAACCTAAGGTGTTGCCGAAATCTTTGACGTGTCCTGGCAAGACGATACTTTCAGGGATCATTTCTGTAGGAGCCGATGGGAGAAACGTGCTCGAAAGTGTCCAAACTCACTGTCCACGATGATGATTTGTAGGGCTCTCTTCTCATTAGGACTCCTGTTGTAGTGCTGCTCTATGCAGTTGCTGCCACCATTGGATGACTTGGTCATCTTTCTAGATGGGAAGATGGCAGGAGAGAGCTCATTCAGAGTGGTTCCTTCAGTGCTTTGTAGGAAGACTTAGAGTCTTCTTTTGTTTGCAAGACAGCTGAGTTTCCAAGCTTGTGCTTTACTCCAAACTATCAACGAGGCTTGCCTTTTTCTACCAATTGCTTTGATGGAAAAGTTCAAACCAATTGACACGATTATTGTTTGTAAGAAGAAAAAAAGAATTGGCTGGATTACTGATAGGGCGAGAGGCAGTCACCTGCCAATGTTTCTTCTTTAGCTCCCGCCTTAGGAAGAAATGCCAGATGGAAACAACGCTCATGGAACTCAAAGAAAGATGCGGGGGTTTTCTATGTTCGAAAGACCAAGAAAACATTGTCCGCACTGAGAAACCAGGCTTTTGGAACCAAAGGAAACTTGCCAGAGCATTACGTTTTGAAAAGAGGTGAAAACAAAAATACGCCATCTGTGTTGTAGTCTCGCCAGTGACCGCTCTGAACAAGACTGTGAGGTGCTTTTCAATCTTTGCTCGGGTTACCAAAAGGATGTCTGAAAATCAAAGTAGCCAATGAAGGGTGTTAATCAATTTGATGGTTTGAGAGAAAAGAATTGCAATATTCTTTTTCTTTCGAATAGGACTTGGGCAAACAGGCCTCTTAAGAATTGCTAGTTGATTTGTACAAATAGTTTACATTAGAGCTTGACAAACATGTTCACCATTTGTTGAAGGAATAGAACCTAAGGTGTTGCCGAAATCTTTGACGTGTCCTGGCAAGACGATACTTTCAGGGATCATTTCTGTAGGAGCCGATGGGAGAAATGTGCTCGAAAGTGGCCAAACTCACTGTCCACGATGATGATTTGTAGGGCTCTCCTCTCATTAGGACTCCTGTTGTAGTGCTGCTCTATGCAGTTGCTGCCACCATTGGATGACTTGGTCATCTTTCTAGATGGGAAGATGGCAGGAGAGAGCTCATTCAGAGTGGTTCCTTCAGTGCTTTGTAGGAAGACTTAGAGTCTTCTTTTGTTTGCAAGACAGCTGAGTTTCCAAGCTTGTGCTTTACTCCAAACTATCAACGAGGCTTGCCTTTTTCTACCAATTGCTTCGATGGAAAAGTTCAAACCAATTGACACGATTATTGTTTGTAAGAAGAAGAAAAGAATTGGCTGGATTACTGATAGGGCGAGAGGCAGTCACCTGCCAATGTTTCTTCTTTAGCTCCCGCCTTAGGAAGAAATGCCAGATGGAAACAACGTTCATGGAACTCAAAGAAAGATGCGGGGGTTTTCTATGTTCGAAAGACCAAGAAAACATTGTCCGCACTGAGAAACCAGGCTTTTGGAACCAAAGGAAACTTGCCAGAGCATTACGTTTTGAAAAGAGGTGAAAACAAAAATACGCCATCTGTGTTGTAGTCTCGCCAGTGACCGCTCTGAACAAGACTGTGAGGTGCTTTTCAATCTTTGCTCGGGTTACCAAAAGGATGTCTGAAAATCAAAGTAGCCAATGAAGGGTGTTAATCAATTTGATGGTTTGAGAGAAAAGAATTGCAATATTCTTTTTCTTTCGAATAGGACTTGGGCAAACAGGCCTCTTAAGAATTGCTACTTGATTTGTACAAATAGTTTACATTAGAGCTTGACAAACATGTTCACCATTTGTTGAAGGAATAGAACCTAAGGTGTTGCCGAAATCTTTGACGTGTCCTGGCAAGACGATACTTTCAGGGATCATTTCTGTAGGAGCCGATGGGAGAAATGTGCTCGAAAGTGGCCAAACTCACTGTCCACGATGATGATTTGTAGGGCTCTCCTCTCATTAGGACTCCTGTTGTAGTGCTGCTCTATGCAGTTGCTGCCACCATTGGATGACTTGGTCATCTTTCTAGATGGGAAGATGGCAGGAGAGAGCTCATTCAGAGTGGTTCCTTCAGTGCTTTGTAGGAAGACTT
Organism: Staurois parvus; assembly: GCF_062004578.1. Classification (NCBI taxonomy): domain Eukaryota; kingdom Metazoa; phylum Chordata; class Amphibia; order Anura; family Ranidae; genus Staurois; species Staurois parvus. The sequence goes on along the minus strand of NW_028319936.1, from coordinate 6,510,472 downwards.
AGAGTCTTCTTTTGTTTGCAAGACAGCTGAGTTTCCAAGCTTGTGCTTTACTCCAAACTATCAACGAGGCTTGCCTTTTTCTACCAATTGCTTCGATGGAAAAGTTCAAACCAATTGACACGATTATTGTTTGTAAGAAGAAAAAAAGAATTGGCTGGATTACTGATAGGGCGAGAGGCAGTCACCTGCCAATGTTTCTTCTTTAGCTCCCGCCTTAGGAAGAAATGCCAGATGGAAACAACGCTCATGGAACTCAAAGAAAGATGCGGGGGTTTTCTATGTTCGAAAGACCAAGAAAACATTGTCCGCACTGAGAAACCAGGCTTTTGGAACCAAAGGAAACTTGCCAGAGCATTACGTTTTGAAAAGAGGTGAAAACAAAAATACGCCATCTGTGTTGTAGTCTCGCCAGTGACCGCTCTGAACAAGACTGTGAGGTGCTTTTCAATCTTTGCTCGGGTTACCAAAAGGATGTCTGAAAATCAAAGTAGCCAATGAAGGGTGTTAATCAATTTGATGGTTTGAGAGAAAAGAATTGCAATATTCTTTTTCTTTCGAATAGGACTTGGGCAAACAGGCCTCTTAAGAATTGCTACTTGATTTGTACAAATAGTTTACATTAGAGCTTGACAAACATGTTCACCATTTGTTGAAGGAATAGAACCTAAGGTGTTGCCGAAATCTTTGACGTGTCCTGGCAAGACGATACTTTCAGGGATCATTTCTGTAGGAGCCGATGGGAGAAATGTGCTCGAAAGTGTCCAAACTCACTGTCCACGATGATGATTTGTAGGGCTCTCCTCTCATTAGGACTCCTGTTGTAGTGCTGCTCTATGCAGTTGCAGCCACCATTGGATGACTTGGTCATCTTTCTAGATGGGAAGATGGCAGGAGAGAGCTCATTCAGAGTGGTTCCTTCAGTGCTTTGTAGGAAGACTTAGAGTCTTCTTTTGTTTGCAAGACAGCTGAGTTTCCAAGCTTGTGCTTTACTCCAAACTATCAACGAGGCTTGCCTTTTTCTACCAATTGCTTCGATGGAAAAGTTCAAACCAATTGACACGATTATTGTTTGTAAGAAGAAAAAAAGAATTGGCTGGATTACTGATAGGGCGAGAGGCAGTCACCTGCCAATGTTTCTTCTTTAGCTCCCGCCTTAGGAAGAAATGCCAGATGGAAACAACGCTCATGGAACTCAAAGAAAGATGCGGGGGTTTTCTATGTTCGAAAGACCAAGAAAACATTGTCCGCACTGAGAAACCAGGCTTTTGGAACCAAAGGAAACTTGCCAGAGCATTACGTTTTGAAAAGAGGTGAAAACAAAAATACGCCATCTGTGTTGTAGTCTCGCCAGTGACCGCTCTGAACAAGACTGTGAGGTGCTTTTCAATCTTTGCTCGGGTTACCAAAAGGATGTCTGAAAATCAAAGTAGCCAATGAAGGGTGTTAATCAATTTGATGGTTTGAGAGAAAAGAATTGCAATATTCTTTTTCTTTCGAATAGGACTTGGGCAAACAGGCCTCTTAAGAATTGCTACTTGATTTGTACAAATAGTTTACATTAGAGCTTGACAAACATGTTCACCATTTGTTGAAGGAATAGAACCTAAGGTGTTGCCGAAATCTTTGACGTGTCCTGGCAAGACGATACTTTCAGGGATCATTTCTGTAGGAGCCGATGGGAGAAATGTGCTTGAAAGTGTCCAAACTCACTGTCCACGATGATGATTTGTAGGGCTCTCCTCTCATTAGGACTCCTGTTGTAGTGCTGCTCTATGCAGTTGCTGCCACCATTGGATGACTTGGTCATCTTTCTAGATGGGAAGATGGCAGGAGAGAGCTCATTCAGAGTGGTTCCTTCAGTGCTTTGTAGGAAGACTTAGAGTCTTCTTTTGTTTGCAAGACAGCTGAGTTTCCAAGCTTGTGCTTTACTCCAAACTATCAACGAGGCTTGCCTTTTTCTACCAATTGCTTCGATGGAAAAGTTCAAACCAATTGACACGATTATTGTTTGTAAGAAGAAAAAAAGAATTGGCTGGATTACTGATAGGGCGAGAGGCAGTCACCTGCCAATGTTTCTTCTTTAGCTCCCGCCTTAGGAAGAAATGCCAGATGGAAACAACGCTCATGGAACTCAAAGAAAGATGCGGGGGTTTTCTATGTTCGAAAGACCAAGAAAACATTGTCCGCACTGAGAAACCAGGCTTTTGGAACCAAAGGAAACTTGCCAGAGCATTACGTTTTGAAAAGAGGTGAAAACAAAAATACGCCATCTGTGTTGTAGTCTCGCCAGTGACCGCTCTGAACAAGACTGTGAGGTGCTTTTCAATCTTTGCTCGGGTTACCAAAAGGATGTCTGAAAATCAAAGTAGCCAATGAAGGGTGTTAATCAATTTGATGGTTTGAGAGAAAAGAATTGCAATATTCTTTTTCTTTCGAATAGGACTTGGGCAAACAGGCCTCTTAAGAATTGCTACTTGATTTGTACAAATAGTTTACATTAGAGCTTGACAAACATGTTCACCATTTGTTGAAGGAATAGAACCTAAGGTGTTGCCGAAATCTTTGACGTGTCCTGGCAAGACGATACTTTCAGGGATCATTTCTGTAGGAGCCGATGGGAGAAATGTGCTTGAAAGTGGCCAAACTCACTGTCCACGATGATGATTTGTAGGGCTCTCCTCTCATTAGGACTCCTGTTGTAGTGCTGCTCTATGCAGTTGCTGCCACCATTGGATGACTTGGTCATCTTTCTAGATGGGAAGATGGCAGGAGAGAGCTCATTCAGAGTGGTTCCTTCAGTGCTTTGTAGGAAGACTTAGAGTCTTCTTTTGTTTGCAAGACAGCTGAGTTTCCAAGCTTGTGCTTTACTCCAAACTATCAACGAGGCTTGCCTTTTTCTACCAATTGCTTCGATGGAAAAGTTCAAACCAATTGACACGATTATTGTTTGTAAGAAGAAAAAAAGAATTGGCTGGATTACTGATAGGGCGAGAGGCAGTCACCTGCCAATGTTTCTTCTTTAGCTCCCGCCTTAGGAAGAAATGCCAGATGGAAACAACGCTCATGGAACTCAAAGAAAGATGCGGGGGTTTTCTATGTTCGAAAGACCAAGAAAACATTGTCCGCACTGAGAAACCAGGCTTTTGGAACCAAAGGAAACTTGCCAGAGCATTACGTTTTGAAAAGAGGTGAAAACAAAAATACGCCATCTGTGTTGTAGTCTCGCCAGTGACCGCTCTGAACAAGACTGTGAGGTGCTTTTCAATCTTTGCTCGGGTTACCAAAAGGATGTCTGAAAATCAAAGTAGCCAATGAAGGGTGTTAATCAATTTGATGGTTTGAGAGAAAAGAATTGCAATATTCTTTTTCTTTCGAATAGGACTTGGGCAAACAGGCCTCTTAAGAATTGCTACTTGATTTGTACAAATAGTTTACATTAGAGCTTGACAAACATGTTCACCATTTGTTGAAGGAATAGAACCTAAGGTGTTGCCGAAATCTTTGACGTGTCCTGGCAAGACGATACTTTCAGGGATCATTTCTGTAGGAGCCGATGGGAGAAATGTGCTTGAAAGTGGCCAAACTCACTGTCCACGATGATGATTTGTAGGGCTCTCCTCTCATTAGGACTCCTGTTGTAGTGCTGCTCTATGCAGTTGCTGCCACCATTGGATGACTTGGTCATCTTTCTAGATGGGAAGATGGCAGGAGAGAGCTCATTCAGAGTGGTTCCTTCAGTGCTTTGTAGGAAGACTTAGAGTCTTCTTTTGTTTGCAAGACAGCTGAGTTTCCAAGCTTGTGCTTTACTCCAAACTATCAACGAGGCTTGCCTTTTTCTACCAATTGCTTCGATGGAAAAGTTCAAACCAATTGACACGATTATTGTTTGTAAGAAGAAAAAAAGAATTGGCTGGATTACTGATAGGGCGAGAGGCAGTCACCTGCCAATGTTTCTTCTTTAGCTCCCGCCTTAGGAAGAAATGCCAGATGGAAACAACGCTCATGGAACTCAAAGAAAGATGCGGGGGTTTTCTATGTTCGAAAGACCAAGAAAACATTGTCCGCACTGAGAAACCAGGCTTTTGGAACCAAAGGAAACTTGCCAGAGCATTACGTTTTGAAAAGAGGTGAAAACAAAAATACGCCATCTGTGTTGTAGTCTCGCCAGTGACCGCTCTGAACAAGACTGTGAGGTGCTTTTCAATCTTTGCTCGGGTTACCAAAAGGATGTCTGAAAATCAAAGTAGCCAATGAAGGGTGTTAATCAATTTGATGGTTTGAGAGAAAAGAATTGCAATATTCTTTTTCTTTCGAATAGGACTTGGGCAAACAGGCCTCTTAAGAATTGCTACTTGATTTGTACAAATAGTTTACATTAGAGCTTGACAAACATGTTCACCATTTGTTGAAGGAATAGAACCTAAGGTGTTGCCGAAATCTTTGACGTGTCCTGGCAAGACGATACTTTCAGGGATCATTTCTGTAGGAGCCGATGGGAGAAATGTGCTCGGAAGTGTCCAAACTCACTGTCCACGATGATGATTTGTAGGGCTCTCCTCTCATTAGGACTCCTGTTGTAGTGCTGCTCTATGCAGTTGCTGCCACCATTGGATGACTTGGTCATCTTTCTAGATGGGAAGATGGCAGGAGAGAGCTCATTCAGAGTGGTTCCTTCAGTGCTTTGTAGGAAGACTTAGAGTCTTCTTTTGTTTGCAAGACAGCTGAGTTTCCAAGCTTGTGCTTTACTCCAAACTATCAACGAGGCTTGCCTTTTTCTACCAATTGCTTCGATGGAAAAGTTCAAACCAATTGACACGATTATTGTTTGTAAGAAGAAAAAAAGAATTGGCTGGATTACTGATAGGGCGAGAGGCAGTCACCTGCCAATGTTTCTTCTTTAGCTCCCGCCTTAGGAAGAAATGCCAGATGGAAACAACGCTCATGGAACTCAAAGAAAGATGCGGGGGTTTTCTATGTTCGAAAGACCAAGAAAACATTGTCCGCACTGAGAAACCAGGCTTTTGGAACCAAAGGAAACTTGCCAGAGCATTACGTTTTGAAAAGAGGTGAAAACAAAAATACGCCATCTGTGTTGTAGTCTCGCCAGTGACCGCTCTGAACAAGACTGTGAGGTGCTTTTCAATCTTTGCTCGGGTTACCAAAAGGATGTCTGAAAATCAAAGTAGCCAATGAAGGGTGTTAATCAATTTGATGGTTTGAGAGAAAAGAATTGCAATATTCTTTTTCTTTCGAATAGGACTTGGGCAAACAGGCCTCTTAAGAATTGCTACTTGATTTGTACAAATAGTTTACATTAGAGCTTGACAAACATGTTCACCATTTGTTGAAGGAATAGAACCTAAGGTGTTGCCGAAATCTTTGACGTGTCCTGGCAAGACGATACTTTCAGGGATCATTTCTGTAGGAGCCGATGGGAGAAATGTGCTTGAAAGTGGCCAAACTCACTGTCCACGATGATGATTTGTAGGGCTCTCCTCTCATTAGGACTCCTGTTGTAGTGCTGCTCTATGCAGTTGCTGCCACCATTGGATGACTTGGTCATCTTTCTAGATGGGAAGATGGCAGGAGAGAGCTCATTCAGAGTGGTTCCTTCAGTGCTTTGTAGGAAGACTTAGAGTCTTCTTTTGTTTGCAAGACAGCTGAGTTTCCAAGCTTGTGCTTTACTCCAAACTATCAACGAGGCTTGCCTTTTTCTACCAATTGCTTCGATGGAAAAGTTCAAACCAATTGACACGATTATTGTTTGTAAGAAGAAAAAAAGAATTGGCTGGATTACTGATAGGGCGAGAGGCAGTCACCTGCCAATGTTTCTTCTTTAGCTCCCGCCTTAGGAAGAAATGCCAGATGGAAACAACGCTCATGGAACTCAAAGAAAGATGCGGGGGTTTTCTATGTTCGAAAGACCAAGAAAACATTGTCCGCACTGAGAAACCAGGCTTTTGGAACCAAAGGAAACTTGCCAGAGCATTACGTTTTGAAAAGAGGTGAAAACAAAAATACGCCATCTGTGTTGTAGTCTCGCCAGTGACCGCTCTGAACAAGACTGTGAGGTGCTTTTCAATCTTTGCTCGGGTTACCAAAAGGATGTCTGAAAATCAAAGTAGCCAATGAAGGGTGTTAATCAATTTGATGGTTTGAGAGAAAAGAATTGCAATATTCTTTTTCTTTCGAATAGGACTTGGGCAAACAGGCCTCTTAAGAATTGCTACTTGATTTGTACAAATAGTTTACATTAGAGCTTGACAAACATGTTCACCATTTGTTGAAGGAATAGAACCTAAGGTGTTGCCGAAATCTTTGACGTGTCCTGGCAAGACGATACTTTCAGGGATCATTTCTGTAGGAGCCGATGGGAGAAATGTGCTTGAAAGTGGCCAAACTCACTGTCCACGATGATGATTTGTAGGGCTCTCCTCTCATTAGGACTCCTGTTGTAGTGCTGCTCTATGCAGTTGCTGCCACCATTGGATGACTTGGTCATCTTTCTAGATGGGAAGATGGCAGGAGAGAGCTCATTCAGAGTGGTTCCTTCAGTGCTTTGTAGGAAGACTTAGAGTCTTCTTTTGTTTGCAAGACAGCTGAGTTTCCAAGCTTGTGCTTTACTCCAAACTATCAACGAGGCTTGCCTTTTTCTACCAATTGCTTCGATGGAAAAGTTCAAACCAATTGACACGATTATTGTTTGTAAGAAGAAAAAAAGAATTGGCTGGATTACTGATAGGGCGAGAGGCAGTCACCTGCCAATGTTTCTTCTTTAGCTCCCGCCTTAGGAAGAAATGCCAGATGGAAACAACGCTCATGGAACTCAAAGAAAGATGCGGGGGTTTTCTATGTTCGAAAGACCAAGAAAACATTGTCCGCACTGAGAAACCAGGCTTTTGGAACCAAAGGAAACTTGCCAGAGCATTACGTTTTGAAAAGAGGTGAAAACAAAAATACGCCATCTGTGTTGTAGTCTCGCCAGTGACCGCTCTGAACAAGACTGTGAGGTGCTTTTCAATCTTTGCTCGGGTTACCAAAAGGATGTCTGAAAATCAAAGTAGCCAATGAAGGGTGTTAATCAATTTGATGGTTTGAGAGAAAAGAATTGCAATATTCTTTTTCTTTCGAATAGGACTTGGGCAAACAGGCCTCTTAAGAATTGCTACTTGATTTGTACAAATAGTTTACATTAGAGCTTGACAAACATGTTCACCATTTGTTGAAGGAATAGAACCTAAGGTGTTGCCGAAATCTTTGACGTGTCCTGGCAAGACGATACTTTCAGGGATCATTTCTGTAGGAGCCGATGGGAGAAATGTGCTTGAAAGTGGCCAAACTCACTGTCCACGATGATGATTTGTAGGGCTCTCCTCTCATTAGGACTCCTGTTGTAGTGCTGCTCTATGCAGTTGCTGCCACCATTGGATGACTTGGTCATCTTTCTAGATGGGAAGATGGCAGGAGAGAGCTCATTCAGAGTGGTTCCTTCAGTGCTTTGTAGGAAGACTTAGAGTCTTCTTTTGTTTGCAAGACAGCTGAGTTTCCAAGCTTGTGCTTTACTCCAAACTATCAACGAGGCTTGCCTTTTTCTACCAATTGCTTCGATGGAAAAGTTCAAACCAATTGACACGATTATTGTTTGTAAGAAGAAAAAAAGAATTGGCTGGATTACTGATAGGGCGAGAGGCAGTCACCTGCCAATGTTTCTTCTTTAGCTCCCGCCTTAGGAAGAAATGCCAGATGGAAACAACGCTCATGGAACTCAAAGAAAGATGCGGGGGTTTTCTATGTTCGAAAGACCAAGAAAACATTGTCCGCACTGAGAAACCAGGCTTTTGGAACCAAAGGAAACTTGCCAGAGCATTACGTTTTGAAAAGAGGTGAAAACAAAAATACGCCATCTGTGTTGTAGTCTCGCCAGTGACCGCTCTGAACAAGACTGTGAGGTGCTTTTCAATCTTTGCTCGGGTTACCAAAAGGATGTCTGAAAATCAAAGTAGCCAATGAAGGGTGTTAATCAATTTGATGGTTTGAGAGAAAAGAATTGCAATATTCTTTTTCTTTCGAATAGGACTTGGGCAAACAGGCCTCTTAAGAATTGCTACTTGATTTGTACAAATAGTTTACATTAGAGCTTGACAAACATGTTCACCATTTGTTGAAGGAATAGAACCTAAGGTGTTGCCGAAATCTTTGACGTGTCCTGGCAAGACGATACTTTCAGGGATCATTTCTGTAGGAGCCGATGGGAGAAATGTGCTTGAAAGTGTCCAAACTCACTGTCCACGATGATGATTTGTAGGGCTCTCCTCTCATTAGGACTCCTGTTGTAGTGCTGCTCTATGCAGTTGCTGCCACCATTGGATGACTTGGTCATCTTTCTAGATGGGAAGATGGCAGGAGAGAGCTCATTCAGAGTGGTTCCTTCAGTGCTTTGTAGGAAGACTTAGAGTCTTCTTTTGTTTGCAAGACAGCTGAGTTTCCAAGCTTGTGCTTTACTCCAAACTATCAACGAGGCTTGCCTTTTTCTACCAATTGCTTCGATGGAAAAGTTCAAACCAATTGACACGATTATTGTTTGTAAGAAGAAAAAAAGAATTGGCTGGATTACTGATAGGGCGAGAGGCAGTCACCTGCCAATGTTTCTTCTTTAGCTCCCGCCTTAGGAAGAAATGCCAGATGGAAACAACGCTCATGGAACTCAAAGAAAGATGCGGGGGTTTTCTATGTTCGAAAGACCAAGAAAACATTGTCCGCACTGAGAAACCAGGCTTTTGGAACCAAAGGAAACTTGCCAGAGCATTACGTTTTGAAAAGAGGTGAAAACAAAAATACGCCATCTGTGTTGTAGTCTCGCCAGTGACCGCTCTGAACAAGACTGTGAGGTGCTTTTCAATCTTTGCTCGGGTTACCAAAAGGATGTCTGAAAATCAAAGTAGCCAATGAAGGGTGTTAATCAATTTGATGGTTTGAGAGAAAAGAATTGCAATATTCTTTTTCTTTCGAATAGGACTTGGGCAAACAGGCCTCTTAAGAATTGCTACTTGATTTGTACAAATAGTTTACATTAGAGCTTGACAAACATGTTCACCATTTGTTGAAGGAATAGAACCTAAGGTGTTGCCGAAATCTTTGACGTGTCCTGGCAAGACGATACTTTCAGGGATCATTTCTGTAGGAGCCGATGGGAGAAATGTGCTTGAAAGTGGCCAAACTCACTGTCCACGATGATGATTTGTAGGGCTCTCCTCTCATTAGGACTCCTGTTGTAGTGCTGCTCTATGCAGTTGCTGCCACCATTGGATGACTTGGTCATCTTTCTAGATGGGAAGATGGCAGGAGAGAGCTCATTCAGAGTGGTTCCTTCAGTGCTTTGTAGGAAGACTTAGAGTCTTCTTTTGTTTGCAAGACAGCTGAGTTTCCAAGCTTGTGCTTTACTCCAAACTATCAACGAGGCTTGCCTTTTTCTACCAATTGCTTCGATGGAAAAGTTCAAACCAATTGACACGATTATTGTTTGTAAGAAGAAAAAAAGAATTGGCTGGATTACTGATAGGGCGAGAGGCAGTCACCTGCCAATGTTTCTTCTTTAGCTCCCGCCTTAGGAAGAAATGCCAGATGGAAACAACGCTCATGGAACTCAAAGAAAGATGCGGGGGTTTTCTATGTTCGAAAGACCAAGAAAACATTGTCCGCACTGAGAAACCAGGCTTTTGGAACCAAAGGAAACTTGCCAGAGCATTACGTTTTGAAAAGAGGTGAAAACAAAAATACGCCATCTGTGTTGTAGTCTCGCCAGTGACCGCTCTGAACAAGACTGTGAGGTGCTTTTCAATCTTTGCTCGGGTTACCAAAAGGATGTCTGAAAATCAAAGTAGCCAATGAAGGGTGTTAATCAATTTGATGGTTTGAGAGAAAAGAATTGCAATATTCTTTTTCTTTCGAATAGGACTTGGGCAAACAGGCCTCTTAAGAATTGCTACTTGATTTGTACAAATAGTTTACATTAGAGCTTGACAAACATGTTCACCATTTGTTGAAGGAATAGAACCTAAGGTGTTGCCGAAATCTTTGACGTGTCCTGGCAAGACGATACTTTCAGGGATCATTTCTGTAGGAGCCGATGGGAGAAATGTGCTTGAAAGTGGCCAAACTCACTGTCCACGATGATGATTTGTAGGGCTCTCCTCTCATTAGGACTCCTGTTGTAGTGCTGCTCTATGCAGTTGCTGCCACCATTGGATGACTTGGTCATCTTTCTAGATGGGAAGATGGCAGGAGAGAGCTCATTCAGAGTGGTTCCTTCAGTGCTTTGTAGGAAGACTTAGAGTCTTCTTTTGTTTGCAAGACAGCTGAGTTTCCAAGCTTGTGCTTTACTCCAAACTATCAACGAGGCTTGCCTTTTTCTACCAATTGCTTCGATGGAAAAGTTCAAACCAATTGACACGATTATTGTTTGTAAGAAGAAAAAAAGAATTGGCTGGATTACTGATAGGGCGAGAGGCAGTCACCTGCCAATGTTTCTTCTTTAGCTCCCGCCTTAGGAAGAAATGCCAGATGGAAACAACGCTCATGGAACTCAAAGAAAGATGCGGGGGTTTTCTATGTTCGAAAGACCAAGAAAACATTGTCCGCACTGAGAAACCAGGCTTTTGGAACCAAAGGAAACTTGCCAGAGCATTACGTTTTGAAAAGAGGTGAAAACAAAAATACGCCATCTGTGTTGTAGTCTCGCCAGTGACCGCTCTGAACAAGACTGTGAGGTGCTTTTCAATCTTTGCTCGGGTTACCAAAAGGATGTCTGAAAATCAAAGTAGCCAATGAAGGGTGTTAATCAATTTGATGGTTTGAGAGAAAAGAATTGCAATATTCTTTTTCTTTCGAATAGGACTTGGGCAAACAGGCCTCTTAAGAATTGCTACTTGATTTGTACAAATAGTTTACATTAGAGCTTGACAAACATGTTCACCATTTGTTGAAGGAATAGAACCTAAGGTGTTGCCGAAATCTTTGACGTGTCCTGGCAAGACGATACTTTCAGGGATCATTTCTGTAGGAGCCGATGGGAGAAATGTGCTTGAAAGTGGCCAAACTCACTGTCCACGATGATGATTTGTAGGGCTCTCCTCTCATTAGGACTCCTGTTGTAGTGCTGCTCTATGCAGTTGCTGCCACCATTGGATGACTTGGTCATCTTTCTAGATGGGAAGATGGCAGGAGAGAGCTCATTCAGAGTGGTTCCTTCAGTGCTTTGTAGGAAGACTTAGAGTCTTCTTTTGTTTGCAAGACAGCTGAGTTTCCAAGCTTGTGCTTTACTCCAAACTATCAACGAGGCTTGCCTTTTTCTACCAATTGCTTCGATGGAAAAGTTCAAACCAATTGACACGATTATTGTTTGTAAGAAGAAAAAAAGAATTGGCTGGATTACTGATAGGGCGAGAGGCAGTCACCTGCCAATGTTTCTTCTTTAGCTCCCGCCTTAGGAAGAAATGCCAGATGGAAACAACGCTCATGGAACTCAAAGAAAGATGCGGGGGTTTTCTATGTTCGAAAGACCAAGAAAACATTGTCCGCACTGAGAAACCAGGCTTTTGGAACCAAAGGAAACTTGCCAGAGCATTACGTTTTGAAAAGAGGTGAAAACAAAAATACGCCATCTGTGTTGTAGTCTCGCCAGTGACCGCTCTGAACAAGACTGTGAGGTGCTTTTCAATCTTTGCTCGGGTTACCAAAAGGATGTCTGAAAATCAAAGTAGCCAATGAAGGGTGTTAATCAATTTGATGGTTTGAGAGAAAAGAATTGCAATATTCTTTTTCTTTCGAATAGGACTTGGGCAAACAGGCCTCTTAAGAATTGCTACTTGATTTGTACAAATAGTTTACATTAGAGCTTGACAAACATGTTCACCATTTGTTGAAGGAATAGAACCTAAGGTGTTGCCGAAATCTTTGACGTGTCCTGGCAAGACGATACTTTCAGGGATCATTTCTGTAGGAGCCGATGGGAGAAATGTGCTCGGAAGTGTCCAAACTCACTGTCCACGATGATGATTTGTAGGGCTCTCCTCTCATTAGGACTCCTGTTGTAGTGCTGCTCTATGCAGTTGCTGCCACCATTGGATGACTTGGTCATCTTTCTAGATGGGAAGATGGCAGGAGAGAGCTCATTCAGAGTGGTTCCTTCAGTGCTTTGTAGGAAGACTTAGAGTCTTCTTTTGTTTGCAAGACAGCTGAGTTTCCAAGCTTGTGCTTTACTCCAAACTATCAACGAGGCTTGCCTTTTTCTACCAATTGCTTCGATGGAAAAGTTCAAACCAATTGACACGATTATTGTTTGTAAGAAGAAAAAAAGAATTGGCTGGATTACTGATAGGGCGAGAGGCAGTCACCTGCCAATGTTTCTTCTTTAGCTCCCGCCTTAGGAAGAAATGCCAGATGGAAACAACGCTCATGGAACTCAAAGAAAGATGCGGGGGTTTTCTATGTTCGAAAGACCAAGAAAACATTGTCCGCACTGAGAAACCAGGCTTTTGGAACCAAAGGAAACTTGCCAGAGCATTACGTTTTGAAAAGAGGTGAAAACAAAAATACGCCATCTGTGTTGTAGTCTCGCCAGTGACCGCTCTGAACAAGACTGTGAGGTGCTTTTCAATCTTTGCTCGGGTTACCAAAAGGATGTCTGAAAATCAAAGTAGCCAATGAAGGGTGTTAATCAATTTGATGGTTTGAGAGAAAAGAATTGCAATATTCTTTTTCTTTCGAATAGGACTTGGGCAAACAGGCCTCTTAAGAATTGCTACTTGATTTGTACAAATAGTTTACATTAGAGCTTGACAAACATGTTCACCATTTGTTGAAGGAATAGAACCTAAGGTGTTGCCGAAATCTTTGACGTGTCCTGGCAAGACGATACTTTCAGGGATCATTTCTGTAGGAGCCGATGGGAGAAATGTGCTTGAAAGTGGCCAAACTCACTGTCCACGATGATGATTTGTAGGGCTCTCCTCTCATTAGGACTCCTGTTGTAGTGCTGCTCTATGCAGTTGCTGCCACCATTGGATGACTTGGTCATCTTTCTAGATGGGAAGATGGCAGGAGAGAGCTCATTCAGAGTGGTTCCTTCAGTGCTTTGTAGGAAGACTTAGAGTCTTCTTTTGTTTGCAAGACAGCTGAGTTTCCAAGCTTGTGCTTTACTCCAAACTATCAACGAGGCTTGCCTTTTTCTACCAATTGCTTCGATGGAAAAGTTCAAACCAATTGACACGATTATTGTTTGTAAGAAGAAAAAAAGAATTGGCTGGATTACTGATAGGGCGAGAGGCAGTCACCTGCCAATGTTTCTTCTTTAGCTCCCGCCTTAGGAAGAAATGCCAGATGGAAACAACGCTCATGGAACTCAAAGAAAGATGCGGGGGTTTTCTATGTTCGAAAGACCAAGAAAACATTGTCCGCACTGAGAAACCAGGCTTTTGGAACCAAAGGAAACTTGCCAGAGCATTACGTTTTGAAAAGAGGTGAAAACAAAAATACGCCATCTGTGTTGTAGTCTCGCCAGTGACCGCTCTGAACAAGACTGTGAGGTGCTTTTCAATCTTTGCTCGGGTTACCAAAAGGATGTCTGAAAATCAAAGTAGCCAATGAAGGGTGTTAATCAATTTGATGGTTTGAGAGAAAAGAATTGCAATATTCTTTTTCTTTCGAATAGGACTTGGGCAAACAGGCCTCTTAAGAATTGCTACTTGATTTGTACAAATAGTTTACATTAGAGCTTGACAAACATGTTCACCATTTGTTGAAGGAATAGAACCTAAGGTGTTGCCGAAATCTTTGACGTGTCCTGGCAAGACGATACTTTCAGGGATCATTTCTGTAGGAGCCGATGGGAGAAATGTGCTTGAAAGTGGCCAAACTCACTGTCCACGATGATGATTTGTAGGGCTCTCCTCTCATTAGGACTCCTGTTGTAGTGCTGCTCTATGCAGTTGCTGCCACCATTGGATGACTTGGTCATCTTTCTAGATGGGAAGATGGCAGGAGAGAGCTCATTCAGAGTGGTTCCTTCAGTGCTTTGTAGGAAGACTTAGAGTCTTCTTTTGTTTGCAAGACAGCTGAGTTTCCAAGCTTGTGCTTTACTCCAAACTATCAACGAGGCTTGCCTTTTTCTACCAATTGCTTCGATGGAAAAGTTCAAACCAATTGACACGATTATTGTTTGTAAGAAGAAAAAAAGAATTGGCTGGATTACTGATAGGGCGAGAGGCAGTCACCTGCCAATGTTTCTTCTTTAGCTCCCGCCTTAGGAAGAAATGCCAGATGGAAACAACGCTCATGGAACTCAAAGAAAGATGCGGGGGTTTTCTATGTTCGAAAGACCAAGAAAACATTGTCCGCACTGAGAAACCAGGCTTTTGGAACCAAAGGAAACTTGCCAGAGCATTACGTTTTGAAAAGAGGTGAAAACAAAAATACGCCATCTGTGTTGTAGTCTCGCCAGTGACCGCTCTGAACAAGACTGTGAGGTGCTTTTCAATCTTTGCTCGGGTTACCAAAAGGATGTCTGAAAATCAAAGTAGCCAATGAAGGGTGTTAATCAATTTGATGGTTTGAGAGAAAAGAATTGCAATATTCTTTTTCTTTCGAATAGGACTTGGGCAAACAGGCCTCTTAAGAATTGCTACTTGATTTGTACAAATAGTTTACATTAGAGCTTGACAAACATGTTCACCATTTGTTGAAGGAATAGAACCTAAGGTGTTGCCGAAATCTTTGACGTGTCCTGGCAAGACGATACTTTCAGGGATCATTTCTGTAGGAGCCGATGGGAGAAATGTGCTTGAAAGTGGCCAAACTCACTGTCCACGATGATGATTTGTAGGGCTCTCCTCTCATTAGGACTCCTGTTGTAGTGCTGCTCTATGCAGTTGCTGCCACCATTGGATGACTTGGTCATCTTTCTAGATGGGAAGATGGCAGGAGAGAGCTCATTCAGAGTGGTTCCTTCAGTGCTTTGTAGGAAGACTTAGAGTCTTCTTTTGTTTGCAAGACAGCTGAGTTTCCAAGCTTGTGCTTTACTCCAAACTATCAACGAGGCTTGCCTTTTTCTACCAATTGCTTCGATGGAAAAGTTCAAACCAATTGACACGATTATTGTTTGTAAGAAGAAAAAAAGAATTGGCTGGATTACTGATAGGGCGAGAGGCAGTCACCTGCCAATGTTTCTTCTTTAGCTCCCGCCTTAGGAAGAAATGCCAGATGGAAACAACGCTCATGGAACTCAAAGAAAGATGCGGGGGTTTTCTATGTTCGAAAGACCAAGAAAACATTGTCCGCACTGAGAAACCAGGCTTTTGGAACCAAAGGAAACTTGCCAGAGCATTACGTTTTGAAAAGAGGTGAAAACAAAAATACGCCATCTGTGTTGTAGTCTCGCCAGTGACCGCTCTGAACAAGACTGTGAGGTGCTTTTCAATCTTTGCTCGGGTTACCAAAAGGATGTCTGAAAATCAAAGTAGCCAATGAAGGGTGTTAATCAATTTGATGGTTTGAGAGAAAAGAATTGCAATATTCTTTTTCTTTCGAATAGGACTTGGGCAAACAGGCCTCTTAAGAATTGCTACTTGATTTGTACAAATAGTTTACATTAGAGCTTGACAAACATGTTCACCATTTGTTGAAGGAATAGAACCTAAGGTGTTGCCGAAATCTTTGACGTGTCCTGGCAAGACGATACTTTCAGGGATCATTTCTGTAGGAGCCGATGGGAGAAATGTGCTTGGAAGTGTCCAAACTCACTGTCCACGATGATGATTTGTAGGGCTCTCCTCTCATTAGGACTCCTGTTGTAGTGCTGCTCTATGCAGTTGCTGCCACCATTGGATGACTTGGTCATCTTTCTAGATGGGAAGATGGCAGGAGAGAGCTCATTCAGAGTGGTTCCTTCAGTGCTTTGTAGGAAGACTTAGAGTCTTCTTTTGTTTGCAAGACAGCTGAGTTTCCAAGCTTGTGCTTTACTCCAAACTATCAACGAGGCTTGCCTTTTTCTACCAATTGCTTCGATGGAAAAGTTCAAACCAATTGACACGATTATTGTTTGTAAGAAGAAAAAAAGAATTGGCTGGATTACTGATAGGGCGAGAGGCAGTCACCTGCCAATGTTTCTTCTTTAGCTCCCGCCTTAGGAAGAAATGCCAGATGGAAACAACGCTCATGGAACTCAAAGAAAGATGCGGGGGTTTTCTATGTTCGAAAGACCAAGAAAACATTGTCCGCACTGAGAAACCAGGCTTTTGGAACCAAAGGAAACTTGCCAGAGCATTACGTTTTGAAAAGAGGTGAAAACAAAAATACGCCATCTGTGTTGTAGTCTCGCCAGTGACCGCTCTGAACAAGACTGTGAGGTGCTTTTCAATCTTTGCTCGGGTTACCAAAAGGATGTCTGAAAATCAAAGTAGCCAATGAAGGGTGTTAATCAATTTGATGGTTTGAGAGAAAAGAATTGCAATATTCTTTTTCTTTCGAATAGGACTTGGGCAAACAGGCCTCTTAAGAATTGCTACTTGATTTGTACAAATAGTTTACATTAGAGCTTGACAAACATGTTCACCATTTGTTGAAGGAATAGAACCTAAGGTGTTGCCGAAATCTTTGACGTGTCCTGGCAAGACGATACTTTCAGGGATCATTTCTGTAGGAGCCGATGGGAGAAATGTGCTTGAAAGTGGCCAAACTCACTGTCCACGATGATGATTTGTAGGGCTCTCCTCTCATTAGGACTCCTGTTGTAGTGCTGCTCTATGCAGTTGCTGCCACCATTGGATGACTTGGTCATCTTTCTAGATGGGAAGATGGCAGGAGAGAGCTCATTCAGAGTGGTTCCTTCAGTGCTTTGTAGGAAGACTTAGAGTCTTCTTTTGTTTGCAAGACAGCTGAGTTTCCAAGCTTGTGCTTTACTCCAAACTATCAACGAGGCTTGCCTTTTTCTACCAATTGCTTCGATGGAAAAGTTCAAACCAATTGACACGATTATTGTTTGTAAGAAGAAAAAAAGAATTGGCTGGATTACTGATAGGGCGAGAGGCAGTCACCTGCCAATGTTTCTTCTTTAGCTCCCGCCTTAGGAAGAAATGCCAGATGGAAACAACGCTCATGGAACTCAAAGAAAGATGCGGGGGTTTTCTATGTTCGAAAGACCAAGAAAACATTGTCCGCACTGAGAAACCAGGCTTTTGGAACCAAAGGAAACTTGCCAGAGCATTACGTTTTGAAAAGAGGTGAAAACAAAAATACGCCATCTGTGTTGTAGTCTCGCCAGTGACCGCTCTGAACAAGACTGTGAGGTGCTTTTCAATCTTTGCTCGGGTTACCAAAAGGATGTCTGAAAATCAAAGTAGCCAATGAAGGGTGTTAATCAATTTGATGGTTTGAGAGAAAAGAATTGCAATATTCTTTTTCTTTCGAATAGGACTTGGGCAAACAGGCCTCTTAAGAATTGCTACTTGATTTGTACAAATAGTTTACATTAGAGCTTGACAAACATGTTCACCATTTGTTGAAGGAATAGAACCTAAGGTGTTGCCGAAATCTTTGACGTGTCCTGGCAAGACGATACTTTCAGGGATCATTTCTGTAGGAGCCGATGGGAGAAATGTGCTCGAAAGTGTCCAAACTCACTGTCCACGATGATGATTTGTAGGGCTCTCCTCTCATTAGGACTCCTGTTGTAGTGCTGCTCTATGCAGTTGCTGCCACCATTGGATGACTTGGTCATCTTTCTAGATGGGAAGATGGCAGGAGAGAGCTCATTCAGAGTGGTTCCTTCAGTGCTTTGTAGGAAGACTTAGAGTCTTCTTTTGTTTGCAAGACAGCTGAGTTTCCAAGCTTGTGCTTTACTCCAAACTATCAACGAGGCTTGCCTTTTTCTACCAATTGCTTCGATGGAAAAGTTCAAACCAATTGACACGATTATTGTTTGTAAGAAGAAAAAAAGAATTGGCTGGATTACTGATAGGGCGAGAGGCAGTCACCTGCCAATGTTTCTTCTTTAGCTCCCGCCTTAGGAAGAAATGCCAGATGGAAACAACGCTCATGGAACTCAAAGAAAGATGCGGGGGTTTTCTATGTTCGAAAGACCAAGAAAACATTGTCCGCACTGAGAAACCAGGCTTTTGGAACCAAAGGAAACTTGCCAGAGCATTACGTTTTGAAAAGAGGTGAAAACAAAAATACGCCATCTGTGTTGTAGTCTCGCCAGTGACCGCTCTGAACAAGACTGTGAGGTGCTTTTCAATCTTTGCTCGGGTTACCAAAAGGATGTCTGAAAATCAAAGTAGCCAATGAAGGGTGTTAATCAATTTGATGGTTTGAGAGAAAAGAATTGCAATATTCTTTTTCTTTCGAATAGGACTTGGGCAAACAGGCCTCTTAAGAATTGCTACTTGATTTGTACAAATAGTTTACATTAGAGCTTGACAAACATGTTCACCATTTGTTGAAGGAATAGAACCTAAGGTGTTGCCGAAATCTTTGACGTGTCCTGGCGAGACGATACTGTCAGGGATCATTTCTGTAGGAGCCGATGGGAGAAATGTGCTCGAAAGTGGCCAAACTCACTGTCCACGATGATGATTTGTAGGGCTCTCCTCTCATTAGGACTCCTGTTGTAGTGCTGCTCTATGCAGTTGCAGCCACCATTGGATGACTTGGTCATCTTTCTAGATGGGAAGATGGCAGGAGAGAGCTCATTCAGAGTGGTTCCTTCAGTGCTTTGTAGGAAGACTTAGAGTCTTCTTTTGTTTGCAAGACAGCTGAGTTTCCAAGCTTGTGCTTTACTCCAAACTATCAACGAGGCTTGCCTTTTTCTACCAATTGCTTCGATGGAAAAGTTCAAACCAATTGACACGATTATTGTTTGTAAGAAGAAAAAAAGAATTGGCTGGATTACTGATAGGGCGAGAGGCAGTCACCTGCCAATGTTTCTTCTTTAGCTCCCGCCTTAGGAAGAAATGCCAGATGGAAACAACGCTCATGGAACTCAAAGAAAGATGCGGGGGTTTTCTATGTTCGAAAGACCAAGAAAACATTGTCCGCACTGAGAAACCAGGCTTTTGGAACCAAAGGAAACTTGCCAGAGCATTACGTTTTGAAAAGAGGTGAAAACAAAAATACGCCATCTGTGTTGTAGTCTCGCCAGTGACCGCTCTGAACAAGACTGTGAGGTGCTTTTCAATCTTTGCTCGGGTTACCAAAAGGATGTCTGAAAATCAAAGTAGCCAATGAAGGGTGTTAATCAATTTGATGGTTTGAGAGAAAAGAATTGCAATATTCTTTTTCTTTCGAATAGGACTTGGGCAAACAGGCCTCTTAAGAATTGCTACTTGATTTGTACAAATAGTTTACATTAGAGCTTGACAAACATGTTCACCATTTGTTGAAGGAATAGAACCTAAGGTGTTGCCGAAATCTTTGACGTGTCCTGGCAAGACGATACTTTCAGGGATCATTTCTGTAGGAGCTGATGGGAGAAATGTGCTTGGAAGTGTCCAAACTCACTGTCCACGATGATGATTTGTAGGGCTCTCCTCTCATTAGGACTCCTGTTGTAGTGCTGCTCTATGCAGTTGCTGCCACCATTGGATGACTTGGTCATCTTTCTAGATGGGAAGATGGCAGGAGAGAGCTCATTCAGAGTGGTTCCTTCAGTGCTTTGTAGGAAGACTTAGAGTCTTCTTTTGTTTGCAAGACAGCTGAGTTTCCAAGCTTGTGCTTTACTCCAAACTATCAACGAGGCTTGCCTTTTTCTACCAATTGCTTTGATGGAAAAGTTCAAACCAATTGATACGATTATTGTTTGTAAGAAGAAAAAAAGAATTGGCTGGATTACTGATAGGGCGAGAGGCAGTCACCTGCTAATGTTTCTTCTTTAGCTCCCGCCTTAGGAAGAAATGCCAGATGGAAACAACGCTCATGGAACTCAAAGAAAGATGCGGGGGTTTTCTATGTTCGAAAGACCAAGAAAACATTGTCCGCACTGAGAAACCAGGCTTTTGGAACCAAAGGAAACTTGCCAGAGCATTACGTTTTGAAAAGAGGTGAAAACAAAAATACGCCATCTGTGTTGTAGTCTCGCCAGTGACCGCTCTGAACAAGACTGTGAGGTGCTTTTCAATCTTTGCTCGGGTTACCAAAAGGATGTCTGAAAATCAAAGTAGCCAATGAAGGGTGTTAATCAATTTGATGGTTTGAGAGAAAAGAATTGCAATATTCTTTTTCTTTCGAATAGGACTTGGGCAAACAGGCCTCTTAAGAATTGCTACTTGATTTGTACAAATAGTTTACATTAGAGCTTGACAAACATGTTCACCATTTGTTGAAGGAATAGAACCTAAGGTGTTGCCGAAATCTTTGACGTGTCCTGGCAAGATGATACTTTCAGGGATCATTTCTGTAGGAGCCGATGGGAGAAACGTGCTCGAAAGTGTCCAAACTCACTGTCCACGATGATGATTTGTAGGGCTCTCCTCTCATTAGGACTCCTGTTGTAGTGCTGCTCTATGCAGTTGCTGCCACCATTGGATGACTTGGTCATCTTTCTAGATGGGAAGATGGCAGGAGAGAGCTCATTCAGAGTGGTTCCTTCAGTGCTTTGTAGGAAGACTTAGAGTCTTCTTTTGTTTGCAAGACAGCTGAGTTTCCAAGCTTGTGCTTTACTCCAAACTATCAACGAGGCTTGCCTTTTTCTACCAATTGCTTCGATGGAAAAGTTCAAACCAATTGACACGATTATTGTTTGTAAGAAGAAAAAAAGAATTGGCTGGATTACTGATAGGGCGAGAGGCAGTCACCTGCCAATGTTTCTTCTTTAGCTCCCGCCTTAGGAAGAAATGCCAGATGGAAACAACGCTCATGGAACTCAAAGAAAGATGCGGGGGTTTTCTATGTTCGAAAGACCAAGAAAACATTGTCCGCACTGAGAAACCAGGCTTTTGGAACCAAAGGAAACTTGCCAGAGCATTACGTTTTGAAAAGAGGTGAAAACAAAAATACGCCATCTGTGTTGTAGTCTCGCCAGTGACCGCTCTGAACAAGACTGTGAGGTGCTTTTCAATCTTTGCTCGGGTTACCAAAAGGATGTCTGAAAATCAAAGTAGCCAATGAAGGGTGTTAATCAATTTGATGGTTTGAGAGAAAAGAATTGCAATATTCTTTTTCTTTCGAATAGGACTTGGGCAAACAGGCCTCTTAAGAATTGCTAGTTGATTTGTACAAATAGTTTACATTAGAGCTTGACAAACATGTTCACCATTTGTTGAAGGAATAGAACCTAAGGTGTTGCCGAAATCTTTGACGTGTCCTGGCAAGACGATACTTTCAGGGATCATTTCTGTAGGAGCCGATGGGAGAAATGTGCTCGAAAGTGGCCAAACTCACTGTCCACGATGATGATTTGTAGGGCTCTCCTCTCATTAGGACTCCTGTTGTAGTGCTGCTCTATGCAGTTGCTGCCACCATTGGATGACTTGGTCATCTTTCTAGATGGGAAGATGGCAGGAGAGAGCTCATTCAGAGTGGTTCCTTCAGTGCTTTGTAGGAAGACTTAGAGTCTTCTTTTGTTTGCAAGACAGCTGAGTTTCCAAGCTTGTGCTTTACTCCAAACTATCAACGAGGCTTGCCTTTTTCTACCAATTGCTTCGATGGAAAAGTTCAAACCAATTGACACGATTATTGTTTGTAAGAGGAAGAAAAGAATTGGCTGGATTACTGATAGGGCGAGAGGCAGTCACCTGCCAATGTTTCTTCTTTAGCTCCCGCCTTAGGAAGAAATGCCAGATGGAAACAACGTTCATGGAACTCAAAGAAAGATGCGGGGGTTTTCTATGTTCGAAAGACCAAGAAAACATTGTCCGCACTGAGAAACCAGGCTTTTGGAACCAAAGGAAACTTGCCAGAGCATTACGTTTTGAAAAGAGGTGAAAACAAAAATACGCCATCTGTGTTGTAGTCTCGCCAGTGACCGCTCTGAACAAGACTGTGAGGTGCTTTTCAATCTTTGCTCGGGTTACCAAAAGGATGTCTGAAAATCAAAGTAGCCAATGAAGGGTGTTAATCAATTTGATGGTTTGAGAGAAAAGAATTGCAATATTCTTTTTCTTTCGAATAGGACTTGGGCAAACAGGCCTCTTAAGAATTGCTACTTGATTTGTACAAATAGTTTACATTAGAGCTTGACAAACATGTTCACCATTTGTTGAAGGAATAGAACCTAAGGTGTTGCCGAAATCTTTGACGTGTCCTGGCAAGACGATACTTTCAGGGATCATTTCTGTAGGAGCCGATGGGAGAAATGTGCTCGAAAGTGTCCAAACTCACTGTCCATGATGATGATTTGTAGGGTTCTCCTCTCATTAGGACTCCTGTTGTAGTGCTGCTCTATGCAGTTGCTGCCACCATTGGATGACTTGGTCATCTTTCTAGATGGGAAGATGGCAGGAGAGAGCTCATTCAGAGTGGTTCCTTCAGTGCTTTGTAGGAAGACTTAGAGTCTTCTTTTGTTTGCAAGACAGCTGAGTTTCCAAGCTTGTGCTTTACTCCAAACTATCAACGAGGCTTGCCTTTTTCTACCAATTGCTTCGATGGAAAAGTTCAAACCAATTGACATGATTATTGTTTGTAAGAAGAAAAAAAGAATTGGCTGGATTACTGATAGGGCGAGAGGCAGTCACCTGCCAATGTTTCTTCTTTAGCTCCCGCCTTAGGAAGAAATGCCAGATAGAAACAACGCTCATGGAACTCAAAGAAAGATGCGGGGGTTTTCTATGTTCGAAAGACCAAGAAAACATTGTCCGCACTGTGAAACCAGGCTTTTGGAACCAAAGGAAACTTGCCAGAGCATTACGTTTTGAAAAGAGGTGAAAACAAAAATACGCCATCTGTGTTGTAGTCTCGCCAGTGACCGCTCTGAACAAGACTGTGAGGTGCTTTTCAATCTTTGCTCGGGTTACCAAAAGGATGTCTGAAAATCAAAGTAGCCAATGAAGGGTGTTAATCAATTTGATGGTTTGAGAGAAAAGAATTGCAATATTCTTTTTCTTTCGAATAGGACTTGGGCAAACAGGCCTCTTAAGAATTGCTACTTGATTTGTACAAATAGTTTACATTAGAGCTTGACAAACATGTTCACCATTTGTTGAAGGAATAGAACCTAAGGTGTTGCCGAAATCTTTGACGTGTCCTGGCAAGACGATACTTTCAGTGATCATTTCTGTAGGAGCCGATGGGAGAAATGTGCTCGAAAGTGTCCAAACTCACTGTCCACGATGATGATTTGTAGGGCTCTCCTCTTATTAGGACTCCTGTTGTAGTGCTGCTCTATGCAGTTGCTGCCACCATTGGATGACTTGGTCATCTTTCTAGATGGGAAGATGGCAGGAGAGAGCTCATTCAGAGTGGTTCCTTCAGTGCTTTGTAGGAAGACTTAGAGTCTTCTTTTGTTTGCAAGACAGCTGAGTTTCCAAGCTTGTGCTTTACTCCAAACTATCAACGAGGCTTGCCTTTTTCTACCAATTGCTTCGATGGAAAAGTTCAAACCAATTGACACGATTATTGTTTGTAAGAAGAAAAAAAGAATTGGCTGGATTACTGATAGGGCGAGAGGCAGTCACCTGCCAATGTTTCTTCTTTAGCTCCCGCCTTAGGAAGAAATGCCAGATGGAAACAACGCTCATGGAACTCAACGAAAGATGCGGGGGTTTTCTATGTTCGAAAGACCAAGAAAACATTGTCCGCACTGAGAAACCAGGCTTTTGGAACCAAAGGAAACTTGCCAGAGCATTACGTTTTGAAAAGAGGTGAAAACAAAAATACGCCATCTGTGTTGTAGTCTCGCCAGTGACCGCTCTGAACAAGACTGTGAGGTGCTTTTCAATCTTTGCTCGGGTTACCAAAAGGATGTCTGAAAATCAAAGTAGCCAATGAAGGGTGTTAATCAATTTGATGGTTTGAGAGAAAAGAATTGCAATATTCTTTTTCTTTCGAATAGGACTTGGGCAAACAGGCCTCTTAAGAATTGCTACTTGATTTGTACAAATAGTTTACATTAGAGCTTGACAAACATGTTCACCATTTGTTGAAGGAATAGAACCTAAGGTGTTGCCGAAATCTTTGACGTGTCCTGGCAAGACGATACTGTCAGGGATCGTTTCTGTAGGAGCCGATGGGAGAAATGTGCTCGAAAGTGTCCAAACTCACTGTCCACGATGATGATTTGTAGGGCTCTCCTCTCATTAGGACTCCTGTTGTAGTGCTGCTCTATGCAGTTGCTGCCACCATTGGATGACTTGGTCATCTTTCTAGATGGGAAGATGGCAGGAGAGAGCTCATTCAGAGTGGTTCCTTCAGTGCTTTGTAGGAAGACTTGGGCCCTGATTCACTAAGATGTGAGTCTATCAGCAGAGTCTGACCATTCAGGCAGACTCCGGTCAATCAATCAGTCGTCTGACCAGCGTCTAGCAAGCTCATTAACGAGCGTCTACTGACTACTTTGCCATTAGTGAATGAGGTATCCCGTCTGGCACATCTTTAGGTGCAATACCGGATATATTCGCTAGATGGCGCATAAGCGCGGGCTTTATTAACATTGGCGTTTTCCTGATAGAAAATTCTAATACAGCTGTACTATTACATTCTGAAAATTCTCTTTTGCTATTTTTTTTTTTTTGCTGTTTCTCCAAAATGATCAGGAAAGTATTGCATTTACTAATGAATGTCATACATTCTATATTCAAATGTTAAACATTTTCACACTTATATCTCAAATAATTTATATACTTCTAATTTCCCAATATAGTTATATATCTTCATTCTCTTTAATCACATAACTATTCTATGTTAAAGACAAGTGCAGCGCTATAAATGCATGTGATCAATAATGAACGCATGTAAAAACCAAAAAGTGCAAAGAATTGCAATAATGATGTAAACTGGTAAATCGTGCTAAAATAAGTTCATAGAATCATTCCTGAATAATGGAATGTCCTTCGTGTGAGAGTACCAACTCAGAGAGTGCCTATGAATGGCACGTGTGGTCTCTCCGTGACGGACAGTAGTGCATGAACTCGTGAAAGGTAAACCACCCTTGGGACTGGTCTACACTCACCAGAAAAAAAGTATTAATGTGCATGGGTTATACACATCGCACATCTGGGGGTGCAGCGGTATGCTGGCAGCTATGGGTTAGTCATCCAGCTCCATCCATCCATCCATCAGGGTGGGTGCCCAAATGGTCCTGGGGAGGAATTACCTCAGCCACAGGAGCCAGAAAGGTGCTCAATAGTGTAGTACACTGTCACAGGGGTGGATGACCTTTCACGAGTTCATGCACTACTGTTCGTGGTTATATTTATCTTGTGTAATACCATTTTACTAGTCTATATCATTTGACCAGCGCTCGCTTTATCATTTTTAAACAATGTAACTATTCTACATTATAGCTCAAACTGTGTTTCCCACAGTGGTTTAGTGGTTAGAGCTCAGAACTTACAGCACTTGGGTCATGGGTTCTAATCCCAGTCTTAGCAACATCCCAAAAAAATGGAGATCAATTTTCTGGGTTGTGGCAGGAATATTGATCAATCAATTATGATTTTGCCTAGTGACTAGAAAGTGGATGAATGTTACTTGCGTACTGTTCTTCTGCCAATTAGGTCATGTGCAAGTTTCATGCCGTGTATATTTCATTGTAATTTTTTTCTCTTTTAAATCTGTCTCCTTATACAACTTGACCCCCTCCCCCACCCCATCATCACCTGTCCCATATGCAAATCTATGGATCACCGCCCCACTCTTTAACTATCTATTTACTGATCAAGTGAATGTGTCTCATTTTCTATCAGCTACAGCTCAGATCTCACATTATTATACAATTGCTGATTGTATCTCACCACTAGTCTGATTGAATTCACAATTCCTGGTCAGTCCTGTTCCCTGACCTCTAATAACCTTTAGGGCCAGTTCACACTACATGTGTTTCAGTTGCTTTTTCAGCATCACAAACGCACAGAAAGAAGGTTATATGGTTGTCAATGTCATAGTTCACATCAGCGCTGCATTGTTTCTGCACAGAACTGTACTGGAACACATTGAAACGTCCTTGAATGTACTAAAACGCACATGTCCCTAACTACATTGAATACAAAGAAAATAGAAAAAAATAAGTGGAAGGGATACAAAAATGCAATGTAAACATGTCCAAAACGCATCCAAAATGTACTGGAACACACTAAACATGCATGCCAAAAGGGCATGAAAAAACCCCATCAGGAACACATCTAGACTGTTTCTATAGTGTGAACCAGCCCTTAGGACTTGTTCACACCATTGGTGGTGCAGAAACGCATGCAAGAACACACATTTTCCAGCACAGCAAAGAAATGCAATGCCCTATGTAGATGTGCGCAGGTACCATGATGAAAACGTTGTTGCACCTACACACGTCTATTAAAAACAGCCCCATTCACAGCCACAAATACGCATGGCACCACACTATTGTGCGGTTAGGTGCGACACACTTGGAAAATAACATAAAAATAAGCCAACATGGCTAAAACATATCTTGAAAATATGGGGACTCTGATATCCGGCGACAGTCCGTTCACGAACGAGAAGCAATTCTGCACCCTAAAACCAACATAGAGGAAAGGGATGGTCAAATTGCTGTGCTGCTTCCAAACCACCTCTGGCATGCCAGGGTCATTATGCAGGTCCTCGATGCCAGTTCTTGCCTGCGGCCACAAAATATCCACTGGCCACAAGTGAAGGTGAGTGGAGGACGTGAAGGTGGATTTCTACCAGCTTCAACCGCAAGCAGTACCACTCCTGAAAAATGAGAGCAAATAATCATTGACACGTCATCATGACAGTCAATTCTCAGTGCAGGCTATCTAGAGTGTCTTTCCTTTTTAACCATTTCAAGAGTTCAAGGAAACATTCTTGGAGCATCTACTGTGTTTGGAAAGGCCAAAGGCCCCCCCCTCCCCCAGGCACACTAATGCTTATGCAGGCCATAGACGGGGAGAAAAACAGCCGATTTTTCTTTTAAAAAATGAAAAATCGGTTGTTCAAGCGGCCGACGTTACCAGCAATGGTAAAAAAAAAATCGGCCGATTTTCATCCCGTCTACAGCCGGCAAAAAGTGTCCCTGCAGAGAGCTCCGCTATTTCTTTGACAGTTCTTTGACATTTATAGCGGTTGCAACAATGTATTTGTATCCATTTCGGATACAGATGTTTTTATTCGGAAACAAATAGATACAATGTTGCAACCGCTGTAAATGTCAAGGAACTGTCAAAGAAATAGCGGAGCTCTCTGCAGGGACACTTTTTGCCATACTGGAATTCCTCTCATTTTTCATCCTTCTTCTTCCTCTTCTTCTTCCTCTTCTTCTTCATCATCATCCTCTTCTTCCTCTTCATCATCTTCTTCTTCTTCTTCTTCATCATCATCATCCTCTTCTTCTTTTTCTTCTTTTTGTCTTCCTCTTGCAGGTCACTGCTCATGTGCAGATTTTTTATCAGTAAAAAAATCGGCCGATTTGCCCATCATTGCCGCGAAAATCGGCCGATCGGCAAATTCGGCCGTTTTTTTCCAACTTTACCAAAAAAAAAAATCTGCCAAAATACCGAAAAACGGCCGAACAAATAGCCCACTAACGATCCGAAAATCGGCCGATTTTATTTTCGGCCGAAAAATCGGCCGATTTTCGACCCATCTATGGCCTGCATAAGATATGGTGTGGCCCTAGGGTCAATGTGTGTTTAGAATACTTCCAAAATGCACATACAAAAACACTACATCCAAATGCATGTTGCATTTCTATAGCATGTTAAACAGAAGAATAACGCACTTCCATAATGTTAACATGCGCAAGTAAAAATAGACAAAATCCACATCCTTTTATTCTGGCTTCACATACATGCATTGTGGTCTAACACCGCACTCCTGGGCAAATCACATGCAATTTGTGTGCGTTGCAATTAGAGACAAACATTTTGTACACCTCAAATTGCACCGCATCCGGGCCAAAAATGTGCAGGACCCTTTTTCAGGGTATGCACATGGGTGTGAATAGGCATGCCATCCAATTTGGCAAATCGCAATACGCTTTGTGTACCAATATTGGTGTGTTGGTAACTTCACCTAGAAAGCCGCAGCAGGTGGCATGAAGGGGTTGCGGTTGTGATGCGGTGCAGCGCTTGCACAGAAAACACTGCAAATTTCACATCGCATCTGTGTGACACCAGAATGTGCCAATATGTGGCTTGACAAAGCACAGTGGTCAGTGCAGATTATTTTCAATCCATGTTTTTTTACACTTTTCATTCACTGGTTTAACTCAGGTGATCATTAATCACAATTATCTCCGGAGATCACATGCAGCCCCTCAACCATCTACACATATCTCTGGAAATCTATACAGATCTCCTTGAAAAAAAGTCTCCTCTCCTCTTCGGAAAACAATTGTCCTCCACCTCATAAACAGGGGGACAGAGAAGACTTCTCCTTGATAACTAAAATCAGATGAATTATCTGTGCTTAATAAACATACACCAATACTGCAAATGCATTGTACTGTCCAAGGCATTGCACACTAACGCATTGCACACTAGAAATGTCAAATGCGTTAGTGTGTACAGTGCATGAGTGTAAAATGCTTTAGTGCACACTGCAGTGTACAACGCATTGCACACTGTAATACTCTGTACAAAGTAATACCGTGTACACCCACACATTGTAGACTGTAATGCACTGTACTCTGTCATGCAGGATGGAGCAACGCATTGCACACTGTGATACCGTGTACACCCACACATTGTAGACTGTAATGCACTGTACACTGTCATGCAGGCTGGAGCTACGCATTGCACACTGTGATACGCTGTCCACTGTCATGCAGAATCCAGCAACGCATTGCACACTGTTATACCATGTACACCAACACATTGTAGAATGTAATGCATTATACGCAGTATACATGTCCAGATATTCAAAGATTAGCCATGAAGGCCTAGCTGGTTACCTATTTGGCGACCGCAGATAGCCGAATAATGCTACACTGCATCCAGGCAGCTCTGGGAGGGTGTCATATGACATCCTGGCAGAACGCGCTCTCCATGATTGCTGTGTCCTAAGGACACAGCTGATCACGTGATGTGGTAAAGACCAATCACAGCGGCTTTTTACCATGTGATCAGCCATGTCCAATGACACGCTGATCACCGGGAAATGCATTTGCCGGGTCTTGGCTGCACTTTCATCACGCTGTCAGAATGTGTGGAAAGTACTGCCGAGAACCAGCAGTTATCAAAGCAGGGGTCGGCCCCGATGATCAGTGCCCACCAGTGCCACCCAACAGTTCCGCCCACCTGTGGCCAGCAGTGCCGCCTCATCAACGCACATCAGTGTTGCTAAATTACCAGTTTACCAAATGTTATAATATAAACAGACTTTTATTCATTATGAGCTATTTTGTGGTTTATCGAGCAAAAAGTGAAACTCACAGCAGCAAGTCAATACCACCCAAAGAAAGCTCTATTTGTCTGAAAAAACTGATACAAATTTAAGATGGGTACAATGTGGCATGACCGCACAATTGTCATTCAAAGGGTAACAGTGCAGAAAGATGAAAATTGGCCAGGAAGGGGGTATGAGTACCCAGTAGGCAAGTGGTTAATATAATTGACCCATCAATACCCAGGAGCTAATGTACAGATAAGTAGCATGTGCACCAAGTGAGATTCTGCTAGGCCCCACCCACAAAATTACAATTACTTGTCCCTCACATGTTATAAACATATTTGCAATGGCCACAGTTACTTTACATATAAGGATCATCTCCTCAGTTGAGAACTGTGCTCTCGCCATGTCCAAATGCCAATAAAGTTATCAAAATTTTCAACCAACACAAAACCTCCAACCACTTCTCATCCACTTACACTCCCAACAACCACTTCCGGGTGCGCGCGCACCAGATGACGGACTTCCAGGAGGATAGCTGCTCGTGCGCCATGGGGGACACCTGTTTGGCGTTTATTTGTGCACGATCGCGCATATCTATGCACGATCGCTCATTTCTATGCACGGCTATGATAGCTTTCGCGAATGTGTGTTTTAGTGATTTTTTTCTTTTTAAACCTTGGCTAATATATATTTGTTGCCAAAGGCCAAAAATCAACATACAGTGGGGACTATTTTATTACTGTAAATCAAATTGTAGAGAACCTGTAGCTGGCTGCACAGTGAATGTGACATATTCATTAGTACATAACAATATTGTGGTGCAAGCAGGTTTTTTATTTTTTTGTTTGGTTTTGAAAAAGCCAGTTTGCACCCACTTGCATATTCACGCTCTTACAAGCTACATTTGAGCAGATTATATAAGTATACAAAGTAACTATTAAGGTTGTTCATATATTGAACATAAAATAAACACAAAAACATCGGTGAAACATTTATTGATCAAATATATCTTCATTTATTTGGTCAGCAGGAACAAGTAGGTACAGTCAATATCTTGGTGAGTCACAAAAATAGGATTGATGTGGCAAAAATAAAACACTCCTGCTCATAAGAGCTTACAATCTAAAGATACTTCTAATGAACTGTGTGTGCTCAGGTTATAGCAGGAAACAAAGGGGAAGATGAATCAAGTAACATTTTCGTGCACATAAGGTTTACTTACACAATCATTTAGTATAAAGATCCATTCACAAAAAAAGTCTACACATCAAAATATAAAGAAAACAAGACATATGTGAAAAACCCCTCCCACCTCTACAAACACCCTACACATACATTTGTCAGCAGGTTTGTAAGAAAAAAGCATTTGAGTCTAAATAAGCAAGCAAAATTAAAAACAAGAGCAGATTTTAAACAAAACGATTGACATGTGTGAGGCTTTCAATGCAAAGAGAAAAAAACACAATCATTGTGCAATAACACACAAACACACTTTACAAGGCCAAAAATATGCAAACATTTCCAGCCCACTTCCAAACACAGCCTGAGTGGTGTCTGGGGCAATTCAGCACAAAATCTCTTCCTCCCCCAAACCACTACAAGCAAGGACTTAGTCACAAACCACCCGGCCTAGTAACAGGCCAAATCACTCCCTACTGCACATCTTTATATAAGCTAGGTTGTATTTGGAGCGTGCCAAAACAAGGCCCCACACCCAATGAAGCCACACCCACCACTGACCTTAGTTTGGTCAGTGAAAGTGTTTTCACCTGATGAATCCGCTTCCTACCTGCATTAACCCTTGGTATACAGGCCCCACAAATCAGAAAGATATATACAGTGAAATGTACGTGTGCAGCATACAACAGAACATTGAGCAGGGATGTGAAAGGGAACCCCAATTGGAACCTTTATTGCTACTATGGTCACAATTCCCTCCAGATTCTCGCATGAGTTAAGACAGTCACATGACCACATCTTGTATGCAATACTGAAAATGACAAATCGATTTGACTAGTATGGTGAATTTCCCATCAATTTGTAAAACACTCCAGAAATCAAACATCACCAAACATTACACTCTGGGCAAAGCTGATTTACAAATCATGCAACTTACAGTAAAGTTGACCATTTCAATGCAATTTTCAAGACATCTGACACAGATCTCTATGCAAATTGCCACTAAAGTAGTACATGTACTACTATAGAAATCAGTGTTTGAAACGCACCCATGTGGTCACTCTAATAGCAGACAATAGGGTGCGACTTTGCAGATGATTTACAGCTTGCATGTTGTGCAAATCACATGCCAAGTCCCACTCAATGAGCACGCTATTGGAGCGTTCATATTGTTGTGGTTCAAACTTGGTAGGAGCCGCAAGTAATAATAGAGTAATGAATACACTACTTTTCATGCAATTTGCTGAGAGATCGATGTCGAATGTCTTGCAAATTGCACTTGAAATCACCATGTACCCCGACTTTGAAATCATGCAACTTCTATGCAAGTCACATGATGTGACTGTGGTGTCAATAACACCACTTAGAAATCTGCTTTAATGTGACCGGGTAGCCCCCAGTAACATTGTTTGCGATTGCCATGCAATTGGCATGACAGGCGACTTGCAAATCGTAGACCAAGTCGCACCCTATTGGCCACTGTAGGCTCTGTTCACATCCAATTGGATTGTGAACTCGTGCAACTTCACTGTAAGTTGGACAATTGCCGCATCGGATTAGATGTGACAGTGGTGTTGGCCCCCAGTAACATTGGGTGCAATTTGCCATGCAAAGAGCAAGCTGCTGGCCATGCCAATCACATGACAAGTCACATCCAGGGTGTGCAATTTCAGGTGCGATTTGTGCATTGACATCATACCTGATATTGGATATAATGAATGTGAGTGTATTAACATACACCATTTGTTGCAGCGAGAGTTCTAAGGTATTTGAGAA
This sequence comes from Staurois parvus, assembly GCF_062004578.1. Classification (NCBI taxonomy): domain Eukaryota; kingdom Metazoa; phylum Chordata; class Amphibia; order Anura; family Ranidae; genus Staurois; species Staurois parvus. The sequence goes on along the minus strand of NW_028319936.1, from coordinate 6,478,006 downwards.
TTGTGGCCATTTATTAGCAATTTAACATCTAGACTCAAATAGAAATCGCAATGCTACACACAATTGAAAACACAACTAGTTAGTAATTCTCTAGAAAACACAGTAAAATTGGCAACTTAAAGAGTAATTTTCAATTGCATATAGTGTGAGCGAAGCAGGAAAATCAACAAAGGAAATAAATCTTTGAAGGCGTGCGGTACCTGCCTGCTGGGATAAGGGTCTGCTATGCATTTGGGGGAAAAATGCACGCCAGGATTTGTGACAAGTTTGATGTGTGGATTCACCAACCGAGTCTTTTCTCTCTCGCTCACTCTTCTGAATGTCTCTCTTTATCACTCCTCAGTATGTATCTCTCGCTCACTCTTCTTCGTCTCACTGGCTCGCTCTTCTCTCTCGCTCACTCTTCTTCGTCTCACTGGCTCGCTCTTCTCTCTCGCTCACTCTTCTGAATGTCTCTCTTTATCACTCTTCATATGTATCTCTTGCTCACTCTTCTTCGTCTCACTCTTCTCTCTCTCTGTCAGCTCTTTGCTTGCCAAATCCTTCACAAAAGTGGGTGGAGTGTAAACCATCATTATCAAATCTATTAGTGATTCAGGCCCTTATCTTATACCATTGTATGACATTCACATAAGGTGCAGCTTTGAAGGTGTTTCAACAGACAAGGCCTCATTCTAATTCACATTTTAGGGATCATTTAGACAGAATGCAAAGATGTTGCCAGAACATGTATGTGAAGACAGCCACACACGGAGATCATGCTACTACCTCGCCGGGGTTGGGATTCGAACCGACAACCCTAGAGTTGTGAGGCAGCAGTGCTAACCACTAACCCACGGAGCTACATTGCTAACCCAGCCTGTATTTCTGTGCTGTGAATCAATCCTAGGTCCCTGGGCATGGTCAGTTTAACTAGCCAGATATCTCCAATGTGACACAAATGTTGTGCTATGTTGCCAATTCACATGTATGATGGTTCTATGTATCCCAATACAAAGGATTGCAATACTAATACAGGCGTACCTCGGTTTACCAACGCCTCAGGGAACGTCATATTTGGGGTACAAATGCCAAACCATTTCAGTTAATTGGTCTGTTTACAAATGTTTGAATAATTTGGTATGGGCATGTGGCCTGGTATGGTTCAGGAGGGGGGGAGGCGCTCGCTCGTCCCCCCCCCCTTTCCTGACCTGCCGGGCTGCATGCTCGGATAAGTATGTGTTATGGATTTTGGGGGGTACCCCATGCTGTTTTTTATTTAATTTCAGCGTGGAGGTACCCCTTAACATCCATACGAGACCCGAAGGGCTTAGTATGGATGGGAGGGGGGACCCCACGCCAGTTATTTAAAGAACTGTTTCTAAATCCCTGCAATACTTTGACATTCAACTGTCAGTGGGGAAATCCGCCGACAGCTGAAACATGAGCGCTGCATTGGTTTTCACTACTAAAACGCCGCATGAGTTGATAACATAACTCATGCGGGATTGTAGGAGCGACAGCCATGAGTTAATGTTTCATCTGTCAGCGGGGTTCCCCACTGACAGCTGAATGTAAAATAATTCCCTTTATTGCATAAATAATAGAAAAAAAGCGTGGGTCCCCCCTCCCATCTGTACCAAGCCCTTCGGATCTAGTATGGATATTAAGGGGGAACTCCACGTCGAAATGTAAAAAAAAAAACAGCGTGGGTCCCCTCAATATCCATACCAGACCCTTATCCAAGCATGCAGCCCGGCAGGTCAGGGAAGGGGGGGGGGGACGAGCGAGCACCCCCCCTCCTGAACCATACCAGGCCACATGCCCTCAACATGGGGGGGGTGCTTTGGGGCAGGGGGGGCTCCCCCCCCAAAGCACCTTGTCCCCATGTTGATGAGGACAAGGGCCTCTTCCCCACAACCCTGGCCGGTGGTTGTGGGGGTCTGCGGGCGGGGGGCTTATCAGAATCTGGAAGCCCCCTTTAACAAGGGGGCCCCCAGATCCCGCCCCCCCCCCTACGTGAATGATTCTGCGGTACACGGTCCGCAGACTCATTCACAAAAAAACTAAGTGTGGTGTAAAAAAAACACAGTACAGGGTCTTTGACAAGTCCTTTATTAAAACAATGTCCCCCGAAGTAGATCCAACGTCAATCGCGGCGGCGGCAGGGACCCGAAAAAAAAATAAAAGTTCCGCTCCCGTCGGAGGCTTCCAGCCTAGTGAAGAAGAGGCTAGCTGACAGTTCTTATATAGGTATGGGGCGGGGCCAGCCGGGGACATCATCTGAGTGACCCGCCCCATGTCACATGCTTGCTGTTCCCGGCTGGCCCCGCCCCATACCTATATAAGAAATGTCAGACTGTCTCCTGCATTCAGCTAGTTAGCCTCAGTGGAGAGACAGGGTGACATTTCTCAAATAGGTAAGGGGCGGGGATGATGTGCCTGGCTGGCCCCGCCCCATACCTATATAAGAACTGTCAGCTAGCCTCTTCTTCACTAGGCTGGAAGCCTCAGACTGGAGCGGAACCTTTTTTTTTTTTTCTTTTTTCGGGTCCCTGCCGCCGCCGCCGCCGCCGTGATTGACGTTGGATCTACTTCGGGGGACATTGTTTTAATAAAGGACTTGTCAAAGACCCTGTACTGTGTTTTTTTTACACCACACTTAGTTTTTTTGTGAATGAGTCTGCGGACCGTGTACCGCAGAATCATTCACGTAGGGGGGGGGGGCGGGATCTGGGGGCCCCCTTGTTAAAGGGGGCTTCCAGATTCTGATAAGCCCCCCGCCCGCAGACCCCCACAACCACCGGCCAGGGTTGTGGGGAAGAGGCCCTTGTCCTCATCAACATGGGGACAAGGTGCTTTGGGGGGGGGAGCCCCCCTGCCCCAAAGCACCCCCCCCATGTTGAGGGCATGTGGCCTGGTATGGTTCAGGAGGGGGGGGCGCTCGCTCGTCCCCCCCCCCCTTTCCTGACCTGCCGGGCTGCATGCTCGGATAAAGGTCTGGTATAGATATTGAGGGGGACCCACGCTGTTTTTTTTTAAAATTTCAGCATGGAGTTCCCCCTTGATATCCATACCAGACCCGAAGGGCTTGGTATGGATGAGAGGGGGGACCCACGCTGTTATTTTTATTTTATTTTTTTTTTATTGCGGACCTTTATTTTTACATTCAGCTTTCAAAATAAATTTTATCTAGACCTTCAAAATAAGTAAAATCATAACAGAAATAATTATAAAGGATAAGAAACAAAAATATAATCACTAAAACGAAGGAAATCTAATTAGATTACATGAAGATATGCTTAATGCTGTTTATTAAACACAGTAGTCGCGACCGAGTGCCGGCTGTCAGAGGAATCCACAATCAGATTCACTATTAGTCAGTGGCTAAAAAGCAAACGCCCATGGCAGAGGACTAAAATGTGTTCTGCACATGCTCAGTTCTATCTGCCAAAGACACTGCACGGGCATCTAGATTTTTACTGTGTCGATTTCCTTGAGAAAAACGTTTTTTAACACATTCTTAATTTTTTTGGAAATAGCAGATATTGTTTAAAGTGAAGTCCTGATATTTGGCAAAGCAAATTTCTAAGTGAACATGTCTCTACAGTGATTTTTCATGGTGTTAGACGTGCTTCTTAGCAAGTCTGCTTTTGTGAGTCTGATTCCGGGCGTGTGTCTTTTTGTGAATTAGATTGGGCGTCTGCTTATGGGCTCTGCTCAATAGTGAATTAGGTTGCAGGGTCAAAAATGGACGGACGCCCATGAAAATTGGGCTTAAGCCCATAAATATGCGCCCACGCCCAATAGTGAATCAGGGCCTTAGAGTCTTCTTTTGTTTGCAAGACAGCTGAGTTTCCAAGCTTGTGCTTTACTCCAAACTATCAACGAGGCTTGCCTTTTTCTACCAATTGCTTCGATGGAAAAGTTCAAACCAACTGACACGATTATTGTTTGTAAGAAGAAAAAAAGAATTGGCTGGATTACTGATAGGGCGAGAGGCAGTCACCTGCCAATGTTTCTTCTTTAGCTCCCGACCTTAGGAAGAAATGCCAGATGGAAACAACGCTCATGGAACTCAAAGAAAGATGCGGGGGTTTTCTATGTTCGAAAGACCAAGAAAACATTGTCCGCACTGAGAAACCAGGCTTTTGGAACCAAAGGAAACTTGCCAGAGCATTACGTTTTGAAAAGAGGTGAAAACAAAAATACGCCATCTGTGTTGTAGTCTCGCCAGTGACCGCTCTGAACAAGACTGTGAGGTGCTTTTCAATCTTTGCTCGGGTTACCAAAAGGATGTCTGAAAATCAAAGTAGCCAATGAAGGGTGTTAATCAATTTGATGGTTTGAGAGAAAAGAATTGCAATATTCTTTTTCTTTCGAATAGGACTTGGGCAAACAGGCCTCTTAAGAATTGCTACTTGATTTGTACAAATAGTTTACATTAGAGCTTGACAAACATGTTCACCATTTGTTGAAGGAATAGAACCTAAGGTGTTGCCGAAATCTTTGACGTGTCCTGGCAAGACGATACTTTCATGGATCATTTCTGTAGGAGCCGATGGGAGAAATGTGCTCGAAAGTGTCCAAACTCACTGTCCACGATGATGATTTGTAGGACTCTCCTCTAATTAGTACTCCTGTTGTAGTGCTGCTCTATGCAGTTGCTGCCACCATTGGATGACTTGGTCATCTTTCTAGATGGGAAGATGGCAGGAGAGAGCTCATTCAGAGTGGTTTCTTCAGTGCTTTGTAGGAAGACTTAGAGTCTTCTTTGTTTGCAAGACAGCTGAGTTTCCAAGCTTGTGCTTTACTCCAAACTATCAACGAGGCTTGCCTTTTTCTACCAATTGTTTCGATGGAAAAGTTCAAACCAATTGACACGATTATTGTTTGCAAGAAGAAAAAAAGAATTGGCTGGATTACTGATAGGGCGAGAGGCAGTCACCTGCCAATGTTTCTTCTTTAGCTCCCGCCTTAGGAAGAAATGCCAGATGGAAACAACGCTCATGGAACTCAAAGAAAGATGCGGGGGTTTTCTATGTTCGAAAGACCAAGAAAACATTGTCCGCACTGAGAAACCAGGCTTTTGGAACCAAAGGAAACTTGCCAGAGCATTACGTTTTGAAAAGAGGTGAAAACAAAAATACGCCATCTGTGTTGTAGTCTCGCCAGTGACCGCTCTGAACAAGACTGTGAGGTGCTTTTCAATCTTTGCTCGGATTACCAAAAGGATGTCTGAAAATCAAAGTAGCCAATGAAGGGTGTTAATCAATTTGATGGTTTGAGAGAAAAGAATTGCAATATTCTTTTTCTTTTGAATAGGACTTGGGCAAACAGGCCTCTTAAGAATTGCTACTTGATTTGTACAAATAGTTTACATTAGAACTTGACAAACATGTTCACCATTTGTTGAAGGAATAGAACCTAAGGTGTTGCCGAAATCTTTGACGTGTCCTGGCAAGATGATACTTTCAGGGATCAATTCTGTAGGAGCTGATGGGAGAAATGTGCTCGAAAGTGTCCAAACGCACTGTCCACGATGATGATTTGTAGGGCTCTCCTCTCATTAGGACTCCTGTTGTAGTGCTGCTCTATGCAGTTGCTGCCACCATTGGATGACTTGGTCATCTTTCTAGATGGGAAGATGGCAGGAGAGAGCTCATTCAGAGTGGTTCCTTCAGTGCTTTGTAGGAAGACTTAGAGTCTTCTTTTGTTTGCAAGACAGCTGAGTTTCCAAGCTTGTGCTTTACTCCAAACTATCAACGAGGCTTGCCTTTTTCTACCAATTGCTTCGATGGAAAAGTTCAAACCAATTGACACGATTATTGTTTGAAAGAAGAAAAAAAGAATTGGCTGGATTACTGATAGGGCGAGAGGCAGTCACCTGCCAATGTTTCTTCTTTAGCTCCCGCCTTAGGAAGAAATGCCAGATGGAAACAACGCTCATGTAACTCAAAGAAAGATGCGGGGGTTTTCTATGTTCGAAAGACCAAGAAAACATTGTCCGCACTGAGAAACCAGGCTTTTGGAACCAAAGGAAACTTGCCGGAGCATTACGTTTTGAAAAGAGGTGAAAACAAAAATACGCCATCTGTGTTGTAGTCTCGCCAGTGACCGCTCTGAACAAGACTGTGAGGTGCTTTTCAATCTTTGCTCGGGTTACCAAAAGGATGTCTGAAAATCAAAGTAGCCAATGAAGGGTGTTAATCAATTTGATGGTTTGAGAGAAAAGAATTGCAATATTCTTTTTCTTTCGAATAGGACTTGGGAAAACAGGCCTCTTAAGAATTGCTACTTGATTTGTACAAATAGTTTACATTAGAGCTTGACAAACATGTTCACCATTTGTTGAAGGAATAGAACCTAAGGTGTTGCCGAAATCTTTGACGTGTCCTGGCAAGACGATACTTTCAGGGATCGTTTCTGTAGGAGCCAATGGGAGAAATGTGCTCGAAAGTGTCCAAACTCAGTGTCCACGATGATGATTTGTAGGGCTCTCCTCTCATTAGGACTCCTGTTGTAGTGCTGCTCTATGCAGTTGCTGCCACCATTGGATGACTTGGTCATCTTTCTAGATGGGAAGATGGCAGGAGAGAGCTCATTCAGAGTGGTTCCTTCAGTGCTTTGTAGGAAGACTTAGAGTCTTCTTTTGTTTGCAAGACAGCTGAGTTTCCAAGCTTGTGCTTTACTCCAAACTATCAACGAGGCTTGCCTTTTTCTACCAATTGCTTCGATGGAAAAGTTCAAACCAATTGACACGATTGAGGAAGCCACTGTCGTTGGTATCCCCCGCTTATTATTTAGGCATGAGGACCTTTTTTGAGCAGAATAGGTTGGGTGAGTTGGGGCTTGGTGCTGTAAATAAAGGATTGCTATGGAAGTGGCTACGGAGAGGGGAACTAGTGACTAACATTTGCGGTTTGAGGACTAGGGTGGCGGACTTGTGTTGGAGGAATTTGGCTGTCAAGGGAGTAACAAATAGACAGAAAGAGATTACGTGGCAGACTTACCATAACTGCCTGTCCTCTTTGGCCTTCTTAAAGGCGAGAGACTTGGTTAGGAGTGAACGGTGCCCAAGAGAGGGGTGTGGTGGGTGTGAAACAGTGAGACATGTGTTTTGGGAATGCAGCTTTGTAATAGAGGTGTGGAGGTTGTTGAATAAGTTTGTGCTAAAGGTGGTGGGGGTGCGGAGAGTTAATTTTGAGGCTGGAGTGTTGGGGTTGGTGGGTGGTGATCGGGAAGTGAAGAGGAAAATGTATGTGGTTTCTGCTGTGGTGAAGGAAGTGGTATGGGATGCACGGTGTGTATGGTATAGAAAGAAGGTGTTGTTAACCGAGGAGGGTTGTGTGAGGTGGTGTATGGCGAAGCTCACATATGTATTAGCGCTTGATAGACGGAGGTTGGGGGAGGAGGTGGCTGATGGGATTTGGAATGTGGGGGGAGGGTGGGGGGGGGTTGGATAGTAGTGTATATATGTAATGTTTTTAATGTGTGTGTTTTGATACTACGCTTTGCCAGTATGATGCAAGGAACGTGAACTAGTGGTTGGGTGTGTACAGCCCGGGTTTATGATTCAGTCTGACGGCAAAAAAAAGAAAAAAAAAAAAAAAACAAACTCACTGTCCACGATGATGATTTGTAGGGCTCTCCTCTCATTAGGACTCCTGTTGTAGTGCTGCTCTATGCAGTTGCTGCCACCATTGGATGACTTGGTCATCTTTCTAGATGGGAAGATGGCAGGAGAGAGCTCATTCAGAGTGGTTCCTTCAGTGCTTTGTAGGAAGTCTTAGAGTCTTCTTTTGTTTGCAAGACAGCTGAGTTTCCAAGCTTGTGCTTTACTCCAAACTATCAACGAGGCTTGCCTTTTTCTACCAATTGCTTCGATGGAAAAGTTCAAACCAATTGACACGATTATTGTTTGAAAGAAGAAAAAAAGAATTGGCTGGATTACTGATAGGGCGAGAGGCAGTCACCTGCCAATGTTTCTTCTTTAGCTCCCGCCTTAGGAAGAAATGCCAGATGGAAACAACGCTCATGTAACTCAAAGAAAGATGCGGGGGTTTTCTATGTTCGAAAGACCAAGAAAACATTGTCCGCACTGAGAAACCAGGCTTTTGGAACCAAAGGAAACTTGCCGGAGCATTACGTTTTGAAAAGAGGTGAAAACAAAAATACGCCATCTGTGTTGTAGTCTCGCCAGTGACCGCTCTGAACAAGACTGTGAGGTGCTTTTCAATCTTTGCTCGGGTTACCAAAAGGATGTCTGAAAATCAAAGTAGCCAATGAAGGGTGTTAATCAATTTGATGGTTTGAGAGAAAAGAATTGCAATATTCTTTTTCTTTCGAATAGGACTTGGGCAAACAGGCCTCTTAAGAATTGCTACTTGATTTGTACAAATAGTTTACATTAGAGCTTGACAAACATGTTCACCATTTGTTGAGGGAATAGAACCTAAGGTGTTGCCGAAATCTTTGACGTGTCCTGGCAAGACGATACTTTCAGGGATCATTTCTGTAGGAGCCGATGGGAGAAATGTGCTCGAAAGTGTCCAAACTCAGTGTCCATGATGATGATTTGTAGGGCTCTCCTCTCATTAGGACTCCTGTTGTAGTGCTGCTCTATGCAGTTGCTGCCACCATTGGATGACTTGGTCATCTTTCTAGATGGGAAGATGGCAGGAGAGAGCTCATTCAGAGTGGTTCCTTCAGTGCTTTGTAGGAAGACTTAGAGTCTTCTTTTGTTTGCAAGACAGCTGAGTTTCCAAGCTTGTGCTTTACTCCAAACTATCAACGAGGCTTGCCTTTTTCTACCAATTGCTTTGATGGAAAAGTTCAAACCAATTGACACGATTATTGTTTGCAAGAAGAAAAAAAGAATTGGCTGGATTACTGATAGGGCGAGAGGCAGTCACCTGCCAATGTTTCTTCTTTAGCTCCCGCCTTAGGAAGAAATGCCAGATGGAAACAACGCTCATGGAACTCAAAGAAAGATGCGGGGGTTTTCTATGTTCGAAAGACCAAGAAAACATTGTCCGCACTGAGAAACCAGGCTTTTGGAACCAAAGGAAACTTGCCAGAGCATTACGTTTTGAAAAGAGGTGAAAACAAAAATACGCCATCTGTGTTGTAGTCTCGCCAGTGACCGCTCTGAACAAGACTGTGAGGTGCTTTTCAATCTTTGCTCGGGTTACCAAAAGGATGTCTGAAAATAAAAGTAGCCAATAAAGGGTGTTAATCAATTTGATGGTTTGAGAGAAAAGAATTGCAATATTCTTTTTCTTTCGAATAGGACTTGGGCAAACAGGCCTCTTAAGAATTGCTACTTGATTTGTACAAATAGTTTACATTAGAACTTGACAAACATGTTCACCATTTGTTGAAGGAATAGAACCTAAGGTGTTGCCGAAATCTTTGACGTGTCCTGGCAAGAAGATAATTTCAGGGATCATTTCTGTAGGAGCCGATGGGAGAAATGTGCTCGAAAGTGTCCAAACTCAGTGTCCACGATGATGATTTGTAGGGCTCTCCTCTCATTAGGACTCCTGTTGTAGTGCTGCTCTATGCAGTTGCTGCCACCATTGGATGACTTGGTCATCTTTCTAGATGGGAAGATGGCAGGAGAGAGCTCATTCAGAGTGGTTCCTTCAGTGCTTTGTAGGAAGACTTAGAGTCTTCTTTTGTTTGCAAGACAGCTGAGTTTCCAAGCTTGTGCTTTACTCCAAACTATCAACGAGGCTTGCCTTTTTCTACCAATTGCTTCGATGGAAAAGTTCAAACCAATTGACACGATTATTGTTTGTAAGAAGAAAAAAAGAATTGGCTGGATTACTGATAGGGCGAGAGGCAGTCACCTGCCAATGTTTCTTCTTTAGCTCCCGCCTTAGGAAGAAATGCCAGATGGAAACAACGCTCATGGAACTCAAAGAAAGATGCAGGGGTTTTCTATGTTCGAAAGACCAAGAAAACATTGTCCACACTGAGAAACCAGGCTTTTGGAACCAAAGGAAACTTGCCAGAGCATTACGTTTTGAAAAGAGGTGAAAACAAAAATACGCCATCTGTGTTGTAGTCTTGCCAGTGAGCGCTCTGAACAAGACTGTGAGGTGCTTTTCAATCTTTGCTCGGGTTACCAAAAGGATGTCTGAAAATCAAAGTAGCCAATGAAGGGTGTTAATCAATTTGATGGTTTGAGAGAAAAGAATTGCAATATTCTTTTTCTTTCGAATAGGACTTGGGCAAACAGGCCTCTTAAGAACTGCTACTTGATTTGTACAAATAGTTTACATTAGAGCTAGAGATGAGCGAATCGAACATGGCGAAGTGGAATTCGTTTCAAAGATCAGGAAAAATTCGATTCGCGCCGAATCCGAAAATTAGCAAACATCGGATGCACGAATCGAATTTTCCCAAAAATGGTGGCGACATGTGTGGCGACGGAGCGGGGATCTCTGGGAAGGCGCACAGACAAGGCGCGCTGACCCATAATGCATTCATTCATGACATGTGATAGCATTAGCCAATCAGCATCCAGCCAGCCAGCATTGTGTAATGGTGGAGCTATAAATTGCGGCCATCTTACAATTCTCCATTAGCCTCCGGTCATTCAAGAGAGACAGACCTGTCTGTATTAGGGACAGAGTTAGGGCCAGAGAGACTTTAGGGCCACAGAATCGTTACTTAGGGACACAGAATCGTTACTTAGGGACACAGAATCGTTACTCAGGGACACAGAATTGTTACTCAAGGACACAGAATTGTTACTCAGGGACACAGATTCGTTACCCAGGGACAGACACAGAATTGTTACTCAGGGACACAGAATTGTTACTGAGGGACACAGAATCGTTAGGGACACTGAATTGTTACTCAGGGACACAGAATCGTTACTCAGGGACACAGAATTGTTACTCAGGGACAGACACAGAATTGTTACTCAGGGACACAGAATTGTTACTCAGGGACACAGAATTGTTACTGAGGGACACAGAATCGTTACTCAGGGACACAGAATTGTTACTCAGGGACACAGAATTGTTACTGAGGGACACAGAATCGTTACTCAGGGACACAAAATTGTTACTCAGGGACACATAATTGTTACTGAGGGACACAGAATCGTTACTCAGGGACACAGAATTGTTACTCAGGGACACAGAATTGTTACTCGGGACAAAGAATTGTTACTGAGGGACACAGAATCGTTACTCAGGGACATAGAATCGTTACTCAGGGACACAGAATTGTTACTCAGGGACACAGAATCGTTACTCAGGGACACAGAATTGTTACTCAGGGACACAGAATTGTTACTGAGGGACACAGAATCGTTACTGAGGGACACAGAATTGTTACTCAGGGACACAGAATTGTTACTCAGGGACACAGAATTGTTACTCAGGGACAGACACAGAATTGTTACTCAGGGACACAGAATCGTTACTGAGGGACACAGAATCGTTACTCAGGGACACAAAATCGTTACTCAGGGACACAGAATTGTTACTCAGGAACACAGAATCGTTACTCAGGGACACAGAATCGTTACTGAGGGACACAGAATCGTTACTGAGGGACACAGAATTGTTACTCAGGGACACAGAATCGATACTGAGGGACACAGAATCGTTACTGAGGGACACAGAATCGTTACTGAGGGACACAGAATCGTTACTGAGGGACACAGAATCGTTACTGAGGGACACAGAATTGTTACTCAGGGACACAGAATTGTTACTCAGGGACACAGAATAGTTACTCAGGGACACAGAATTGTTACTCAGGGACACAGAATTGTTACTCAGGGACACAGAATCGTTACTCAGGGACACAGAATCGTTGAATTAAAGAGTATGTCAGACAACACGCAGAGGAGTGGCAGAGGAGGCAATGTTTCAGGAGCGAGCAGACGTGGCAGCAGAGGAAGGGGTCGAGGCAGCACTAGTCATCCGGTGTCATCCAGCGGTCGTGTCTCCACCGACAACCCTGCTGTCATCGATTGGTTGGCTTGGTCGTCTTCCTCTTCCCAGGTCACCTCTGACACCTACAGCCAACGGTCGGTGGGTACGTCAGACACAACCGTTAGTTGGCATGGCCCGGGAGTAAGCCCACTGAAATCACGTGTCCTCTACCTGCCCCTGTCCTTTGGTGTTCCCTCACCAAGCGAAGTATTGCATGCTGTGGGCTCAGCCCCACTGTACAGTGAGGAAGAGCTAACAGAGGGCGGTCAGGAACGGGGGGAGACAGCCGCCTCTTCAGCAGCCAGGCGAAGAAGTACTGGCGAGGAGAGTGGCTCGGTAGCCAGTCTAGAGACAGGTCTGTCTCCTGACCCACACACAGCCGAGGGGGCAAGTAGTGAGGCGGAGACCCTAATTGATGATGATGAGGCTGCCTTGTCGTCATCTGCCAGGCCCGTAATCTGCCATGGGCCCCCGTACCGACTCCTCATGCTGCTGCCAGGCCCGTAATCTGTCATGGGCCCCTGTACCACCTCCTCATGCTGCTGCCAGGTCCAGAGTGTGTCATGGGTCCCTGTACAGCCTCCCAATGCTGCTGCCAGGCCCGTAATCTGCCATGGGCCCCCGTACCGACTCCTCATGCTGCTGCCAGGCCCGTAATCTGTCATGGGCCCCTGTACCGCCTCCTCATGCTGCTGCCAGGTCCAGAGTGTGTCATGGGTCCCTGTACGGCCTCCCATTGCTGCTGTCTCCATCGCCACACTCTGCCATGTGCCACTTCAGGTCTCCTCACACTGCTGGTGGGTTCCATTTTGTCATAGGGTGCTGGCAGATTACGGGCATCCCATTGCTGCTGCCAGGCCCGTAATCTGCCATGGGCCCCCGTACCGACTCCTCATGCTGCTGCCAGGCCCGTAGTCTGTCATGGGCCCCTGTACCGCCTCCTCATGCTGCTGCCAGGTCCAGAGTGTGTCATGGGTCCCTGTACGGTCTCCCATTGCTGCTGTCTTCATCGCCACACTCTGCCATGTGCCATGTGCCACTTTCAGGTCTCCTCACACTGCTGGTGGGTTCCATTTTGTCATAGGGTGCTGGCAGATTACGGGCCTCCCATTGCTGCTGCCAGGCCCGTAATCTGCCATGGGCCCCCGTACCATGTGTGTCATGGGTCCCTGTACGGCCTCCCATTGCTGCTGTCTCCATCGCCACACTCTGCCATGTGCCACTTTCAGGTCTCCTCACACTGCTGGTGGGTTCCATTTTTTCATAGGGTGCTGTATGGCCTCCCATTGCTGCTGCCTCCACCGCCACACTGTGGCTCCACACTCTGGTTTTGGCCCCGTGACTGCCCAAATGAGTGAAGTGTGCGGTGATTCTAAGATCGAAGGCACTCATCTGCATGTCATACTGACTGACAGTATTATTTCTCTTCCCCAGCAGACTCCAAGGGCATTTAAATTAAAGGTACAGTGTTCTGCACTAATATAAAGGCTCTCTGAAGCCTAGAAACACCCTTTTTATAAGTTAAATTCGCAGCGAATATATTCGACTCGAATCAAATTTATTCCGCAAATTCGCTGAATCAGCCGAATCGAATTTTTGAATAATTCGCTCATCTCTAATTAGAGCTTGACAAACATGTTCACCATTTGTTGAAGGAATAGAACCTAAGGTGTTGCCGAAATCTTTGACGTGTCCTGGCTAGATGATACTTTCAGGGATCTTTTCTGTAGGAGCCGATGGGAGAAATGTGCTCGAAAGTGCCCAAACTCCCTGTCCATGATGATGATGATTTGTAGGGCTCTCCTCTCATTAGGACTCCTGTTGTAGTGCTGCTCTATGCAGTTGCTGTCACTATTGGATGACTTGGTCATCTTTCTAGATGGGAAGATGGCAGAAGAGAGCTCATTCAGAGTGGTTCCTTCAGTGCTTTGTAGGAAGACTTAGAGTCTTCTTTTGTTTGCAAGACAGCTGAGTTTCCAAGCTTGTGCTTTACTCCAAACTATCAACGAGGCTTGCCTTTTTCTACCAATTGCTTCGATGGAAAAGTTCAAACCAATTGACATGATTATTGTTTGTAAGAAGAAAAAAAGAATTGGCTGGATTACTGATAGGGCGAGAGGCAGTCACCTGCCAATGTTTCTTCTTTAGCTCCCGCCTTAGGAAGAAATGCCAGATGGAAACAACGCTCATGGAACTCAAAGAAAGATGCGGGGGTTTTCTATGTTCGAAAGACCAAGAAAACATTGTCCGCACTGAGAAACCAGGCTTTTGGAACCAAAGGAAACTTGCCAGAGCATTACGTTTTGAAAAGAGGTGAAAACAAAAATACGCCATCTGTGTTGTAGTCTCGCCAGTGACCGCTCTGAACAAGACTGTGAGGTGCTTTTCAATCTTTGCTCGGGTTACCAAAAGGATGTCTGAAAATCAAAGTAGCCAATGAAGGGTGTTAATCAATTTGATGGTTTGAGAGAAAAGAATTGCAATATTCTTTTTCTTTCGAATAGGACTTGGGCAAACAGGCCTCTTAAGAATTGCTACTTGATTTGTACAAATAGTTTACATTAGAGCTTGACAAACATGTTCACCATTTTTTTTTTTTTTTTTTAAATTTAAATATTTATTAATTTTTTCATGTTATTACAAAAATTCCATAAGAAGAAACACAATACATATAAATAATCCATACATTTCTACTTTGTCCTTCCTATTTACCTCTTTTCTTTCCCTTCCCTCCCAACCCACCTTTTCCCCCCTTCCCCCCTCCCTCCCCTCTGCAAGATCTCCAATCTCTCAAGGCCCGATAACTTTAAATAACTTTCCTAGTTTAGAGTTTTCTATATTTCTCTTTTAGTCCTGATTTTTCCCATTTTTCCCATTTTTCCCATCGCGAGTAGTATAATTTCAACCTGTCTTCCTGAGTATAATAAGATTTTTCCATTCTACTGATCTGGTTTACCCTATTGATCCAATCCTCCTCCGTCGGCACCTCTGTCTTCCACCAAAACTTGGGGATCAACCCTTTTGCAGCACTTAAGTAGTACCATACTCCTGATTCTTTGTATCTATTTACTGCTGTCTCAACATTATGTAGGAGACACATGTTTGGGTCTAATCCTATGTTATTTCCAGTTATTATTTCTATTAAATTGACTATTGTCTTCCAGAAATCCTGAATTTTTGGACATTGCCACCAAATATGAAACACCGTGCCCTCCTCCCCACATCCTCTCCAACACATTTTTGACTTCTCCCCCCTCATCCTGTGCTCAGTGCTCGGTGTAATATGCCATCGCGTCAGACATTTATAGTTGATCTCAACGTCTCTCATACTAACACTCTCGTGAACTAATCTAAATATCTTATTCTGTTGATCTTCATCTATCTCCACCTCCATGTCTCTTTCCCAATTTGTTATAAAAATTAACTTTGTGTCTGTGTCTAATTCTGTGAGTATTTTATACATTTTTGTAACACCGTGTTTCCCATCTCGCCGTGTTTCTAGTAGCCTTTCAAACATATTCCACTCATTTTTTAATCTCAAGGGTTTTGGGAGAGTTCCAATAAAACATTTTAATTGTTGATATTTCCACTCATCTATTTTAGTAAACATATCTCCTCCCCTCTCTTTTAGTTCTTTAAATGTTTTCAGTTCCCCCTCTATCAATACGTCTCTCAATTGGATATCTTCCTTTTTAAACCATCTCCCTGATATCTCCTCTTTTCCTGGAGGGAAAAATTCCGTGTTTGCAAGAGGCATTAATATAGAATTGAATTCCCATTTCATATGTTTGTGTAAATTATCCCATAGCTTTAACACATTTAAAGTGTAAGTGCTTGTGCTTTCTTTAATTGTTCTATGATGTGCTGGAACCCATATCATCTTACTCAACTTAATTCCACTCAGTTCGTTTTCTATTTTTACCCAACTTTTCCCCTTATAGTTTAAAGTCCAATCATAAATTCTTGCTAAAATTACAGCTTTGTAATATCTCTTAACATCAGGTAGTCCCATCCCCCCTTTCTCTTTAGTCCTACTTAGTGTTTCATATGATATTCTTGGTTTTTTATTCCTCCATATATATCTTGTTAGCATTCTTCTCATTATCTTAAAAAACGCCTCTGGGAGTTTGATTGGGATCATTTGAAATTTATAGAGTATTTTAGGTATAATTACCATTTTAATTAGGTTTATACGTCCTAGCCATGATGGGTTTCCTCCTTCTAATCTTTTTAGTTCGTCCTTCGTCTCATTTATCAGAGAAATATAGTTTAATCTATACAGTTGTTTATGTGAGGTAGCAAGTTTTATTCCTAGGTATTTTATATCTTTTTCTCTCCAAATAAAGGGGAATTCTTTTTGTAGTTTTTCTTTTTCGCTCTTTGGTATATTAATGTTCAGAATCTCTGTTTTTGTTGGGTTAATTTTTAGATTTGATAGTTCACCATATTCCTTCAAGATCTTCATTATACTTGGTAGTGTTATTCAGGGGTTGCCTACATAAAACAGAAGGTCGTCCGCAAAGGCCGCTACTTTATGTTCTATGTTTTCTATCTGTATTCCCTTTATCGCTCCACTATTCCTTATTATTGATAGCAGGGGTTCCAATGTCAAAACATACAGCAAGGGGGACAATGGACATCCTTGTCTTGTTCCATTGGACATCCCGATGGATTCCGACCTCTCCCCATTTACCGTGATGATTGCGGTGGGCTCCCTATATAATTTACCTATCCACTCACGCATTCTCTCTCCAATCCCCAACACTTCCAAGTTGTCCATCATAAAGCCCCAGTCCACTCTATCAAACGCCTTTTCGGCATCAATTGACAAGAGCACCACCGGGGCTTTCCCTTTTCTGCTTTTCTGAATAAGCATCAAAGTTCTCAACCCATTGTCTCTACCCTCTCTTCCCCGGACAAATCCCACCTGGTCTCCATGGATCCATTCGGGCATTAGCTCTTTCATCCTGTTTGCTAGGACCTTTGTGTACAACTTGGTATCAGTGTTCAATAATGAAATTGGTCTGTAGCTAGAGCACTGAGAAGGATCTTTTCCCTCCTTGTGAATGAGAACAACATGGGCCTGAAGGGATTCCCTCCTCCCCTCCATCCCACCTCCCAAGTCATTCATATATTTCTTTAACTTTGGTAACAGTACTTCACAAAATTTTTTATAGTACTTAATTGTATAACCATCCGGGCCTGGGCTTTTCCCTCCCCCTGTATTTCTTAATGCTACTTCTATTTCTTCCTGAGAAATTTCTGATTCCAAGGAGTTCAATAGTGTTTCACTGAGCTTTGGCAATCCCGCATTTTTTAAATATATCATCCTTTTTTCATTAATACCTTCTCTATTTTCTTTTGGTGAACCTTGGTGGCTGATGTTGTACAACTTTCTATAGTACTCTGTGAATACTTTAATGATTTCTTTAGTTGAGTGGACCAACTCCCCCTTAGGGCTTTTTATCTTTTCTATATAATTCCTGTTTTTCTTTTTATTCAGGGCTCTCATTAAGTTTTTTCCTGGTCGATCGCCCCATCTATATCTTTCACCCAATACCTTGTTATATACTCTTCTCCTCTCCTCCTCCATCAATCTCTCTAATTCATCTCTTTTATCCATTAGCTTCTGTCTTGTTTCTATTGTTATTTTCTTCTTATGTATCTGCTCCAACTCCAGGATTTCCTTTAAAAGTCCACTAACCCTCTCTCTTCTTTCTTTTTTTTTCCTTGCTCCCATCGCAATCAAGATTCCTCTTATATATACCTTATGACTTTCCCATACTGTAGCTGTCGATACTTCCTCTGTCTCATTCTCTTTGAAATATACCTTAATCTCTTCCTTGATCTTCTGCACAATATCCTCATCAAAGAGAAGAGCCTCATTTAACCTCCATCCTAGACCTCCCGTCCACCTTTTCCCCCATCCTATTTTCATTATGACTGGGGCATGGTCCGAAAAAGTTCTTGTCTCTATTTCTATTTTAACCAGCATTTCAATGAGTTGATGATCTATTAGAATATAATCCAGTCTCGAGTATATCTCGTGTGCATTAGAGAAGAAGGTATAGTCTCTGTCTTTCATATGCATCATTCTCCAGGTGTCCACCAGTTGGTACTCGTGGATCGCCTTCTTCAAGGCTCTCAGAGACCTACCCCCCTCTCTCTGCACAAGGGAGGTTGCATCCTTTTGTGGGTCCATACAAAGATTTAAATCTCCTGCTATTATCAAATGCCCTTTTTTAAAGTCTATTAATTTTTTCAACAAACCCTTCAAAAAGATCTCAGGTTTCTTGTTGGGGCAGTATATATTGGCTAGTGTACATTCAATTCCCTGAAGTTTACCCTTCAAAAACAGGAATCTCCCTTCCGGGTCAGTCTTTCTATCTTCCAACTCAAATCTCATGTTCTTTGCCAATCCTATTGCCACCCCCTTTGCTCTTTTGATTGGAGAGTCAGCATAATACCATGTTGGATAATATTTGGATTTTAATTTCACATTTGATTCTATCTCAAAATGTGTCTCCTGTAGAAATACCACTGACGTTGCCCTGTGATGTAACTCTTTAAACATTTTAAATCTTTTCCCAGGACAATTCAACCCATTCACATTATATGTTATAAACTGTATTTCTTCCATCCTTCTTAATTCTGTCTCTCTCTCTTCTAATTCGTCTCTTCCTATTAGGCCCGAATATCTTGCAGAATATTAGCCCCACGGCCCCTCCCCCCCCTTCCCCCCACCCAATCCCTGTCTCCCCCCCCCCCCCCGCCCCCACCCCCCCTCTCTTGTTTTTCCCCTACCCATATTTAGGCTTATAAACTGCCTATAAATCATTTGTGGAACTATTTCCACGGTTGATTTAAAATACTGGGATTAAGCTCCGCCCATGGACTGCTCACCTCTCCTCCGAACTCCCTAGCTCCCCTTTCTCTATCAACTGGGCTCAACAATACCCTTTACTTCCCTCCCTTAACCGGAGCTTCCAGATGGACTTCCACTTCAACAAGGGGGCTACAAAAGGGGCTAGGGAAAAGATAGAGAAAAGAAAAAGCATATATTTTACTTAATTCTCCCTCCCCTTTCTCCCCAACGCCAGAACCTCCCTCCCCCTCCCCCCGACCCGCTGCCAGTCCCCCTGTCTTGTATCATCCGTATCTTCTTTTTCTTCTTCCCACCCAATTATCTCCATTCTTTGCAAGTCCAGTCTATCACAAAAATCTCTCAGTTCCTCCGGGAATCTCAGGTATGCTGTGACCCCATTTTTCCAGCCAATTAGAGATGCCGAAGTACCCCATCTATATTGCACATTCTGTTTTCTCATTTGCTCTAATAGAAGTCTCAGGGATCTCCTTCTCCATAGAGTCTCTGATGTTAAATCCGCAAAAATTTGAATAGTCAAGTCTCCATACTTAATTAACGATCTTCCCTTGATCTTTTCCCAAATCTCATTTTTGACCCCAAACTTCTGGAACTGGACAACTATATCTCTCGATCTTTCCCTCTCAGTATCTTGTTTAAATTTTCCTATTCTGAACACTCTATCCAGTTCAATCACTTCTGTTTCAGGTCTGTTTCTTATGGAGTTTAAGATTTTATTAACTAGTTCATATAATATTTCCCCTTTTGCAGATTCTGGAATTCCTCGCACCCTAAGGTTACACCTTCTTTCTTTATTTTCTTGAATTTCCATCCTATAAAACAATTTTTTCTGGGTTTTCTCCAAATGGATTATTTTTTTCCTTAGATTATCTATGGTTTGGGCCTGGGTTTTGACTTTCTCCTCTGTTTCTTCCATTCTCGATAGCAGATGGCCTAAGTCGTTTCGAATAGCTGTCATTTCATGTTTTATCATTTTCTCCAAACTTTGAAACATTTCTATCATCTCCTTCTTATTCGGTACTTGTAGTTCACCATCAAGTTCTTTTTTTCCCGGGCCATCCGCTATTTGTTGGCTACAACTGCTGTTCATACCCAGTGATAGTCTCGGGCTGTTTCCTGAGCTAGTGTCCATTTCCCCTTTAGCGCTTGTACCTTGGGCCCTTTCTGGCGTAATGTTTCCATATGATGTAAATTTCTTTATCGTGCCTGATTGGGACCCTTTGAGCCCTGCTCCCTTAGGACCTTTATTCTTCATATCCTCTTTTAGTCTTTTGCCTTCTATATTCTCTAGATGGAAATTGTACCTCTCTCTTATGATTTATGATCCAGACGGGTTTACTACTTTTGCTTATGCTCTCCTAGGGGTGTGTGGGACTCTTCTCTTCTGAACCCAGGGAATCCTCCCCTCTCCTCCTTAACCCCTTGGACCCCAATGTCACTCAGGAGTCAACCAGACAATAGACCCCCAGCAGCTCTCACTCACCCTTCTCTTCCCAGGACGGTAGCTCCAAGTTTGGGTGGAGGGCCTTCACAACAGCTCTGTCCTGGGGGGGGGTTCCTCTGGGCTTCCAACGCTGTAGCTCTTTTTCTCTGTCAGGATTTCGTCCAAGGGATGCAGGGTGGGTCTCCTGGCACTCCCGGGTCTACCTGGCCCAAGATCGAGCAGTCAGCTGGCCGGGGGCTCCAGGCAGCAGTGAACCGGGGGGCTGCAGACAGTAAGTAACCGGAGTTTATGGGCAGCAGTTGGCCAGGGGGTTGTGGGCGACAGAGAGCCGGTAACCCAAGCCGGCGTCTCCCTGTCAGTCAGGCGGCCAGCTGGCTTCCTCTTCTCCCAGAGATCCTCCGCGGCTACCACACGCCCCCGCCACGTCACCTCGTCCTCCAGCGGTCCGGGTCTCTCTCTCGTGAAGCTCCGGAGGGGCTGGCGCTTCACTGCAACCTTCGTCCGGCTTCCATCACCGGCTCTCCGGGCTCTATTCAGCGTCCCTCCAGACTCCGGTGAGTCAGGTCCTAAAGGTCACTAGGGAGGTCGGGGAGCGGAACCTAGCCGATAGCTAGTGCCGCTCACTCCCCACTGCCGCCATGTTCAGGCTCCTCCCTCAGGGTCCAACATGTTTGTTGAAGGAATAGAACCTAAGGTGTTGCCGAAATCTTTGACGTGTCCTGGCAAGACGATACTTTCAGGGATCATTTCTGTAGGAGCCGATGGGAGAAATGTGCTTGAAAGTGTCCAAACTCACTGTCCACGATGATGATTTGTAGGGCTCTCCTCTCATTAGGACTCCTGTTGTAGTGCTGCTCTATGCAGTTGCTGCCACCATTGGATGACTTGGTCATCTTTTTAGATGGGAAGATGGCAGGAGAGAGCTCATTCAGAGTGGTTCCTTCAGTGCTTTGTAGGAAGACTTAGAGTCTTCTTTTGTTTGCAAGACAGCTGAGTTTCCAAGCTTGTGCTTTACTCCAAACTATCAACGAGGCTTGCCTTTTTCTACCAATTGCTTCGATGCAAAAGTTCAAACCAATTGACACGATTATTGTTTGTAAGAAGAAAAAAAGAATTGGCTGGATTACTGATAGGGAGAGAGGCAGTCACCTGCCAATGTTTCTTCTTTAGCTCCCGCCTTAGGAAGAAATGCCAGATGGAAACAACGCTCATGGAACTCAAAGAAAGATGCGGGGGTTTTCTATGTTCGAAAGACCAAGAAAACATTGTCCGCACTGAGAAACCAGGCTTTTGGAACCAAAGGAAACTTGCCAGAGCATTACGTTTTGAAAAGAGGTGAAAACAAAAATACGCCATCTGTGTTGTAGTCTCGCCAGTGACCGCTCTGAACAAGACTGTGAGGTGCTTTTCAATCTTTGCTCGGGTTACCAAAAGGATGTCTGAAAATCAAAGTAGCCAATGAAGGGTGTTAATCAATTTGATGGTTTGAGAGAAAAGAATTGCAATATTCTTTTTCTTTCGAATAGGACTTGGGCAAACAGGCCTCTTAAGAATTGCTACTTGATTTGTACAAATAGTTTACATTAGAGCTTGACAAACATGTTCACCATTTGTTGAAGGAATAGAACCTAAGGTGTTGCCGAAATCTTTGACGTGTCCTGGCAAGACAATACTTTCAGGGATCATTTCTGTAGGAGCCGATGGGAGAAATGTTCTCGAAAGTGTCCAAACTCACTGTCCACAATGATGATTTGTAGGGCTCTCCTCTCATTAGGACTCCTGTTGTAGTGCTGCTCTATGCGGTTGCTGCCACCATTGGATGACTTGGTCATCTTTCTAGATGGGAAGATGGCAGGAGAGAGCTCATTCAGAGTGGTTCCTTCAGTGCTTTTTAGAAAGACTTAGAGTCTTCTTTTGTTTGCAAGACAGCTGAGTTTCCAAGCTTGTGCTTTACTCCAAACTATCAACGAGGCTTGCCTTTTTCTACAAATTGCTTAGATGGAAAAGTTCAAACCAATTGACACGATTATTGTTTGTAAGAAGAAAAAAAGAATTGGCTGGATTACTGATAGGGCGAGAGGCAGTCACCTGCCAATGTTTCTTCTTTAGCTCCCGCCTTAGGAAGAAATGCCAGATGGAAACAACGCTCATGGAACTCAAAGAAAGATGCGGGGGTTTTCTATGTTCGAAAGACCAAGAAAACATTGTCCGTACTGAGAAACCAGGCTTTTGGAACCAAAGGAAACTTGCCAGAGCATTACGTTTTGAAAAGAGGAAAAAAACAAAAATACGCCATCTGTGTTGTAGTCTCGCCAGTGACCGCTCTGAACAAGACTGTGAGGTGCTTTTCAATCTTTGCTCGGGTTACCAAAAGGATGTCTGAAAATCAAAGTAGCCAATGAAGGGTGTTAATCAATTTGATGGTTTGAGAGAAAAGAATTGCAATATTCTTTTTCTTTTGAATAGGACTTGGGCAAACAGGCCTCTTAAGAATTGCTACTTGATTTGTACAAATTGTTTACATTAGAGCTTGACAAACATGTTCACCATTTGTTGAAGGAATAGAACCCAAGTTGTTGCCGAAATCTTTGACGTGTCCTGGCAAGACGATACTTTCAGGGATCATTTCTGTAGGAGCGGATGGGAGAAATGTGCTCGAAAGTGTCCAAACTCACTGTCCACAATGATGATTTGTAGGGCTCTCCTCTCATTAGGACTCCTGTTATAGTGCTGCTCTATGCAGTTGCTGCCACCATTGGGTGACTTGGTCATCTTTTTAGATGGGAAGATGGCAGGAGAGAGCTCATTCAGAGTGGTTCCTTCAGTGCTTTGTAGGAAGACTTAGAGTCTTCTTTTGTTTGCAAGACAGCTGAGTTTCCAAGCTTGTGCTTTACTCCAAACTATCAACGAGGCTTGCCTTTTTCTACCAATTGCTTCGATGGAAAAGTTCAAACCAATTGACACGATTATTGTTTGTAAGAAGAAAAAAAGAATTGGCTGGATTACTGATAGGGCGAGAGGCAGTCACCTGCCAATGTTTCTTCTTTAGCTCCCGCCTTAGGAAGAAATGCCAGATGGAAACAACGCTCATGGAACTCAAAGAAAGATGCAGGGGTTTTCTATGTTCGAAAGACCAAGAAAACATTGTCCGTACTGAGAAACCAGGCTTTTGGAACCAAAGGAAACTTGCCAGAGCATTACGTTTTGAAAAGAGGTGAAAACAAAAATACGCCATCTGTGTTGTAGTCTCGCCAGTGACCGCTCTGAACAAGACTGTGAGGTGCTTTTCAATCTTTGCTCGGGTTACCAAAAGGATGTCTGAAAATCAAAGTAGCCAATGAAGGGTGTTAATCAATTTGATGGTCTGAGAGAAAAGAATTGCAATATTCTTTTTCTTTCGAATAGGACTTGGGCAAACAGGCCTCTTAAGAATTGCTACTTGATTTGTACAAATAGTTTACATTAGAGCTTGACAAACATGTTCACCATTTGTTGAAGGAATAGAACCTAAGGTGTTGCCGAAATCTTTGACGTGTCCTGGCAAGACTAGACTTTCAGGGATCATTTCTGTAGGAGCCGATGGGAGAAATGGGCTTGAAAGTGTCCAAACTCACTGTCCACGATGATGATTTGTAGGGCTCTCCTCTCATTAGGACTCCTGTTTTAGTGCTGCTCTATGCAGTTGCTGACACCATTGGATGACTTTATCATTTTTCTAGATGGGAAGATGGCAGGAGAGAGCTCATTCAGAGTGGTTCCTTCAGTGCTTTGTAGGAAGACTTAGAGTCTTCTTTTGTTTGCAAGACAGCTGAGTTTCCAAGCTTGTGCTTTACTCCAAACTATCAACGAGGCTTGCCTTTTTCTACCAATTACTTAGATGGAAAAGTTCAAACCAATTGACACGATTATTGTTTGTAAGAAGAAAAAAAGAATTGGCTGGATTACTGATAGGGCGAGAGGCAGTCACCTGCCAATGTTTCTTCTTTAGCTCCCGCCTTAGGAAGAAATGCCAGATGGAAACAACGCTCATGGAACTCAAAGAAAGATGCGGGGGTTTTCTATGTTCGAAAGAACAAGAAAACATTGTCCGCACTGAGAAACCAGGCTTTTGGAACCAAAGGAAACTTGCCAGAGCATTACGTTTTGAAAAGAGGTGAAAACAAAAATACGCCATCTGTGTTGTAGTCTCGCCAGTGACCGCTCTGAACAAGACTGTGAGGTGCTTTTCAATCTTTGCTCGGGTTACCAAAAGGATGTCTGAAAACCAAAGTAGCCAATGAAGGGTGTTAATCAATTTGATGGTTTGAGAGAAAAGAATTGCAATATTCTTTTTCTTTCGAATAGGACTTGGGCAAACAGGCCTCTTAAGAATTGCTACTTGATTTGTACAAATTGTTTACATTAGAGCTTGACAAACATGTTCACCATTTGTTGAAGGAATAGAACCTAAGGTGTTGCCGAAATCTTTGACGTGTCCTGGCAAGACTATACTTTCAGGAAACATTTCTGTAGGAGCCGATGGGAGAAATGTGCTCGAAAGTGTCCAAACTCACTGTCCACGATGATGATTTGTAGGGCTCTCCTCTCATTAGGACTCCTGTTGTAGTGCTGCTCTATGCAGTTGCTGCCACCATTGGATGACTTGGTCATCTTTCTAGATGGGAAGATGGCAGGAGAGAGCTCATTCAGAGTGGTTCCTTCAGTGCTTTGTAGGAAGACTTAGAGTCTTCTTTTGTTTGCAAGACAGCTGAGTTTCCAAGCTTGTGCTTTACTCCAAACTATCAACGAGGCTTGCCTTTTTCTACCAATTGCTTTGATGGAAAAGTTCAAACCAATTGACACGATTATTGTTTGCAAGAAGAAAAAAAGAATTGGCTGGATTACTGATAGGGCGAGAGGCAGTCACCTGCCAATGTTTCTTCTTTAGCTCCCGCCTTAGGAAGAAATGCCAGATGGAAACAACGCTCATGGAACTCAAAGAAAGATGCGGGGGTTTTCTATGTTCGAAAGACCAAGAAAACATTGTCCGCACTGAGAAACCAGGCTTTTGGAACCAAAGGAAACTTGCCAGAGCATTACGTTTTGAAAAGAGGTGAAAACAAAAATACGCCATCTGTGTTGTAGTCTCGCCAGTGACCGCTCTGAACAAGACTGTGAGGTGCTTTTCAATCTTTGCTCGGGTTACCAAAAGGATGTCTGAAAACCAAAGTAGCCAATAAAGGGTGTTAATCAATTTGATGGTTTGAGAGAAAAGAATTGCAATATTCTTTTTCTTTCGAATAGGACTTGGGCAAACAGGCCTCTTAAGAATTGCTACTTGATTTGTACAAATAGTTTACATTAGAACTTGACAAACATGTTCACCATTTGTTGAAGGAATAGAACCTAAGGTGTTGCCGAAATCTTTGACGTGTCCTGGCAAGAAGAGAATTTCAGGGATCATTTCTGTAGGAGCCGATGGGAGAAATGTGCTCGAAAGTGTCCAAACTCAGTGTCCACGATGATGATTTGTAGGGCTCTCCTCTCATTAGGACTCCTGTTGTAGTGCTGCTCTATGCAGTTGCTGCCACCATTGGATGACTTGGTCATCTTTCTAGATGGGAAGATGGCAGGAGAGAGCTCATTCAGAGTGGTTCCTTCAGTGCTTTGTAGGAAGACTTAGAGTCTTCTTTTGTTTGCAAGACAGCTGAGTTTCCAAGCTTGTGCTTTACTCCAAACTATCAACGAGGCTTGCCTTTTTCTACCAATTGCTTCGATGGAAAAGTTCAAACCAATTGACACGATTATTGTTTGTAAGAAGAAAAAAAGAATTGGCTGGATTACTGATAGGGCGAGAGGCAGTCACCTGCCAATGTTTCTTCTTTAGCTCCCGCCTTAGGAAGAAATGCCAGATGGAAACAACGCTCATGGAACTCAAAGAAAGATGCAGGGGTTTTCTATGTTCGAAAGACCAAGAAAACATTGTCCACACTGAGAAACCAGGCTTTTGGAACCAAAGGAAACTTGCCAGAGCATTACGTTTTGAAAAGAGGTGAAAACAAAAATACGCCATCTGTGTTGTAGTCTTGCCAGTGAGCGCTCTGAACAAGACTGTGAGGTGCTTTTCAATCTTTGCTCGGGTTACCAAAAGGATGTCTGAAAATCAAAGTAGCCAATGAAGGGTGTTAATCAATTTGATGGTTTGAGAGAAAAGAATTGCAATATTCTTTTTCTTTCGAATAGGACTTGGGCAAACAGGCCTCTTAAGAACTGCTACTTGATTTGTACAAATAGTTTACATTAGAGCTAGAGATGAGCGAATCGAACATGGCGAAGTGGAATTCGTTTCAAAGATCAGGAAAAATTCGATTCGCGCCGAATCCGAAAATTAGCAAACATCGGATGCACGAATCGAATTTTCCCAAAAATGGTGGCGACATGTGTGGCGACGGAGCGGGGATCTCTGGGAAGGCGCACAGACAAGGCGCGCTGACCCATAATGCATTCATTCATGACATGTGATAGCATTAGCCAATCAGCATCCAGCCAGCCAGCATTGTGTAATGGTGGAGCTATAAATTGCGGCCATCTTACAATTCTCCATTAGCCTCCGGTCATTCAAGAGAGACAGACCTGTCTGTATTAGGGACAGAGTTAGGGCCAGAGAGACTTTAGGGCCACAGAATCGTTACTTAGGGACACAGAATCGTTACTTAGGGACACAGAATCGTTACTCAGGGACACAGAATTGTTACTCAAGGACACAGAATTGTTACTCAGGGACACAGATTCGTTACCCAGGGACAGACACAGAATTGTTACTCAGGGACACAGAATTGTTACTGAGGGACACAGAATCGTTAGGGACACTGAATTGTTACTCAGGGACACAGAATCGTTACTCAGGGACACAGAATTGTTACTCAGGGACAGACACAGAATTGTTACTCAGGGACACAGAATTGTTACTCAGGGACACAGAATTGTTACTGAGGGACACAGAATCGTTACTCAGGGACACAGAATTGTTACTCAGGGACACAGAATTGTTACTGAGGGACACAGAATCGTTACTCAGGGACACAAAATTGTTACTCAGGGACACATAATTGTTACTGAGGGACACAGAATCGTTACTCAGGGACACAGAATTGTTACTCAGGGACACAGAATTGTTACTCGGGACAAAGAATTGTTACTGAGGGACACAGAATCGTTACTCAGGGACATAGAATCGTTACTCAGGGACACAGAATTGTTACTCAGGGACACAGAATCGTTACTCAGGGACACAGAATTGTTACTCAGGGACACAGAATTGTTACTGAGGGACACAGAATCGTTACTGAGGGACACAGAATTGTTACTTAGGGACACAGAATTGTTACTCAGGGACACAGAATTGTTACTCAGGGACAGACACAGAATTGTTACTCAGGGACACAGAATCGTTACTGAGGGACACAGAATCGTTACTCAGGGACACAAAATCGTTACTCAGGGACACAGAATTGTTACTCAGGAACACAGAATCGTTACTCAGGGACACAGAATCGTTACTGAGGGACACAGAATCGTTACTGAGGGACACAGAATTGTTACTCAGGGACACAGAATCGATACTGAGGGACACAGAATCGTTACTGAGGGACACAGAATCGTTACTGAGGGACACAGAATCGTTACTGAGGGACACAGAATTGTTACTCAGGGACACAGAATTGTTACTCAGGGACACAGAATAGTTACTCAGGGACACAGAATTGTTACTCAGGGACACAGAATTGTTACTCAGGGACACAGAATCGTTACTCAGGGACACAGAATCGTTGAATTAAAGAGTATGTCAGACAACACGCAGAGGAGTGGCAGAGGAGGCAATGTTTCAGGAGCGAGCAGACGTGGCAGCAGAGGAAGGGGTCGAGGCAGCACTAGTCATCCGGTGTCATCCAGCGGTCGTGTCTCCACCGACAACCCTGCTGTCATCGATTGGTTGGCTTGGTCGTCTTCCTCTTCCCAGGCCACCTCTGACACCTACAGCCAACGGTCGGTGGGTACGTCAGACACAACCGTTAGTTGGCATGGCCCGGGAGTAAGCCCACTGAAATCACGTGTCCTCTACCTGCCCCTGTCCTTTGGTGTTCCCTCACCAAGCGAAGTATTGCATGCTGTGGGCTCAGCCCCACTGTACAGTGAGGAAGAGCTAACAGAGGGCGGTCAGGAACGGGGGGAGACAGCCGCCTCTTCAGCAGCCAGGCGAAGAAGTACTGGCGAGGAGAGTGGCTCGGTAGCCAGTCTAGAGACAGGTCTGTCTCCTGACCCACACACAGCCGAGGGGGCAAGTAGTGAGGCGGAGACCCTAATTGATGATGATGAGGCTGCCTTGTCGTCATCTGCCAGGCCCGTAATCTGCCATGGGCCCCCGTACCGACTCCTCATGCTGCTGCCAGGCCCGTAATCTGTCATGGGCCCCTGTACCACCTCCTCATGCTGCTGCCAGGTCCAGAGTGTGTCATGGGTCCCTGTACAGCCTCCCAATGCTGCTGCCAGGCCCGTAATCTGCCATGGGCCCCCGTACCAACTCCTCATGCTGCTGCCAGGCCCGTAATCTGTCATGGGCCCCTGTACCGCCTCCTCATGCTGCTGCCAGGTCCAGAGTGTGTCATGGGTCCCTGTACGGCCTCCCATTGCTGCTGTCTCCATCGCCACACTCTGCCATGTGCCACTTCAGGTCTCCTCACACTGCTGGTGGGTTCCATTTTGTCATAGGGTGCTGGCAGATTACGGGCATCCCATTGCTGCTGCCAGGCCCGTAATCTGCCATGGGCCCCCGTACCGACTCCTCATGCTGCTGCCAGGCCCGTAGTCTGTCATGGGCCCCTGTACCGCCTCCTCATGCTGCTGCCAGGTCCAGAGTGTGTCATGGGTCCCTGTACGGTCTCCCATTGCTGCTGTCTCCATCGCCACACTCTGCCATGTGCCATGTGCCACTTTCAGGTCTCCTCACACTGCTGGTGGGTTCCATTTTGTCATAGGGTGCTGGCAGATTACGGGCCTCCCATTGCTGCTGCCAGGCCCGTAATCTGCCATGGGCCCCCGTACCATGTGTGTCATGGGTCCCTGTACGGCCTCCCATTGCTGCTGTCTCCATCGCCACACTCTGCCATGTGCCACTTTCAGGTCTCCTCACACTGCTGGTGGGTTCCATTTTTTCATAGGGTGCTGTATGGCCTCCCATTGCTGCTGCCTCCACCGCCACACTGTGGCTCCACACTCTGGTTTTGGCCCCGTGACTGCCCAAATGAGTGAAGTGTGCGGTGATTCTAAGATCGAAGGCACTCATCTGCATGTCATACTGACTGACAGTATTATTTCTCTTCCCCAGCAGACTCCAAGGGCATTTAAATTAAAGGTACAGTGTTCTGCACTAATATAAAGGCTCTCTGAAGCCTAGAAACACCCTTTTTATAAGTTAAATTCGCAGCGAATATATTCGACTCGAATCAAATTTATTCCGCAAATTCGCCGAATCAGCCGAATCGAATTTTTGAATAATTCGCTCATCTCTAATTAGAGCTTGACAAACATGTTCACCATTTGTTGAAGGAATAGAACCTAAGGTGTTGCCGAAATCTTTGACGTGTCCTGGCTAGATGATACTTTCAGGGATCTTTTCTGTAGGAGCCGATGGGAGAAATGTGCTCGAAAGTGCCCAAACTCCCTGTCCATGATGATGATGATTTGTAGGGCTCTCCTCTCATTAGGACTCCTGTTGTAGTGCTGCTCTATGCAGTTGCTGTCACTATTGGATGACTTGGTCATCTTTCTAGATGGGAAGATGGCAGAAGAGAGCTCATTCAGAGTGGTTCCTTCAGTGCTTTGTAGGAAGACTTAGAGTCTTCTTTTGTTTGCAAGACAGCTGAGTTTCCAAGCTTGTGCTTTACTCCAAACTATCAACGAGGCTTGCCTTTTTCTACCAATTGCTTCGATGGAAAAGTTCAAACCAATTGACATGATTATTGTTTGTAAGAAGAAAAAAAGAATTGGCTGGATTACTGATAGGGCGAGAGGCAGTCACCTGCCAATGTTTCTTCTTTAGCTCCCGCCTTAGGAAGAAATGCCAGATGGAAACAACGCTCATGGAACTCAAAGAAAGATGCGGGGGTTTTCTATGTTCGAAAGACCAAGAAAACATTGTCCGCACTGAGAAACCAGGCTTTTGGAACCAAAGGAAACTTGCCAGAGCATTACGTTTTGAAAAGAGGTGAAAACAAAAATACGCCATCTGTGTTGTAGTCTCGCCAGTGACCGCTCTGAACAAGACTGTGAGGTGCTTTTCAATCTTTGCTCGGGTTACCAAAAGGATGTCTGAAAATCAAAGTAGCCAATGAAGGGTGTTAATCAATTTGATGGTTTGAGAGAAAAGAATTGCAATATTCTTTTTCTTTCGAATAGGACTTGGGCAAACAGGCCTCTTAAGAATTGCTACTTGATTTGTACAAATAGTTTACATTAGAGCTTGACAAACATGTTCACCATTTTTTTTTTTTTTTTTTAAATTTAAATATTTATTAATTTTTTCATGTTATTACAAAAATTCCATAAGAAGAAACACAATACATATAAATAATCCATACATTTCTACTTTGTCCTTCCTATTTACCTCTTTTCTTTCCCTTCCCTCCCAACCCACCTTTTCCCCCCTTCCCCCCTCCCTCCCCTCTGCAAGATCTCCAATCTCTCAAGGCCCGATAACTTTAAATAACTTTCCTAGTTTAGAGTTTTCTATATTTCTCTTTTAGTCCTGATTTTTCCCATTTTTCCCATTTTTCCCATCGCGAGTAGTATAATTTCAACCTGTCTTCCTGAGTATAATAAGATTTTTCCATTCTACTGATCTGGTTTACCCTATTGATCCAATCCTCCTCCGTCGGCACCTCTGTCTTCCACCAAAACTTGGGGATCAACCCTTTTGCAGCACTTAAGTAGTACCATACTCCTGATTCTTTGTATCTATTTACTGCTGTCTCAACATTATGTAGGAGACACATGTTTGGGTCTAATCCTATGTTATTTCCAGTTATTATTTCTATTAAATTGACTATTGTCTTCCAGAAATCCTGAATTTTTGGACATTGCCACCAAATATGAAACACCGTGCCCTCCTCCCCACATCCTCTCCAACACATTTTTGACTTCTCCCCCCTCATCCTGTGCTCAGTGCTCGGTGTAATATGCCATCGCGTCAGACATTTATAGTTGATCTCAACGTCTCTCATACTAACACTCTCGTGAACTAATCTAAATATCTTATTCTGTTGATCTTCATCTATCTCCACCTCCATGTCTCTTTCCCAATTTGTTATAAAAATTAACTTTGTGTCTGTGTCTAATTCTGTGAGTATTTTATACATTTTTGTAACACCGTGTTTCCCATCTCGCCGTGTTTCTAGTAGCCTTTCAAACATATTCCACTCATTTTTTAATCTCAAGGGTTTTGGGAGAGTTCCAATAAAACATTTTAATTGTTGATATTTCCACTCATCTATTTTAGTAAACATATCTCCTCCCCTCTCTTTTAGTTCTTTAAATGTTTTCAGTTCCCCCTCTATCAATACGTCTCTCAATTGGATATCTTCCTTTTTAAACCATCTCCCTGATATCTCCTCTTTTCCTGGAGGGAAAAATTCCGTGTTTGCAAGAGGCATTAATATAGAATTGAATTCCCATTTCATATGTTTGTGTAAATTATCCCATAGCTTTAACACATTTAAAGTGTAAGTGCTTGTGCTTTCTTTAATTGTTCTATGATGTGCTGGAACCCATATCATCTTACTCAACTTAATTCCACTCAGTTCGTTTTCTATTTTTACCCAACTTTTCCCCTTATAGTTTAAAGTCCAATCATAAATTCTTGCTAAAATTACAGCTTTGTAATATCTCTTAACATCAGGTAGTCCCATCCCCCCTTTCTCTTTAGTCCTACTTAGTGTTTCATATGATATTCTTGGTTTTTTATTCCTCCATATATATCTTGTTAGCATTCTTCTCATTATCTTAAAAAACGCCTCTGGGAGTTTGATTGGGATCATTTGAAATCTATAGAGTATTTTAGGTATAATTACCATTTTAATTAGGTTTATACGTCCTAGCCATGATGGGTTTCCTCCTTCTAATCTTTTTAGTTCGTCCTTCGTCTCATTTATCAGAGAAATATAGTTTAATCTATACAGTTGTTTATGTGAGGTAGCAAGTTTTATTCCTAGGTATTTTATATCTTTTTCTCTCCAAATAAAGGGGAATTCTTTTTGTAGTTTTTCTTTTTCGCTCTTTGGTATATTAATGTTCAGAATCTCTGTTTTTGTTGGGTTAATTTTTAGATTTGATAGTTCACCATATTCCTTCAAGATCTTCATTATACTTGGTAGTGTTATTCAGGGGTTGCCTACATAAAACAGAAGGTCGTCCGCAAAGGCCGCTACTTTATGTTCTATGTTTTCTATCTGTATTCCCTTTATCGCTCCACTATTCCTTATTATTGATAGCAGGGGTTCCAATGTCAAAACATACAGCAAGGGGGACAATGGACATCCTTGTCTTGTTCCATTGGACATCCCGATGGATTCCGACCTCTCCCCATTTACCGTGATGATTGCGGTGGGCTCCCTATATAATTTACCTATCCACTCACGCATTCTCTCTCCAATCCCCAACACTTCCAAGTTGTCCATCATAAAGCCCCAGTCCACTCTATCAAACGCCTTTTCGGCATCAATTGACAAGAGCACCACCGGGGCTTTCCCTTTTCTGCTTTTCTGAATAAGCATCAAAGTTCTCAACCCATTGTCTCTACCCTCTCTTCCCCGGACAAATCCCACCTGGTCTCCATGGATCCATTCGGGCATTAGCTCTTTCATCCTGTTTGCTAGGACCTTTGTGTACAACTTGGTATCAGTGTTCAATAATGAAATTGGTCTGTAGCTAGAGCACTGAGAAGGATCTTTTCCCTCCTTGTGAATGAGAACAACATGGGCCTGAAGGGATTCCCTCCTCCCCTCCATCCCACCTCCCAAGTCATTCATATATTTCTTTAACTTTGGTAACAGTACTTCACAAAATTTTTTATAGTACTTAATTGTATAACCATCCGGGCCTGGGCTTTTCCCTCCCCCTGTATTTCTTAATGCTACTTCTATTTCTTCCTGAGAAATTTCTGATTCCAAGGAGTTCAATAGTGTTTCACTGAGCTTTGGCAATCCCGCATTTTTTAAATATATCATCCTTTTTTCATTAATACCTTCTCTATTTTCTTTTGGTGAACCTTGGTGGCTGATGTTGTACAACTTTCTATAGTACTCTGTGAATACTTTAATGATTTCTTTAGTTGAGTGGACCAACTCCCCCTTAGGGCTTTTTATCTTTTCTATATAATTCCTGTTTTTCTTTTTATTCAGGGCTCTCATTAAGTTTTTTCCTGGTCGATCGCCCCATCTATATCTTTCACCCAATACCTTGTTATATACTCTTCTCCTCTCCTCCTCCATCAATCTCTCTAATTCATCTCTTTTATCCATTAGCTTCTGTCTTGTTTCTATTGTTATTTTCTTCTTATGTATCTGCTCCAACTCCAGGATTTCCTTTAAAAGTCCACTAACCCTCTCTCTTCTTTCTTTTTTTTTCCTTGCTCCCATCGCAATCAAGATTCCTCTTATATATACCTTATGACTTTCCCATACTGTAGCTGTCGATACTTCCTCTGTCTCATTCTCTTTGAAATATACCTTAATCTCTTCCTTGATCTTCTGCACAATATCCTCATCAAAGAGAAGAGCCTCATTTAATCTCCATCCTAGACCTCCCGTCCACCTTTTCCCCCATCCTATTTTCATTATGACTGGGGCATGGTCCGAAAAAGTTCTTGTCTCTATTTCTATTTTAACCAGCATTTCAATGAGTTGATGATCTATTAGAATATAATCCAGTCTCGAGTATATCTCGTGTGCATTAGAGAAGAAGGTATAGTCTCTGTCTTTCATATGCATCATTCTCCAGGTGTCCACCAGTTGGTACTCGTGGATCGCCTTCTTCAAGGCTCTCAGAGACCTACCCCCCTCTCTCTGCACAAGGGAGGTTGCATCCTTTTGTGGGTCCATACAAAGATTTAAATCTCCTGCTATTATCAAATGCCCTTTTTTAAAGTCTATTAATTTTTTCAACAAACCCTTCAAAAAGATCTCAGGTTTCTTGTTGGGGCAGTATATATTGGCTAGTGTACATTCAATTCCCTGAAGTTTACCCTTCAAAAACAGGAATCTCCCTTCCGGGTCAGTCTTTCTATCTTCCAACTCAAATCTCATGTTCTTTGCCAATCCTATTGCCACCCCCTTTGCTCTTTTGATTGGAGAGTCAGCATAATACCATGTTGGATAATATTTGGATTTTAATTTCACATTTGATTCTATCTCAAAATGTGTCTCCTGTAGAAATACCACTGACGTTGCCCTGTGATGTAACTCTTTAAACATTTTAAATCTTTTCCCAGGACAATTCAACCCATTCACATTATATGTTATAAACTGTATTTCTTCCATCCTTCTTAATTCTGTCTCTCTCTCTTCTAATTCGTCTCTTCCTATTAGGCCCGAATATCTTGCAGAATATTAGCCCCACGGCCCCTCCCCCCCCTTCCCCCCACCCAATCCCTGTCTCCCCCCCCCCCCCGCCCCCACCCCCCCTCTCTTGTTTTTCCCCTACCCATATTTAGGCTTATAAACTGCCTATAAATCATTTGTGGAACTATTTCCACGGTTGATTTAAAATACTGGGATTAAGCTCCGCCCATGGACTGCTCACCTCTCCTCCGAACTCCCTAGCTCCCCTTTCTCTATCAACTGGGCTCAACAATACCCTTTACTTCCCTCCCTTAACCGGAGCTTCCAGATGGACTTCCACTTCAACAAGGGGGCTACAAAAGGGGCTAGGGAAAAGATAGAGAAAAGAAAAAGCATATATTTTACTTAATTCTCCCTCCCCTTTCTCCCCAACGCCAGAACCTCCCTCCCCCTCCCCCCGACCCGCTGCCAGTCCCCCTGTCTTGTATCATCCGTATCTTCTTTTTCTTCTTCCCACCCAATTATCTCCATTCTTTGCAAGTCCAGTCTATCACAAAAATCTCTCAGTTCCTCCGGGAATCTCAGGTATGCTGTGACCCCATTTTTCCAGCCAATTAGAGATGCCGAAGTACCCCATCTATATTGCACATTCTGTTTTCTCATTTGCTCTAATAGAAGTCTCAGGGATCTCCTTCTCCATAGAGTCTCTGATGTTAAATCCGCAAAAATTTGAATAGTCAAGTCTCCATACTTAATTAACGATCTTCCCTTGATCTTTTCCCAAATCTCATTTTTGACCCCAAACTTCTGGAACTGGACAACTATATCTCTCGATCTTTCCCTCTCAGTATCTTGTTTAAATTTTCCTATTCTGAACACTCTATCCAGTTCAATCACTTCTGTTTCAGGTCTGTTTCTTATGGAGTTTAAGATTTTATTAACTAGTTCATATAATATTTCCCCTTTTGCAGATTCTGGAATTCCTCGCACCCTAAGGTTACACCTTCTTTCTTTATTTTCTTGAATTTCCATCCTATAAAACAATTTTTTCTGGGTTTTCTCCAAATGGATTATTTTTTTCCTTAGATTATCTATGGTTTGGGCCTGGGTTTTGACTTTCTCCTCTGTTTCTTCCATTCTCGATAGCAGATGGCCTAAGTCGTTTCGAATAGCTGTCATTTCATGTTTTATCATTTTCTCCAAACTTTGAAACATTTCTATCATCTCCTTCTTATTCGGTACTTGTAGTTCACCATCAAGTTCTTTTTTTCCCGGGCCATCCGCTATTTGTTGGCTACAACTGCTGTTCATACCCAGTGATAGTCTCGGGCTGTTTCCTGAGCTAGTGTCCATTTCCCCTTTAGCGCTTGTACCTTGGGCCCTTTCTGGCGTAATGTTTCCATATGATGTAAATTTCTTTATCGTGCCTGATTGGGACCCTTTGAGCCCTGCTCCCTTAGGACCTTTATTCTTCATATCCTCTTTTAGTCTTTTGCCTTCTATATTCTCTAGATGGAAATTGTACCTCTCTCTTATGATTTATGATCCAGACGGGTTTACTACTTTTGCTTATGCTCTCCTAGGGGTGTGTGGGACTCTTCTCTTCTGAACCCAGGGAATCCTCCCCTCTCCTCCTTAACCCCTTGGACCCCAATGTCACTCAGGAGTCAACCAGACAATAGACCCCCAGCAGCTCTCACTCACCCTTCTCTTCCCAGGACGGTAGCTCCAAGTTTGGGTGGAGGGCCTTCACAACAGCTCTGTCCTGGGGGGGGGTTCCTCTGGGCTTCCAACGCTGTAGCTCTTTTTCTCTGTCAGGATTTCGTCCAAGGGATGCAGGGTGGGTCTCCTGGCACTCCCGGGTCTACCTGGCCCAAGATCGAGCAGTCAGCTGGCCGGGGGCTCCAGGCAGCAGTGAACCGGGGGGCTGCAGACAGTAAGTAACCGGAGTTTATGGGCAGCAGTTGGCCAGGGGGTTGTGGGCGACAGAGAGCCGGTAACCCAAGCCGGCGTCTCCCTGTCAGTCAGGCGGCCAGCTGGCTTCCTCTTCTCCCAGAGATCCTCCGCGGCTACCACACGCCCCCGCCACGTCACCTCGTCCTCCAGCGGTCCGGGTCTCTCTCTCGTGAAGCTCCGGAGGGGCTGGCGCTTCACTGCAACCTTCGTCCGGCTTCCATCACCGGCTCTCCGGGCTCTATTCAGCGTCCCTCCAGACTCCGGTGAGTCAGGTCCTAAAGGTCACTAGGGAGGTCGGGGAGCGGAACCTAGCCGATAGCTAGTGCCGCTCACTCCCCACTGCCGCCATGTTCAGGCTCCTCCCTCAGGGTCCAACATGTTTGTTGAAGGAATAGAACCTAAGGTGTTGCCGAAATCTTTGACGTGTCCTGGCAAGACGATACTTTCAGGGATCATTTCTGTAGGAGCCGATGGGAGAAATGTGCTTGAAAGTGTCCAAACTCACTGTCCACGATGATGATTTGTAGGGCTCTCCTCTCATTAGGACTCCTGTTGTAGTGCTGCTCTATGCAGTTGCTGCCACCATTGGATGACTTGGTCATCTTTTTAGATGGGAAGATGGCAGGAGAGAGCTCATTCAGAGTGGTTCCTTCAGTGCTTTGTAGGAAGACTTAGAGTCTTCTTTTGTTTGCAAGACAGCTGAGTTTCCAAGCTTGTGCTTTACTCCAAACTATCAACGAGGCTTGCCTTTTTCTACCAATTGCTTCGATGCAAAAGTTCAAACCAATTGACACGATTATTGTTTGTAAGAAGAAAAAAAGAATTGGCTGGATTACTGATAGGGAGAGAGGCAGTCACCTGCCAATGTTTCTTCTTTAGCTCCCGCCTTAGGAAGAAATGCCAGATGGAAACAACGCTCATGGAACTCAAAGAAAGATGCGGGGGTTTTCTATGTTCGAAAGACCAAGAAAACATTGTCCGCACTGAGAAACCAGGCTTTTGGAACCAAAGGAAACTTGCCAGAGCATTACGTTTTGAAAAGAGGTGAAAACAAAAATACGCCATCTGTGTTGTAGTCTCGCCAGTGACCGCTCTGAACAAGACTGTGAGGTGCTTTTCAATCTTTGCTCGGGTTACCAAAAGGATGTCTGAAAATCAAAGTAGCCAATGAAGGGTGTTAATCAATTTGATGGTTTGAGAGAAAAGAATTGCAATATTCTTTTTCTTTCGAATAGGACTTGGGCAAACAGGCCTCTTAAGAATTGCTACTTGATTTGTACAAATAGTTTACATTAGAGCTTGACAAACATGTTCACCATTTGTTGAAGGAATAGAACCTAAGGTGTTGCCGAAATCTTTGACGTGTCCTGGCAAGACAATACTTTCAGGGATCATTTCTGTAGGAGCCGATGGGAGAAATGTTCTCGAAAGTGTCCAAACTCACTGTCCACAATGATGATTTGTAGGGCTCTCCTCTCATTAGGACTCCTGTTGTAGTGCTGCTCTATGCGGTTGCTGCCACCATTGGATGACTTGGTCATCTTTCTAGATGGGAAGATGGCAGGAGAGAGCTCATTCAGAGTGGTTCCTTCAGTGCTTTTTAGAAAGACTTAGAGTCTTCTTTTGTTTGCAAGACAGCTGAGTTTCCAAGCTTGTGCTTTACTCCAAACTATCAACGAGGCTTGCCTTTTTCTACCAATTGCTTAGATGGAAAAGTTCAAACCAATTGACACGATTATTGTTTGTAAGAAGAAAAAAAGAATTGGCTGGATTACTGATAGGGCGAGAGGCAGTCACCTGCCAATGTTTCTTCTTTAGCTCCCGCCTTAGGAAGAAATGCCAGATGGAAACAACGCTCATGGAACTCAAAGAAAGATGCGGGGGTTTTCTATGTTCGAAAGACCAAGAAAACATTGTCCGTACTGAGAAACCAGGCTTTTGGAACCAAAGGAAACTTGCCAGAGCATTACGTTTTGAAAAGAGGAAAAAAACAAAAATACGCCATCTGTGTTGTAGTCTCGCCAGTGACCGCTCTGAACAAGACTGTGAGGTGCTTTTCAATCTTTGCTCGGGTTACCAAAAGGATGTCTGAAAATCAAAGTAGCCAATGAAGGGTGTTAATCAATTTGATGGTTTGAGAGAAAAGAATTGCAATATTCTTTTTCTTTTGAATAGGACTTGGGCAAACAGGCCTCTTAAGAATTGCTACTTGATTTGTACAAATTGTTTACATTAGAGCTTGACAAACATGTTCACCATTTGTTGAAGGAATAGAACCCAAGTTGTTGCCGAAATCTTTGACGTGTCCTGGCAAGACGATACTTTCAGGGATCATTTCTGTAGGAGCGGATGGGAGAAATGTGCTCGAAAGTGTCCAAACTCACTGTCCACAATGATGATTTGTAGGGCTCTCCTCTCATTAGGACTCCTGTTATAGTGCTGCTCTATGCAGTTGCTGCCACCATTGGGTGACTTGGTCATCTTTTTAGATGGGAAGATGGCAGGAGAGAGCTCATTCAGAGTGGTTCCTTCAGTGCTTTGTAGGAAGACTTAGAGTCTTCTTTTGTTTGCAAGACAGCTGAGTTTCCAAGCTTGTGCTTTACTCCAAACTATCAACGAGGCTTGCCTTTTTCTACCAATTGCTTCGATGGAAAAGTTCAAACCAATTGACACGATTATTGTTTGTAAGAAGAAAAAAAGAATTGGCTGGATTACTGATAGGGCGAGAGGCAGTCACCTGCCAATGTTTCTTCTTTAGCTCCCGCCTTAGGAAGAAATGCCAGATGGAAACAACGCTCATGGAACTCAAAGAAAGATGCAGGGGTTTTCTATGTTCGAAAGACCAAGAAAACATTGTCCGTACTGAGAAACCAGGCTTTTGGAACCAAAGGAAACTTGCCAGAGCATTACGTTTTGAAAAGAGGTGAAAACAAAAATACGCCATCTGTGTTGTAGTCTCGCCAGTGACCGCTCTGAACAAGACTGTGAGGTGCTTTTCAATCTTTGCTCGGGTTACCAAAAGGATGTCTGAAAATCAAAGTAGCCAATGAAGGGTGTTAATCAATTTGATGGTCTGAGAGAAAAGAATTGCAATATTCTTTTTCTTTCGAATAGGACTTGGGCAAACAGGCCTCTTAAGAATTGCTACTTGATTTGTACAAATAGTTTACATTAGAGCTTGACAAACATGTTCACCATTTGTTGAAGGAATAGAACCTAAGGTGTTGCCGAAATCTTTGACGTGTCCTGGCAAGACTAGACTTTCAGGGATCATTTCTGTAGGAGCCGATGGGAGAAATGGGCTTGAAAGTGTCCAAACTCACTGTCCACGATGATGATTTGTAGGGCTCTCCTCTCATTAGGACTCCTGTTTTAGTGCTGCTCTATGCAGTTGCTGACACCATTGGATGACTTTATCATTTTTCTAGATGGGAAGATGGCAGGAGAGAGCTCATTCAGAGTGGTTCCTTCAGTGCTTTGTAGGAAGACTTAGAGTCTTCTTTTGTTTGCAAGACAGCTGAGTTTCCAAGCTTGTGCTTTACTCCAAACTATCAACGAGGCTTGCCTTTTTCTACCAATTACTTAGATGGAAAAGTTCAAACCAATTGACACGATTATTGTTTGTAAGAAGAAAAAAAGAATTGGCTGGATTACTGATAGGGCGAGAGGCAGTCACCTGCCAATGTTTCTTCTTTAGCTCCCGCCTTAGGAAGAAATGCCAGATGGAAACAACGCTCATGGA
This sequence comes from Staurois parvus, assembly GCF_062004578.1. Lineage (NCBI taxonomy): Eukaryota > Metazoa > Chordata > Amphibia > Anura > Ranidae > Staurois > Staurois parvus. Next base: position 6,437,451 of record NW_028319936.1, on the reverse strand, counting down.
ACTCAAAGAAAGATGCGGGGGTTTTCTATGTTCGAAAGAACAAGAAAACATTGTCCGCACTGAGAAACCAGGCTTTTGGAACCAAAGGAAACTTGCCAGAGCATTACGTTTTGAAAAGAGGTGAAAACAAAAATACGCCATCTGTGTTGTAGTCTCGCCAGTGACCGCTCTGAACAAGACTGTGAGGTGCTTTTCAATCTTTGCTCGGGTTACCAAAAGGATGTCTGAAAACCAAAGTAGCCAATGAAGGGTGTTAATCAATTTGATGGTTTGAGAGAAAAGAATTGCAATATTCTTTTTCTTTCGAATAGGACTTGGGCAAACAGGCCTCTTAAGAATTGCTACTTGATTTGTACAAATTGTTTACATTAGAGCTTGACAAACATGTTCACCATTTGTTGAAGGAATAGAACCTAAGGTGTTGCCGAAATCTTTGACGTGTCCTGGCAAGACTATACTTTCAGGAAACATTTCTGTAGGAGCCGATGGGAGAAATGTGCTCGAAAGTGTCCAAACTCACTGTCCACGATGATGATTTGTAGGGCTCTCCTCTCATTAGGACTCCTGTTGTAGTGCTGCTCTATGCAGTTGCTGCCACCATTGGATGACTTGGTCATCTTTCTAGATGGGAAGATGGCAGGAGAGAGCTCATTCAGAGTGGTTCCTTCAGTGCTTTGTAGGAAGACTTAGAGTCTTCTTTTGTTTGCAAGACAGCTGAGTTTCCAAGCTTGTGCTTTACTCCAAACTATCAACGAGGCTTGCCTTTTTCTACCAATTGCTTCGATGCAAAAGTTCAAACCAATTGACACGATTATTGTTTGTAAGAAGAAAAAAAGAATTGGCTGGATTACTGATAGGGCGAGAGGCAGTCACCTGCCAATGTTTCTTCTTTAGCTCCCGCCTTAGGAAGAAATGCCAGATGGAAACAACGCTCATGGAACTCAAAGAAAGATGCGGGGGTTTTCTATGTTCGAAAGACCAAGAAAACATTGTCCGCACTGAGAAACCAGGCTTTTGGAACCAAAGGAAACTTGCCAGAGCATTACGTTTTGAAAAGAGGTGAAAACGCCATCTGTGTTGTAGTCTCGCCAGTGACCGCTCTGAACAAGACTGTGAGGTGCTTTTCAATCTTTGCTCGGGTTACCAAAAGGATGTCTGAAAATCAAAGTAGCCAATGAAGGGTGTTAATCAATTTGATGGTTTGAGAGAAAAGAATTGCAATATTCTTTTTCTTTCGAATAGGACTTGGGCAAACAGGCCTCTTAAGAATTGCTACTTGATTTGTACAAATAGTTTACATTAGAGCTTGACAAACATGTTCACCATTTGTTGAAGGAATAGAACCTAAGGTGTTGCCGAAATCTTTGACGTGTCCTGGCAAGATTATACTTTCAGGAAACATTTCTGTAGGAGCCGATGGGAGAAATGTGCTTGAAAGTGTCCAAACTCACTGTCCACGATGATGATTTGTAGGGCTCTCCTCTCATTAGGACTCCTGTTGTAGTGCTTCTCTATGCAGTTGCTGCCACCATTGGATGACTTGGTCATCTTTCTAGATGGGAAGATGGCAGGAGAGAGCTCATTCAGAGTGGTTCCTTCAGTGCTTTGTAGGAAGACTTAGAGTCTTCTTTTGTTTGCAAGACAGCTGAGTTTCCAAGCTTGTGCTTTACTCCAAACTATCAACGAGGCTTGCCTTTTTCTACCAATTGCTTCGATGGAAAAGTTCAAACCAATTGACACGATTATTGTTTGTAAGAACAAAAAAAGAATTGGCTGGATTACTGATAGGGCGAGAGGCAGTCACCTGCCAATGTTTCTTCTTTTGCTCCCGCCTTAGGAAGAAATGCCAAATGGAAACACCGCTCATGGAACTCAAAGAAAGATGCGGGGGTTTTCTATGTTCGAAAGACCAAGAAAACATTGTCCGCACTGAGAAACTAGGCTTTTGGAACCAAAGGAAACTTGCCATAGCATTATGTTTTGAAAAGAGGTGAAAACAAAAATACGCCATCTGTGTTGTAGTCTCGCCAGTGACCGCTCTGAACAAGACTGTGAGGTGCTTTTCAATCTTTGCTCGGGTTACCCAAAGGATGTCTGAAAATCAAAGTAGCCAATGAAGGGTGTTAATCAATTTGATGGTTTGAGAGAAAAGAATTGCAATATTCTTTTTCTGTAGAATAGGACTTGGGCATTCTACTAATTTCCTTGTGTGGCGTAGAAAAGGTGGTGATATAGGGGCATATCCGGATTTGTACCTGTTTTTTACTATTCATTAACATTTAATCTCTGTTCAGGTTTGCCATAGCATTTAAAGTGTCAGTCAAGGTGGTTTCAGCATAGCCCTTTTCATGAAATCTATTTTTGAGGATTAGGGCCTATGAGTGCCCCTTTATCACCTCCTTTTCTACGCAACACAGGGCCATCAGTAGAAGTATTAGGAATAATTGGGGCATTCTTAAAACAGTCCCCATTTTATCCCGTGTTTTTCCAGACAAACCTTATCTTTCGGAAGCCCTACAGAATCAGATAGCACCTAATGTGGTGGACCCACCTGAGAACATCTCAGTATTTTCTGATTTAAAAGGCTTTTATCTGTGTAATAGGTGTATTTTTTGTAAATATAATAATATTAGGAAACAGAAAATGAAATTCTTCTCATCTAATTCTACCGGTAGATCTTACACTATTGATAAATGTATTTTTTGCAATAGTCGCTATGTTGTTTACATGTTTGAATGCCCCTGCCACAAGCAGTATATTGGGCGTATAACCAGAAGTTTGAGGGATAGACTCCGTGAACATGTTTATAATATTAAAAGGGGATTTAACCGGTTTCCACCCAGCCTATGGCCGAATGGCGGTCGGCAAAAACCCTCACCGTTGCAGGTGGCTTCCTTTCGGGCATGCACAGTTTGCGCTCCAGCAGAGCCGCGCAGTGCGCTATCTGTCACCGGCTGTGTACCGTCGACACAGCCGATGACAGATCTGAGTACCGGTCCCGTTGACGGTACCATGTGACCTGGTTTTACCAATCACAGTAGGTCAAATTACAGTTGTATACAATGGATGGCTTCATTCATGCCATCCATTGTATACTAGTGTGTCTAGCTGTGAATGGTCACAGAGATCATATGCAAATGCTGGGCCAATCACAGCCCAGCTGTGTCATGTGATTAGCCGTGGCCAAATCACAGTTAAGCACAAAAAACAAAAAAACTCTGAATGAATCGATGTCATTCAGGTAAATGCTTGCTTATAGCAAAGTAATTCTTGGCTATAAGCAAATTATGTAAAAAAAAAAAAAATACTGATTACTTCCCCAAAGTAGTACAATGTTAATATGGTAACATTGTACTACTTTGGGCATAGTGAAATATGAAAAAAAAATCTTAAAAAAAAAAAAAAAGTAATAAAAATTAAAAATAATAAAAAAAATTTTTTTAAATTATATATTTTTTTTTTCATACATTCACCAGTCAGTGTCCCTGATCACCGCCATGCCAGTTATATGATTACGCTGTACTGCACTGGTGACAGTATGGAAAAAAAATTAGTGAAAATAATTTTTTAAATTTTTTCATTTTCCGAAAAATTTTGACAAAAAAATCTCGCCATGCCTCTTATGAATTACGTCGGACTGTCTACTTTGGAAAAAGGGGTCATTTGGGGGATATCTGTACTGTTTTGGTATTCTTGGACCTCAAGAAATTATATTGGCTGTCAGCACTTCAGGATTGATCAATATTCAGGTATATCCCATAGTTTGTGAACTCTATAACTTTCCTACAAACTAAAAAATACATCCTAATTTGGGTTATTTTCACCAAAGACATGTAGCATAATACATCTTGGCCTAAATTTATGAAGAACAATTATTTATTTGCAAATGTTTAAAACAGAAACAAAGAAAAATGTGTTTTTTTTCAAAATTTTTGGTCTTTTTTTGTTAATTTAGCAAAAAATAAAAAGCCCAGTTTTGATTAAATACCACCAAAAGAAAGCTCTATTTGTGTGAAGAAAATGATAAAATTTAAGTTTAGGTACAATGTTCTATTACTGCACAATTTTCATTCAAATTGTGAGAGCGCTGAAACCTGAAAAATGGCCTGGGCAGGAAGGGGGTAAAAGGAGCACTCACTATCCAAACATTATAAGATCTGTCATAACAAAGATCCCTCCACCCTCAAATTTGTAGGTATAGATATGGTTACTCCACACTGGAGAGGTGTACACAAAAAGCGAGCTGTCTCGCAGGTGGAAACCAAATGGATCTTTAAGATTGGCACTTTATATCCTACAGGAAACAATGTTGAGGTCAATGTGAATTGCTTCATAGACAATAGCTAAATCCATGAATTCATAATTACTATGCATCTCTGTCTATGTGATTTCACAATTTTTATATGCTATTTGGCTTTTATTATATTTCATACCTATTCTATTTTCTAATGACTATTTATTTATGGAATTTTATTATATGGATAGTCTTTTATATACCTATACTTACCTATGCTGGTCTTATTGATTTTATATCATTCACTAATTTTATGTTATATGACCTTTTATGATTCATACCTATTCTACCTATACCTATTCTATTCTACTATTTTATGATTTATTTATGAATTTTATTATATGGAGATTTTTTATATATTTACCCTTATTTATGCTGGTCTTATCGACCTTACATCATTCATTATTATTATGCTATATGAATTTTAAACATTATTTATTATAGACTTAATGCGTTTATTTTTTGCTATGGATCATTATCTATTTTTTATATATATATTTTTTTTATATACATTATCAATATATTATATTTTATGATATATTTAATCAAATTTATCTCACCTGGTCCTCAATATTTAACATTCTTTGGATACGTCTTTTTTTATATAATATTATGGATACGATCATGATATAAATAATCATAATTAAAATAATGTTGGTATTATGCCATGACCAGTGTGACTTTTTATGGATATGTCTATTCTTAGTTACAATTTTCTTATTAAGCCTATATGTTTTCTGAAATTTGCCCCGCTGTTTATCACCATTTGAAATGCATTAACGCATAACTCTAAGGCTTAATTAATTTATTTATATATCCAGTCCGTGGGAATAGGGTTTAACTATTGCCGCTTCTTTTGCCAGTTTTTCCAGTTTCTATTTAGTATGCATCCCATATTCAGAGCAAGTGATTCTTGAGCAACAACATTCTGTTGTTTATGTGATCTTGATCCATGGCAAAATGGCACTTATAGTGAGTGCATGCGCACTTCATATTCTTCACCAAAATGGCGGCGAGATAATGTGCATGCGCCATTTTGCTATTATATTGAATCGGCACATGTCATGGCAGTGTTGGTCTCCCCTCTGAGGACGTGCATGGCACAAAAGCTTTAGGGGGAACCAACAAACCGTGACGCCACACCACCGGAGCTTCGTGAAGGTCCGGCAGCCATCTTTGATTTTGGTCAGTGCTGCGTTAACTCTGCAATACTGTCACTTTTATCCATTTGTTTTAAACTATTTTCCATGGAATAAATTATCATTCATTTTAAATACTACTCTATGGGCACTTTTTGTTTGGCTCCTATATGGAGCTATTGATTCACAGAGCCTGTAACCAGCGTACACACTGTGAAGGACGCAGCCTCCATTTTGTTAAGAGTGTCCATGTTATTCCCTCATTCTTCCCCCCTCCCTCTCTGAGAGGCACAGTGACATATGGCAGAGTGTGTGTGTTAAAAGTGTGACAGGCCTGAGCCCAGCAGGGGGGCTATGAGCTATAGGACCCCCAAGGGAGCCGGGGCCTAGCTGTCCAAAGAACCTGTGCAATTTAACACCTCGTATAAGATAAGGCAAGCTTTCCCTGGAGTTAAAAGAACATTCCAAGGAAACACGACCAGATAACCTTTGTTAAAATCCACTTTTTCCCTATGTATCATATCTTGGAATATGTGAGACTTACATAAAAACTAGACATATCGCCAGATTGGCCACGAAAAGACGAACAGTTTGGTAGGTCACTCGCCTTGTCTCGAATACATAGGAAAGCAGAAAAGTAGATCTCGTGAACCAGGCAGTGTATAATTCAGACGTGTCTGCATTATAATCTACCCGTGGGTGGAATGTCACTTGTACAGATGGAAAGATGGGAGATTTTGGTTCTAGTTGAGGTATCCGCCCAGACCTCCATGCCCTAAACGGGGTATTGGTCCTTGCCTTCAGAGACACCCCCTGCTGGGGAACTACAAAATGGGCTGTCAGGCCTAAGAGAGCTAAGTTGAAGACATCTCCCATTATAACATCAGTACCATCTGGGGAGACCCGTGCCCTTTCGCTCTGAAACTTGGATCTGCTAACCCAGGGCTTTTGCTGGTACCTTAACCCTTTCACCTCTCTCTGATATCTCTTTGCTGTGCTGTTGGTCTCTGTATATTTATATGTATATCTTAGTTACATCTTTTTCTGTAAATATTTTTAGTGCATCCGTTTGACCTTTTAGTAATAAATCTTTCCTTCTGAAAGTGTTGAACTGTTTCTATAGCTCTTTATTGCAATTTACGAATTCCTGCCTCTAAAGAGAACGCTACTGTGTTTATTTAACTCTGTATAACCGGCCTGCAGTGACCGTGTTATACAGACGATTACCTCAATCATTATAGCGTTATAGCTGATATCGCTGAGTTTCCTCTTTCTCTGTATAAAAAAGGAGGTGGTGGCAGTGTGAAGGGTTAATTGCGTAATTAACCTGACCCAATAACAAGCGCATTCAGGCTGCCGGTACATCGATTGTGGTCCAATTAGTTGTGCAGGGTGCAGCTGGGTGTGGCATTGTTACGCACGTGACATCGCGGCTTCAGATTGGTCAGTCCTTCGGTAACGAGTTTGGTGAGAAGGTCAGGGGTCTGACGCCGCGTCCGTCACATATTGGTGACAGCGATCGTGGGATCGTCACATATTGGTGGCAGCGGTCCCGCGTCCATCACAGAGCTTACTTTTGAGCCTGGCCCATTCAAGTACCCAGAGGAAGGAGTCCCTGTAATACACACTGCAGACCCATCCATCCTTAAAGGGGACCTCTGGATGAGCTGACCATCTACCCAACCCTGAGAGTTTCTGCTGTGCTGTATAATACCCTGAAGGAAGTTAACCACATGCCTGGCATATCCTGTTCCTTAAAGTGGACCATGTTGGATATATTTATATGCTCATATATGTAACAGCAGAGAATGCGGGCTTATGATTAAGCAGGTCGGTGGACCAATATGACCGCAGTTCGTTCTTTTCTGTTATGCCCATGTTGAAAGTTAGGCCTCAAAAAGTTTCAATTTCAGAAACTGTGATAAGTTTCCATGTGAATTGTCTGGCAAGAGCTGAATTTGGGTGGGCAGTGATGTATTGTTGTGCGTATAAATTATTTTGACCCACAGTCAGTTGGTACAAATCTTCCATGGGCTAAACGTTAGTGCTGACAGCGAATGGGGCCGATCCTGCTAACACTATGGTTTTGGGGACACTATACAAAGCAGACAATAGTATAGTTTTGTTCATGATCATTATATTGATCCGTACAAACACAATACTAGTAATGGGGGTGATCAGCAACCTATAATGTGAGTGTGATAATGTGCGGGCAATGCTAGCTGACCTTGGCTGGGAGGGGCGCTAAAAGACCCTGACACTATCTGATGTTGTGGCTAGTCTCAGGAATACAGTGATCAGTGAAAAATTCTATATACTGACACTGTACTAATGGCACTGGCTGGGTGACGGGATGATCAAAGGGTTAAATGTGGTAATCTAACGTTTGTGTGTGTAAAATGTAGTGCTTTTACTCGGTGTGGTGTTCTCTCTTCTCTCCCTGGACCGACGTGGGAGGGGGGGAGCAGGCGTGTTCACAGTCCGAAATAGAAAGCAACGTAAGATTACATTGCTTTCCATCTCTGAATACACAACACGTTGAACCTTGAAGTAGATGGGCTACAGCAGCAGAAGACCACACCGGGTAGCAAGGTGTAACTAATAAAGTGGCCAATGAGTGTATATGCAGTTGTCATTCAGGAGGGCACTCCGTATTCAAAGTCATTCTGCCTCAGCTCAAGAAGCATAGCCCAATGCCTATGAGTGAACAAGAGAGTATACATTTATATAGCTAGTAGAGATGCTTTTGTGGCTGTGCATGATTTTGGTTCCATTTGGGGGGCTTGAAGTTTTTTTTATTCCTTCAGCAGGCAAACCAACCAAACATGCGAAGTTAATTGATTGGCTGTTTTCAGCCTTCCAGGATCTTGCTGAGATAGCCAAAATAAAAGATAAAATGTGCACATGGAGTAAAACAGAGGCCAGGGAAAATCATAAAATAGATCAGGGACTAATAATGCTGCATTGCAGCCCCAGGAAACCTGATGGGTCAGTGCAACTCACAGATTCCACTTCTAGTTCTAGGTCATTAGAGCGGGGGTTAATATTTAAACTTTGACTACCCCAGAATGAGAAGAACACATGGTCCGCCTTGTGGGCAGCTTCTTATGAAACAGAACTTTGGGAAAATGGTGATCTTTTATGTCTCCCAGACACTTTTTTTTCCCCATGATGGCCAGCTTGACGCATGGACAAATGACATCAGTCAAACACAGTGATGGCCACCTTAGTAATTGAGCATGAGCTAGTGACTGGGTTCATCACAGTTGTTTTAAAATATACCATTTCTTACTTTACCAGATGTGTTACCAAAAACTGAACATCCCTTTCAGAGATTACAAATTGATATTTCCAGGAACCCAGGTCATGATTTTATGAATATTCACTTGTCTATGTGGACACATTTTCTGGATAGCCAGAACTTTGGTCAGTGGAAAACGCAACTGGAAAGGCCACAGCAAAAAAAAAGGATTAGAAGTAAGAGTCACAGATACTGCAGAAAGAGTTAACAAGAAACTATTGTTATAGGAGAGATTTTACTTTTTTTTACACCCCCTACTGTCCACATTGTAGTGGAAAAATAGAAAGACCTAATGGGGAAAAAAAAGAGCAGCTAAGGTGATGTCTGAAACTAGAAAAATATCTGAATGCCTTGTAACATTTTATATTAAGTTAGAATGGCCCCAAAGGGGAATACTGGATCATTTACCCCTAAGCTTTTGTTTGGGAGTGTGCATTAGACTTGCTTACATTTTTCTCAGCTGAAGGCCTCCACTCAGATTTTACAAAGAATGTTGCTGGTCTGCAAAGGTTTTTTCACAATCTTATTTATGTGTTTTTTTCCCAATTCCAGGTCCTAACAGTTTGTAACTAGTTCAGCAATGCTTAAGTCTTAGTGTCTTTTATATGTCTTCCATGTTATATAGAAATTGTCTGCATTTACCTATGTTGTTAAGTTAGTATGTTTACAGATAAAGTAATATTAAAGGTTAATTTTTGTGTTAAAATAAACATGTGATACCTACCTGCTCTGTGCAATGGTTTTGCACAGAGCAACCTCACTCTTCCACTTCTTGGGTTTTCCACTGGTACTCCTGGCTCCTCCTCTCTGATGAATGCCCCCATATCAATTCGCTCCCAAGTCCCACTCTGTGTATCCATAAGACCCACAGAGCATGGTTTGGCCCCACCCCATGCTCCCTCGTCACTAGCTGCATCTGAGACAATGAGGAGGTAGAGAGCTGAGAGAGCCTTCTAGGCCGGGACTAGCTCTGCCTGAATGTAAGGAGGCTCCAGGTTAAAGGTGATAGCAGATACGGTTAATGAGAAATGTAAAATATTGATCAAAAGAGGGAGATTATAAAAAAATTGTAAATTTTGCAAATGTTTTATGCTTTGCTTATATATTGCACAATGCATTCATTGTGCACACAACACTAATAATGTTTTGATTACGTATTTGCATTCTTTTGAGTCCTGATAGGAAATTAGCTTGCCTATGTAACATCCCATGTTACCTTAAAAGTACAAATATAATATTATTATGATACCTACAGTGTGAAAGCATGTGTATAAACAAAAAATTCAATTGCACCGAATAAGCAGAACAGTGATTTGGAAACATGCCGGATATCTTTTTGTGTCTGTTACCTACTGCAGTAGTTATTATTAATTTCGAACCACAGATCAATATGAGGATTGGAGTTGCCTACCAATAAAATTTCCAGAACTGATTCTATGGAAGAGATGTGCTTGAAACTGTCCAACCTCACTCTCCACGATCATGAATTTTAGATTTGTCATCTAATTAGGACTCCTTTTGATAGTGTTGCTTCTATTTGATGACTTTGCCATTTTTCTAGAATGGAAGATGACGGAAGGGAGATCAGTTACAGAGGTTGTTTCAATGCTTTGTAAAAAAACTAAAGGTCTTCTTTTTGTGAAAGTGAGTCTTGAAGCTTGCGTTTTGCTCAAAATTGTAATCTATGCTTATTGTTTATTTATTTTCAGAGAGATAACTCATTTTTCAGAGTTGCACAAGAGGATGGGTATACCATATGCTGCAAATAGCCACTGGGGCCACCCGCACACGTCTTCAGTGTCCATCCTCTCAGATCTTCTGGGCAGAAATTATGTGGGGATGGACACTGAAGACGTGTGTGGGTGGCCCCAGTGGCTATTTGGTAGTCCCTTAGTAGTGCTCCGGGCAGTGGGTGATGGCAACCTTTTACTTGTAAAGTGACGTCTGTATTTTTATCCCTGCATTTCTTGCAGCATTTGGAATACCCTCCCTCTTGTATATTCCTGAAGAAGGAGTTATCTCTCTGAAATGCATTGGGTGATCCTGGGGACAATTCACTAAGCGGTATCTTACTGCATCCACGTATGTTAAAAGATACTGCACATAAATAAAAAAAAAAAAAAACGGCATTCACTATAAAAAGTTACTAAAATACCGCATGAGTTATTTTATTAAGTCATGCTGTATTGTAGTAGTGAAAACATGCGTTAATATATCAGCTGTCAGCGGGGTTCCCCACTGATACTCATACACATGAGGGGGCTCAGATTCCAATAACCCCCCCACCAACAGTCTTCTTCTTCTCCTCCTCCTCCTTCTTATTCGTCTTCTTCCTTCTTTCCTTCCCAAAAACTACTTTTTTTCCACCAAAACACTGTTTGTGCTCCTGCAGACTCCCCTATGGACAAACACTTACCAAATTGCCATGCCTCGTATTCTCATGGTTAGCATAGCTGACTTTAGAAATTCCACATCTGCTCTCTGATAGCTGTTTTCCACCACATTCCTCAACCCAGACCACCATATATCATCAACATAAACAAAGAAACAGATGCCTCCAATGGTCCAGTAATCCAAGTACAATACTTTAATAAAAGTGAAAAGCCACTCACAAAGTTAAAATCATTAATTTGCCCATCTTTGTTATTACATGGAAAGCCATCAGGATTAATGTTACTAATAATACTATGTTGTCTCACCACCTCTGGTATACCCGTATCGCATTGCCACATAACTTCCAGTTCTGGTCCTGATATCACCTCCGCTTGCCGCGCAGCCATGCCCCAACGCTTTTCATCACGTTCCACTTTGTCACTGACCCCCTAGTTAAGATTTAGTTTGATAATTTTCATGTAGCATTTTTTATTATAGTATTATGTTTTTTATTATTATTTGTACAACTTTATGGAGGAACCTTTTTTCCAATAAAATAAACACTTAGTCAGGCTATGCAGAGTGTACCATCGATCACTGGCTTATTTATTCAAGGGGGATGCCCAACACTGGAAACACTGCCTAGACAAAATTCAGCCCATCCCTGCTGGATTGATCCCTGGAACTCCAGGGTTCCATCTAACAGTGATTAGCTCAAGGGATTCATCCAGCAGGGATGGTCTGAGAGTATTTCTAGGAGGTGTTTCCAGTGTTAGGCATCCCCCTTGAAAAAGTTAGTAGCGACGAAACTCACATAGGGAGTGGAGTCTAACACTGGGAGCTGAGATTTGCTTTTGCTGTGTTTCTATCTGTGGATCCTGTTTTGTTCAGAGGCGCAGCCAGTGGCTGGTGGTATAAAAAATAGAAATGTGCCTAGAGCATGCAGCGTGCATGCTCCCGGCACAGTTACTGGTGGCTACTTGTGATCAGGAGCTTTCTGATCCTGTGACCGCTGTGACAGCCAATCACGGTGGTCACATGATCACAAATCACGCCTCCTGGCTTCTAAAATGCCTTAAAAGGCCAGAAGGCACTGGCGCAAAGGGGTTAAGAATCATACACCATTGCACTTTCTTGTTGTCACAACTTTTTTGTTGTCACAACATTATTATTTATTTTGGTGGAGAAACTTGATGGACTATACACCATTGAGCTTATATATATATATATATATATATATATATATATATATATATAATTATTTATTTATTTATTTATTTATTATTTTTATATTATTATTATTTTTTTTTTTTCAAATAATTAATTTATTTTTTCTTTACATGTTTTATTTGCACAAAAAAAATTCTCATAAGGATTTGTAGATTGTTAACTTATTGGTTATAATCGGAGCTGTTCTGGTACATATTTCTGAGGTTTGATTTATATTTCGCTGCTGATTAATATTGTTTTTCACACTTTTACATTGGGGTGAATTTTTATTTTAGCATGGAAGCGTTTTGTTCATTTCCGTAAATGTATAAAGCATGAAGAGGAGATCCAAGGCATCTTGAGAGCTTGTATCATTAATAAATTGAGTTAACCAATAAAAGTTATTTCTTAAAGCGGAACGTCACCCAACAGGGGACAGTCCGCTTTAAGACCTCCTCTCCCCCTCTATCATATTTGGCATATATTTTTTTTTCTTTGGGGGGGGGGGGAGGGGAGAGTGGATATCTAGTTTTGACAGGTACCCGCTCCCAATTCCACTCAGATCACCTAGGTGATCTAAATGGGAAAGTTTTTGTTCCAGTTTCCACATACCAGGAAGCTATTCTACATAGCCTGGCTCTTATTAAGAACACGCCTGATGAATACATGGTTTATTCAAATACAAGTCGGAAATTTATGGAAACCTAGGATCAAACCACACCATTTCCTTATATTGCCTTATATGGTTCTCTATGTGCCAAAATTACCCAGAAATGAGGACGCCAAGTGCTTTTAAAATGATTTTATCTGTCTGATATGTTCACCGTGCTCTTGTTTAACCTCCCTATGATCTATGTGATCAAATAAAGTACTGTTTGTAATTTTTGAACCCATATTACTCCGCGTGGATTTCTTAGTAACCTCTTTTTTCTGTGTAGTGATGCTCTTGTCACACTACCATATTGTTTAGTATAAAGTTTTCTTTCCCCCCTCCATCCTCGCAATCTTCTGGGACACATTGCAGGTCCCAGAAAACTGTGGAACCATTTGCACAGCAGGCAGTCGGCTCTGAAGCCAAAATCAGCATAGCCAGCTGCCCACAGTTAGTATGCTGATGCTGGGATCCCAAAGGCTAGTCAAGATGGGTGTAAGTATCCTTTTATTAAAAGAAAGCAGTTACAGGATTTGTAGATGCTGACATTTATTTATTTTTTCCAGAGTGAACAACTGCTTTAAACTCCACACTTTTTGCATTAATTAATGGCTATGATACAATTCTCTACTACTGCTGTTATTAGGGATTGCATACGCATTAACTATCTTTCTGCATATTTTCATAATAGCATGAGCATGGCATAAAGATTATGCAATTTGTGTGTTTAATCACTAGTGCGTATAAGGCAGACATGACATGTACCGTATATACTCGAGTATAAGCCGAGTTTTTCAGCACATTTTTTGTGCTGAAAAACGCCCCCTCGGCTTATACTCGAGTCAACGTCTGCAGATGGCTCCCCCCCCCTTCCAACAGAAGGGAAACTAAGTACAGGGGTGGGCAGGGAGCTGCTGTCTCTTACCTGGCTCCGGTCCCACGACGATCTGGTCCAGGAAGCGCGGCTGCTCCTTCATTTGGTTCGTCCACTGGATGTTCGCGCGGCTGCTTGGTTCCGCCTTCTCACCGGTGATTGGCCGCCAGAACTGTAGCTCAGGAAAGGCACACAGGCGGCCAATCACCGGCGAGGAGGCGGAGCTGAGCGGCCCCGCGAAAATCGAGTGAAGGAGATGCAGGTAAGTGTGCCATGCTTAGGTGCTGCTGCAACCACATATGCTGGCTGCAGCAGCACCATACTGGAACAGGGGTCAGCAAGTGTCAGTGGGAGGAATAGTGCCCCATCATTGGTGTCACTGATACCAATGATGGGGCATTATTCCTCCCACTGACACCAACGATGGGGCACTTTTCCTCCCCCCCACTGACACCAATGATTGGGCACTATTCCTCCCCCCCCCACTGACACCAATGATGGGGCACTATTCCACCCCCCACTGACACCAATCATGGAGCACTATTCCACCCCCCACTGACACCAATCATGGGATACTATTCCTCCCCCCCACTGACACCAATGATGGGGCACTTTTCCTCCCCCCCACTGACACCAACGATAGGGCACTATTCCTCCACCCCCCCACTGACACCAATGATGGGATACTATTCCTCCCACTGACACCAATGTTGGGACACTATTCCTCCCACTGACACCAATGATGGGACACTATTCCTCCCACTGACACCAAAGATGGGGCACTATTCCACTGACACCAATAATGGGGTGCTATTCCCCCCACTGATACTAATGATGGGGCACTATTCCTGCCACTGATACCAATGATGGGGCACTATTCCTCCCACTGACACCAATGATGGGGCGCTATTCCTCCCACTGACACCAATGATGGGGCACTATTCCTCCCACTGACACCAATGATGGGGCACTATTCCTCCCACTGATACCAATGATGGGGCACTATTCCTCCCACTGACACCAATGATGGGGCACTATTCCTCCCACTGATACCAATGATGGGGCACTATTCCTCCCACTGACACCAATGATGGGGCACTATTCCTCCCACTGACACCAATGATGGGGCACTATTCCTCCCACTGACACCAATGATGGGGCACTATTCCTCCCACTGATACCAATGATGAGACACTATTCCTCCCACTGATACCAATGATGGGGCACTATTCCTCCCACTGACACCAATGATGGGGCACTATTCCTCCCACTGACACCAATGATGAGGCACGATTCTTCCCACTGGTGTTCCCACCCTCGGTTTATACTCGAGTCAATAGTTTTTCCCAGTTTTTTGTGGTAAAATTAGGTACCTCGGCTTATATTCGGGTCGGCTTATACTCGAGTATATACGGTAATATTTTGTCTTGCAGAAAAGCTGAAAAAAATTGTGCAGGAAAAAATAAGCAGTAAGTAGTGTTTTGTTATTTCAGTCATAAATTACTGTACATTAGCACAATGCTTCCTAAATCATATAGCATTTGTTATATCGCTGCTAAATGCACCAATTCCAATTTACAAATGTCCACACTGTTGGTAATTTGCTGAAGAAATGTAGGGAATTCCATAAAATGATTTGAATATTGTTGAGAAGAAATGTTGCCATATATCTTTATGCTAAATGTGCCTGTATTTCATTTATACATTTTTTTTTCTATGAAGTTGTTCTTTGGAAAATGGAAACACGGTTATTTGCAGCCATATTAAAAATAAATGTAAAGTTCTAAGTCAACTTCTTGATCTGTTCTTCAAAAACAAATAATGAAATGTGTTATGTGGTAAATGAAAAGTAGAAGCACGAGTCTGAATTTAAAGCATTGCCTTATGAAGATGGCAGCTGCTGCTTCTTAATGAGAGATTTACATAGGAAAAATAGGCAATCACATTTTTCCCTTTTCCCCACAATGAGCAAAAATTCAATTAGACTGGTTATTCTTTCCATATTCCACAGCTGCAACCAATTTCAAACAGAAGCAATGATTCCCATATTGCATTGCTCATTTTAATTGTTTATATTTTACCTCGGTATGCAACATAAGTTTCATCAGTTGGTTTAAAAATTAGGTGAATCACGGAATAGCAATAGTTGTGTCTTTTTTGGCTGTATGTGCAGAGTTGACTGTCTGTAGAGAATAATTTGGTTCATGAATCATGACTGCCTGTAATTGGTATGAGAATGTATTAATCAGTACTATCAGAAACAAACTAAGAATATAATTCTCATTCCTATAAACTACATGGTCAGGGCTGGATGAACCAGTAAACCAAGGTAGGTCAAGTAAAATAAGAAACTTTTCTCTGTAATACTAGCTGTGGGGAGTTGCCTTTGATGCCAGAGTTTGCATTTCTACTGGTTGCACAGTTGAAATTCAAACCCACTGCATACAGAATAATTTTATTTTTTTTAATTTTTAAACAATAATTCCTTGCAATGCTTGCAGTCTTAAAATAATACTCCTCCTTAATCCTTAATATTTTGTTATATATCTAGTTGTCATGATAACCCTCTGACCATATTACTTTGAGTTTGATGTGCATATTTGCTTCAAGCACTGCATAGCAACCATAAAACTAGAATTTTAAGAAGAATGATCATCTCAGGTCTACAGTAACTGATCCCAAGCTCCAAACAGGTGACCCTCTACTGTGGGTGCACCAAGTGCTGGTCACCGGAGCCCATTTCCACACCTTCTAAATGCCATACACAAAGGGCTGCATTCCAGTAGCGTAATTTTGTCCAGCATACTTTTTTGAACAAAGCAGCAAATCTCGCATGCCCCTCTAATACATTTCACCCTGTTGGGCTTTATCATAGAGATAGCAAAGAATAGGGGTAGAGGTGTTTATATACACTGACAAATTAAAACCATCAACATCTTAAATAGGTATACACAGTATATAAACCTCCTTCCTAACAATCTTAAACACCTCAAGACCAGAAACATGCAACCCCTTACTGCCTAGTCAATTTTTCAGTTTTCAATGCTGTCACACTTTGAATAACAATTACTTAGGCATGTACCACTGCACCCAAATGTTTATCATTTTTTTGAGATGGATAGAGCATTCCTTTGGTGGTATTAATACCACAATGTTTTTTTATATTTTGCGATATAAAGAAAAAAAATACCCAACATTTCCTTAGTTACTGTTATAAAATTTTGTAAATAAATAATTTTTCTTCATAAATTTGGGCCAAAATGTATTCTGCTACATTTCTTTGGTAAAAATAACTCAAATCAGTGTATATTATTTAGTCTGTGTGAAAGTTATAGAATCTACAAATAGTGGTATACATATACACTGAAAGTTTATCAGTGATGTACTGACTGCCTATCTCACTTCTTGAGGCCCTAAAATGCAAGGACAGTACAAATACTCTTTTTAGAAAGTAGGCAGCCCAAGGTATTTAGTATAAGGCAGGGTGAATTTTTTTAAGTTGCAATTTTTGTCACAATTTTTTGGCAAATGAAGAAATTTAATTAAGTTTTTTTTTTTGTTGTCATTTGAGTTGTCATTTTAACAAGTTTTTTTCTCACACATAGCATAGGGACACTTGCAATTACACTATAAAACACATTCTGCTATGCCTCCCAAGTATAAAAGTTTTTTTCACAGCCTAGGTGTATAGAGGTGCCATACATCCAAGGAGCACCTTCAGGCGTTCCAGGGACATAAATTGCACATCTAATATCCTGACTACGTATTACATTTTTGGAGGACCTGGAGCACCAAGATAGTGGACCCCATTTTGAAAAGCAAACACTTCAATCTATTTTTACTGTAGGCATAAAAATACAATTTTCTTGCCACAAGTTTTTGGAAAAGTGCAGCCAAGAAAATGAAAATATATTTTTTTTTTTACACAAAATTGTCAATTAATAGGATATTGCTAACACAAAGCACAGAGGTACTTATAATCACAATCCATAATATATTCTGCTACTCCCCCTAAGTATTGCGATACCACATGCGTGAGACTTTTTCACAGCCTGGATGAACAGAGGGGCCCAAAATCCTTCAGGTGTTCCAGGGGCATGAATTTTGCACATCTAATTTCCTGACTACCTGTAACATTTTTGGATTGCTGTTGATGCACAGTTTATAATCCAGCTGGCACACTAAGAATATTGAAGAGTGTATATGTTTATAAAAAGGAGCGATCACTGCATGGGCCCACAACACTGAACACTAGTTTTCTTTTTTCACTTTTTATATTTGGTTGCATTATCTAAGTTTTGAGGCTATTGGATTAACATTTTTTATCTAATTCATGTATTTATGAACACGTTTGCATAGCACATATCATATTTATATATATATATATATATATATATATATATATATATATATATAAAATTCATTTGGTTATAGTGCTGCTCCAGCACTGTTGAAGTAATTTAAATTAAATCTATAGCAATTTTAGACTTTTTCTTGACTTTTTAGAACAATTGACTTTTTACTTGCTTACAATTTTAAACTCTTATTTTGTATCGTTTTACTATGGGCTGTCAATGTTTTACGCATGATTCACACAAATTTCATCCAAGATTCACCTATTTATCCAACAAAATCTTATTGTAAAAAATGAATAAATCTTGGGTGAAAGTTGTGTACATTTTAAAGACTAAATTTGCCTTAAAAAGGTGCAATATCAGGATTCCACAGAATCTCAGCATAGCTGTCTGTCTGTACCACCCTAGTGTAACATGGTACCAAAGGTGAACGTATCCTTTAAGTGAAAACATAGATAAATAGACTCCTATTTGTAAGCAATATTCCTTTTTCAAATAAACATTCAATAATAACAAAAAATTCCCAGAGCACCATGTGTTATTTAAGGTAGCATGACAGTAGCAATCTGCATTGTCTAACTGAGACTTTAGAGTAAAGCTGGCCATACACGCATCAGTTTTTTTTATCAGCCCGTGGCAACACGACCAAAGTGGATGGGGAATGCTCCCTTGCTGTGTCATTTTATTCTAACAGAGGGATCTCCTCTGAGTCAAAATACACTGGTCATCCCTGCAGCTGATTTGCTGCAGTGCTGATTGAAGCAGCCTATTGTTAGATTGACAGTTCTTGAATGGGAATGGCCATAGATTGATCAAAATTTGGCCAATTCCTGCTGAACCAGTCCAAATTCAATCCACCTATGGCCAGCTTATGAGTGACTGCTGTGAGTCATTCGGCAAAGTGTAAATTTAACCGTGAACGACTGAGATCTGCAAACTATAGGCTTTTTTCAACAGGTTGTAAATGGATAAGGAAGTAGTGAAAGGAGTGGAGAACTCCAACTCAAAAAAATAACCAAAGGAAAAGCCAGCGTTTCTCAAACTGCCAGAGTAGTGACAATTTAACAAACCTCTTCACAATCCAATCTAGCCACTGTAGTGGCTTTACTTCTCATAGGAGAATTATCTTATGATTGCAGCACTCTCTCTCTCCACTAAAGCAAATAGAGTGCAGGTATAACACTGCTTTTTCAACTATGCAACTCCAAGATGTAATCCAAAAACAACTGTCCTCTCAATAGTACAAATAAAGATCTCTCTCTCCCCTTTATATATATATATATATATATATACATTTATTAACAAAAGAAAAAAAATATCTATACTGTATGTACACATATATCTGCACATCCACATATATATACAGTATATATATATATATACATATATATATATATCCATAAGCAAATACACTGCTCAAAAAAATAAAAGGAACACTGAAAATACATCAGATCACAGACACCCCAGAGTCAAAGTGAAAACATTATGCAGCAGGCTAGTCCATTTTGCTGAAATTTCATTGCAGCAACTCAAAATGGTACTCAGTAGTTTTGTATGGCCCCTACGTGCTTGTATGTATGCCTGACAACGTCGGGGCATGCGCCTAATGAGACAACGAATGGTGTCCTGGGCTATTTCCTCCCAGATCTGGACCAGAGCATCACTGAGCTCCTGGACGGTCTGAGGTGCAACCTGGCGGTGTCGGTTGGTCCGAAACATAGTATCCCAGAAGTGTTCTATTGGATTTAGGTCAGGCGACGAAGTTTTATTATTGTTTTAAAGCTCTCAGATAAAATGTTTAAGAAAAAGGCTTGCAAGTGTGCTTTCTGTGTTCCAGCTCCTAACATACCAGGATGGTATAATACACCATACTGGCTAGGGAGTGGGCACATATAATGGGGTTTAGTGACATACCTGAGATCCCAATAGACATTAAAAAGCCTGCTATGCTCCTGCAAGCTATGAAGGCTGTCCTGTCACCTAAAAAAATCCTGGGAGGGTGGCGGGAGATAGAGGGCAGATTTTGCTCATGGCTTATCAGCAACAGCATGCTGTCTGTTGTCAGCTAGAGGAGCAAGTGACAAAGTATCATAATGCCGCAGCGGAGATACATGACATGCTGTCAAGGTGACTCCACCATTGACAGCAGCGGTCCCTGATGTGGTCACAATCATAGAAAATATACAAAGACATTCTGGTGTTTGGTATGTGGCATTATATCTGGCCCAGGTCGTTTTCACCATTCCTATAGCTGAAGAAAGCCAGGAACAATTCAGTTTTACGTGGAATGGCAGACAATTTACCTTTACCAGGGTACCCCAATGCTATGTACATTCTCCCACCATCTGCCACCGGCTGGTGGCAAAACATCTGGCTGAGTTAACCCTCCCTCCAGATCAACAGATACAACATTACATAGATGACATTCTCATTCAAGTCTCAGATGAGCAAGGGGTAGCAGACACTCTAGCCATGATAGTTGACCATATGAAACAGAAAGAGTGGGAGATTAACCCAGATAAGATACAAGGCCCCTCACAAACAGTGAAGTTTCTGGTTATTCAATGGCACTGTGGAAACAGAGAAATACCCCCCAAAGCTAGACAGAAGATACTAGATATCAAAGAGTCACAAAATAAAACAGCACAAAGGTACATTGGGCTCTTGGATTTTGGAGACAGCACATCCCTCATTTGGGCCAGGTTTTAGTGCCCCTGTATCAGGTTATCCATAAATAGAAAGAATTTGATTGGGGTAGGGAACAACAGTTGGCTTTTGAAACATCCAAACAGATAGTCCAGCAAGCCCTGGACATATGGTCCTTACGCCCGGGGGATGTAGCATTGCAAGTATAAGTGCAGGATAAGTGGGCTAGCTGGAGCTTATGGCAGAAACAGGACAGGAAGCGGGTCCCTTTGGTATTTTGGACCCGTAAATTGCCAGAGGTCGGAGAAAGATATACTGCATTTGAGAAACAATTGCTAGCTTGCTATTGGGCACTGATAGACACAGAGCAGAAATCCCAATTATGCAGTGGGTAATAAGTTCCCCAAAGTCTTACAAGATTGGCCATGGCCATGCCCAAGAGGCCAGTGTCATTAAATGGAAATGGTACATACAAAATAGAGCTAAAGTAGGGCCTGCAGGTCTCTCTACTCTTCATGAACAGGTAGCACGTAAGGCCTAGTAACCCCTTTAGATAATCTACATCAGCAAGTGGAATCACCTGTGAAATGGGGTAAGCCTTTCAGTAAACTCACATCTGAGGAGCAGCACCATGCTTGGTTCACTGATGGCTCTGATAAATATAAAGGAGCAGAGCGAAACTGGAAAGCTGTGGCTTATGGGCCTATTAGCAAACAATTTGTGCAGAAAGAAAGAAAAGGTAAGAGCAGCCAATATGCAGAATTGTATGCAGTGTATTTAGCCCTTGCCAAAGAAATGCCTGGTCAATGTCACCTGTATACAGACTCATCATCAGTGGCTAATGGCCTGGCCATACGGATGCCCATGTGGGCTGCTAAGGATTTTATGATTCACTCTAAAAAGTGTGGGGAAAGGAATTGTGGCAGCAGATTTGGGACTTGGCATCCCTAGGTACCATCACGGTGCATCATGTAGATGCCCATTGTGGGACTGACTCATTGGAACATAATTCTACAGCTGACCAAAGGGCCAAAGTGGCTGAAGTGGCCGTCCCCTCGGACATGGATGCGGTGGAAGGGCTGGCTGCTTGGACTCATGGGAAATGCAGACACCTGGGAGAAAAAGCTACTTACAGGTGGGCGCAACAAAGAGGGTTGGGACTCACCACTGATGTAATTAAAAATGTGATCGCTAAATGCCCTGTTTGTCAACAATACAACAACGTCCTGTCTCCAGCCCTATGGTAAATTGTTGAGAGGAAAAGGGCCTGCGCAGATATGGCAAATAGACTATGCAGGCCCCTGCCCATTAGCAAAAACTGCCAATACATTTGTGTTGCTGCAGACAGCTTTTCAGGACTATTTGTGTTCCAACCCTGCCGCAAGGCCAATCCGGATAACACCATTGTTACTCTGGAGAGAGTAGCAGCTATGTATGGATCACCTCAGCAAGTACAATCTGATAATGGTACGCACTTTACAGGGAACAAAGTTAAGCTATATGCTGAGGAAAATGATATTCAGTGGGTATACCATATCCCATATTACCCACAGGCCTCAGGCCTCGCGGAAAGCATGGTAGGCCTACGTAAACAACAACTGAGGAAACTAGGAGGAGAAGAGTTGCGTGCTTGGAGGACTCACCTTCCCCTAGCAGTTAAGCAACTCAATGACAGACCACTGGCTAGTGGTTTTACCCGCTACATAGGATGCTGAACCATGACTGTACAGACCACAGGCATTCAGTCCTGTCTACAGGTGACCAACGGGTGGAGGAAAAGCCTCCTACATTGGCTCCTTTACCTGTTACAGGTAAAGGAATCCGGAGAGCGGGCGCCCGGGTAATGGTCCCCCATTGCAAGCTGAAATCATAGCCTCCGGTGATGACAGTACCCTGATTATTTTAGTGGATGACAAGTGACGGCATGTACCATCTGGAAAATTCTTCCTCAGGGAATAGATACACTAACTGTGGTGTGGTAAGGGCTCTTTCCACCTCACAGCCTTATGGCAGCTTTATAGGACCTAAAAAACTCCAGGAAGCATCTCACAGGAGTTAGAAGGGTAAGCGGCTGTATGACAATACTATTTATAAGAGTAATAAGGTACCTTGTTTGTTTTTTCCTTTCTTATAAGAATGAAAGACGTTAACGCAAAAGTTTCTTTCTCACTTTAGGAACAATAAGATAAGATAATAGAAATAAGTTTAAGGAGTAAAATGAACCCTTAGAGTTAGTGTTAAGATAAAAGCTTTATCTAGTATTCACAAGAATGATTTCTTCTATAGGAAATGAAGACCATCCTGTAACGTGCTATTTTGACGCATGTGCATATGCCACTCCATTGGGAAAATTCAGGAGACGGCCATGCACCTACTATGGATAAATCTGGTGTTGATTCTGTTGTCCAGCAATCCAAGGCTGCGAGTGGAAGCAGATGATGGGGAGATCCCTGACATCCCTATGCCTACAGAGGATGCAAACCAAGAGAAGAGTTCATCTCATGCCCCGGATCAAAGCTCATCAACACCCTCAGTCGGAGGGCAAGTGAGGTTGGACATTAAGACTCTTGAAGGAACTGCTACAGGAACTGCATTGGCACTTCTGATGCTTAATAAGGAAAGCGTGATATCTGACAATGGGACTCCTGTTCCGGAAAGATGTGCCTCTGATTCAAGCAGAGCACTCTCACCCCCTTGTGTGTTGTTATTCACAGCCATCAGGAGGGTATGGAGAGGTCTTATGGATGGTAGAGATGGTCCATCATTGCTGGGAGTCAGGAGATGCAGGGACATTTGGTGGGAAAATGGACACTACTCTAGAGGGTCAAGCAACATACACGTTTGAAGTAAAAGAAAACGAAGGATTGTATTTTTGTATTAATGCTACCTTAACCTCCCTGGAGGTATTACCGCGTGTAGCTCGGGGTAAAGTTTCAGCACCACAAACAGTAACTCCGAGCTACAATCGGGAATACCCTGCAGCGTTGCTCCGGGATTCCTTCTGCGCTTACCTTGACCTTCGCTCCCACGATGTGTCTCCTGCAGTGTCCCCTGCCATCTCCTCCGGCCAATGCCGGCATCTGTCTTCCGGGTTCCGTTCCCTGCGACGTCAGGATGTACGGGGGACGTAACCGGCAGGAAATGTTAAAATTTCAAAAAGTGACATTCACTAAAATCACTAAAATCACATAGTAAAACATTACTGTATCAAAGCATTTCACATACATTTTTTGTCCCTAGTGCTTTGTCCTGTGCCCTGCCTGCATTTTTACTGTTCTTTCTGCCTGGAAACTGAGAAATGTCCATGGCGTCCAAAAAGCGTCCCTTTTGGTCAAAAGTGGTTTTAGACCAGCTAGAGAACAGCGATAGTAAATTAGAACCACTTGCAGAATTGAGTGATAATGATTCGTGGCGAAATTCGTCATCAGACACTGAAAACGATTTTGCGACTTTGCTCAGCGATGTGCGAACTTGGCTCTATATTTCAAATTTCAGTGTTTTTGGTTTGATTACATTATTGAAATAAATTTATTATTATATTATTATTTTTTATGATTATTTTTTAAATTATAATTTATGATTTTGTGTTTCAAATATTATCATACCCGGGATGTTTATTAGACTCTTATTCGGACAGATTTCAGTGAGTTATTCCTAAAAATTACAGACCTACAATAAAAAAAGACATACTTCCATACAAAAAAATGTACCGCTTTGAACACAGAAGTACTGACATAATCAGACCGCTAGGGAGGTCAATAGAACAACCATGGGTGATAGAGGTGTTAATCCTGCAGAGCAGAAACTGTGGGCCTATATTGCCACAAAGGAACCCCAGCCAATGGGAAACGCAGAACAATTGATTCAATCAATGCAGGCTGTGTACTTGGCTGAGGACCACTGCAAACCATGCTGGATGTGTGCACATGCCTCTCGGAGTTACCAGACAGGTATGCCTTACCTGGTGACTATGCCTGAACTGATCAAAGTGATAATAGAACATTTTACCATAGAATGGTGGATGGTGCATCAGACTCGCTTTGCTCCCCCACTTCACCTCCTGAGGATTATCCAAGAAGAACAGGCGGTAGTCAAACTATACCTGGGGTCAGGTGGCCTAGCTAAAAGAACTACACCCATTGCAGTGACATTGACTATTAGTCGATATCACTACTGTAATGTGCTTTTGCAGTGGCAATGTGCCTGGCACTGGAACTATGATGGGTTAAGGAGGAGACAGATGGGGAATATGCTTGGTTGTGCTATTGGTGGTTTGGGAATGTAGATAAGGTACAAGTGAGCTCAGGTCTTGCTCTCCCATTATATCACTGTAGAGGAAGGGATAGATTAAATAAATGTGGGGGAAACATACAAACTATGCGTAAGCCAGCACGGATTGGTACAAAACGTACGGACTATACCTATAAGTATGATACTAGCCGTTGCAAGGCATCTGCAAGCAATTTATATTGGTTGTGTGGAAATTGGGCTTACAAGACTCCCCCATGTGAGCAACAGGACCCCTGTGTTTTGGACCTTGTGGTTCCATCCATCTATAGGGTAAACACCCTGCCCGAATACCCAGGAGGACTGTCTCAGTATTCCTGTATCTCCCCTCGGGAGAAATGCTCCCAGGACAAGTACCAAAATGTCAGAACCACAGGAGCTGGAGAGTTTTGGAATTCAGTCTTTCCCCAGCTAGGTGTGGGGGATTTATACACAAAAATGGATTGTTTGCTTAATGTTCTAGAAGAAGCTTTTAGTGCCACAGGTGAGGCTATTTCTGCAGTTTCAGCTGAACAAGAACAAATGTGGTAGTTCAGAACCAGATGGCTCTGGACTACCTGGCGGCCCAAGGCAGTTTGCCATGTGGTAGGAGATGCCTGTTCTTTTATAGAGGATAAGACTGGACGAATCTCCCATGAAATTGAAAGATTGGAGGAGGTTCAGGCCCATCTCAAGCCTATTAATGACACCACCTGGAATATAGCAGGAAGTATCTCAGACTTCATTAAGGATTTTGACTGGACTTTTGGATTGGGAGAAATGTTCAGCAGGCTGGCTGGAACCTTACTTATGTGGGCTCTTATTATTGGGGGTTGTTTATTGACTTTGATAATAACATGGAAGCTGGGCTTGTATTTGATAGCGCAGTGGTGGCAGACCCCGGGAAACCAATGGCCCAATGCCAAGGGGTGGAATGTAATGCCTATGAAGTGTGTTGGCCTTGGGCCCTTGGTTTCTTGGGAAATTTTTACAATAAAGCATCGTTGCCCATATGCCAGAAGCATGGGGAGTGCAATTGATGTCATTTTCTAGGCTAAGGGAAACTTACAGTGTCACAAGACATTAGAACAGCTTAAATTAGATAAAACTTGTTTATGCAGTATGACTTGTTTGTGTAGTTAGAAATGTTTAAGTTAGATTAGATAAGACTTCTTTGTGCAGTTAGGTGACTGGGTGTGACTCTGTTACCTCACAGAACCTTTTGGTGTTTTTCGGCAATAACACTTCTTGGAATGGAAAAAAGCACCAACTGCTCTTGGAATGTGGCCGGAGGCACTGAACCAGAATATTTAAGAGGGGCCTGGAGACGATGAGATCAGAGGCCATCACATGCGTGTGGGGGACGCTCTGACGCTGGGACTTTTTCCGAAGCTGCATGACCTCATCGATCGATCGTGTTCTAGGCTTCTCCATGATCTCCTGTGCACTGTGGTTTTGATGAGGACTTCCTTCTCTTCTTCCCTTAGCTTTGGTAATGTATTATTTCTATGCTGTGAGGCTGTCAAATGATATGTTTGTTTCATGCTGCAATACTCACATTACTATTGGTATGTGTTATTATGCAGATTGTGATGACCATAAGATATATCCTCCTGTGTGTTGTGTGATAATAAAAGTGGAAGTTTTGACAGTGCAAGAACACTGCAGTTGGATTCTGTTATTTCTTGGGGTGCTGAGTGAATGCTGCATGATATGCCAGGGCAGCTTTACACTTGGTAGTGTGTCCCTCACAAAGCTTATAAACTATGCTGGTTTATCATACCTTTGTAGTGTGAGTGACTTGCATTTGGTGTTTGTGTCCAGCCTTGCATTATATCACTTAAATTGTTTTTTGTTGTTTTTACTTCTGGCCTTGTTGTTCATTGCACTTATTTGGAATTCTGTTACGATGGATATCATTCACTACCCCTATAAGCAATGCTTATGCTGCTTCTTTATGGTAGTTGAGCTAAGATTCTTTAGACTGGGCAGGTCTTATAACAAGAAGAGGGACATGGCAGCTACACACCAATTGTGTATGAGAGATTATCTTTGTATTTTATTGTTTCTCTCTGTAAAAAAGTAGAAAATCCAATAAAAAAGACTGAAATTTAAAGTGTCGGTTCAGTGTTGCCTAAGGCTTGTTATGATTTGCCAGCTATGTAGTGGCAAACCACATTACAAAATAGATTTTACATGCAGAACTGATGCTTCTCAAGCTGAAAATTGACAGCTGTGCTATGTGCAAAGTTGCATTTATATGAAAAGTGTGCATACAAACCTTTATTATACCTGAAAGCAAAGAACATACGTGCTGTGTGTCAACAGAACAGGAAGCAAGGGCAAATCTCTCCAATGGAGGCCTTGTCATCAGTAAAATCTGATAGAAGGTATAACCCTTCCCCAATCCATTCCAGAGTTTTGGCTAAAAATACACATGCCTTAGAGCTTGTAAAGTATCAGAGATACCTGCTATATCTATTAAGGAAACCATGGGTGTCACCTATGCTGCACTTAAAACTTTTCTGTCATTCTTCATCTCCATTAGATGAGTGGTGGGAGAATTAGTAGTTTTCAGAAGAAAGATAAAAAATTTTTTGAAATGATCTCACAAAAGTGATAAGGGCTCTGCATTTATTGCAAGATCAGCAGGTATATTTTGTACTTGTTGAGAATGTTCCTAGCCTGAAAAAGACAGCTAATGCAGCCACCACATCCAAGAAATGGTAAGTTGCAATATATAAAATTTTTTTGTTGGGTATAGATATAACTTAATCAGATCTATCATAATATATTGAAAATGATAAAGGAAATGAGCTAAAACAGGCAATAATCACTTGAGTACTTTTGCACTGAGGGCTTGCATGAGCAAGCGGGTATAGCGATCCTTAATCCTAGTTACACCAAAGTTTAATGCATACAGCATGGTCCTAGTTTTCACTGCACATAGAACATCCAAATACTTCTGGTTTCGAGCCTTCATTTCCAAAAAAGTGCACAAAGGAATCCATTTTTAAAATTTTTCCTGAAAATAAGTCTAGCCACAAACACATGGATTCCTCATGTTCAGCCCACAGTTTGAACAAGAAAAATAGATTCCTCCATCCACGCTGTTTAGCGTGGATGGAGGAACATTGACTGCATCTTGTTGGATGAAGTCACGGTTTGGCCAACAATTTTCTACTTCTCCTTTCTTAATTTTGATTCAATGTTTGTTCAGTGGGAACGACAGGGACACCTATGGCTTGATTTGAAATTTCAGATGTATATGGCTGGCTTAAGAGAAGTTTGCTAAGCAATGAATTGTGTGTGTGCCAAGTTAAGCAGCCAGTCAAAAAAAAATCTGCTAAACTATTGGAGCAAAAGAGGCAGCTAATATTTGGTCATTGATTACTGGGACCTCCACTCCAAGCACTGTATGAAAAATGTATGCACGCTTTATGACCACGATGTGTACTATGGCTTTCTTAATTTTACAGTTGCCTTGAATGATACCAGTGCTAATGTTGTGCCCTTTTCTTCTTACACAAGATATGAATGTGAAAGAGATGTAGACCCAAAAACATTTGCAGAAATCAAATCCTTATTTAAGGCTTGCCAAAGCTTTGCTTATATACACTCATGGACTCCTTAATTAGGTACACCTTGCTAACTGGTGTGGTCCTCTGTTGCTGTAGCCTTTCTACTTCAAGGTTCGACGTGTTGTGCATTCAGAGATGGTATTCTGCATACCTTGGTTATAACGAGTGGTTATTTGAGTTACTGTTGACTTTCTATCATCTTGAACCAGTCTGCCTATTCTCCATTGACCTTTGACATCAGTAAGGCATTTTTGTCCATACAATTGCAGCTCACTTGATATTTTCTCTTTTTCGGACCATTCTCTGAAAACCCTAGAGATGGTTGTGTGTGAAAATCCCAGTGGATCAGCAGTTTTGGAAATACTCAGACCAGCCCATCTGACACCAACAACCATGTCATGTTCAAAGTCAATGTCAATTAAATGCCCTTTCTTCCCAATTCTGATGCTCAGTTTGAACTTCAGCAAGTCATCTTCACCACGTCTAGATGCCTAAATGCATTGAGTTGCTGCCATGTGATTGGCTGATTAGCAATTTGTGTTCCCAAGCAATTGAACAGGTGTACCTAATAAAGTGGCTGATGAGTCTATGGTAAAATATTAAAGCATACATTCCATAGCAAACCACATTGTTAGTGATTTCAGCACATATTAGCAGTAAATAAAGAAATAATATCAGTTTTAGGTGTGCTATGTTGTGTTGGCAATCCCCCAAACATTTTACACTGTGAAGAAGGAGAGCGCTTGTTCTTGTGATGCTGGGGGAATGATGAACTATCAACATCTCTCAACCTCTATTCCAGGAGGGAGCAGATCAGTCAGGAGGGTAGTTTTTTTTTAACAGGGTTTGAGGCAGTTTCAAGAACCTACAGGTATGGCATGTAAACTAAGCTTCATTTTTCTAAGCAGCACAATGTTTTTAAACCTACGGAAGCTCCTTTACTGTACAGCACTTATTTTTGGAAAGATGAAACCTTCTTTCAAAGTAGACTTTTCATTAGCTTTACTAGCCAGTGTGAATAAATTACTGTCATATCACAATAACAGCACAATTTTTGAAAATAACAAACTTTTATCATTAGAAACCTTTAGGCCTTAATCATGTGACTTTGCCTATGCTAAGATGATGTCACCTGCTATACATAGTAGATACCATTTCCTCAATCTCCAGTCATCCAACTGCAAATTTATTCATTCATATAAAATCTCAAGATGAAAAATGGCAGTAAGGGCTGATCACACAATCATACAAGGGGAGTACCTTCAAATGTATTGTGGAGTAAGGCATTTTAGACTGTTTTATAGCCTATCACACTGGTTTATATTGTGAAGCTATCATTTTGAACTTGGGACCCTTTAAACTTTGTGCTAACATTTATATACAACTTACAAAAATACTGTAGCTGCTGGCTTTTAATAAACATACACTTACCAGTCTAGGGTCCCTGGCACACTGTGAGTCACACTGAGTTTTGGAAAGGAGCCCCAGCCTCCTGGGAGCCATTACATGTTTCAGGAGGTTGCAGGCAGGGAGAAGGGGTCTGAGCTGGAACTTGAGCTGGTCCCCCTTCTAGATGTAGGTACCCACTCTCTAGAAAAAAAAAACCCTCTAAAATTGTTAGAGAGAGAAGAGGAGCTACCATAAAGTATTTGCAACCCTTTCTTTGGGGGCAGTTAAAGTGATACTAAACAAAAACTGTTTAGTATCACTTATTCCTTCCCTTTCTGTATATGGATGATGGTACTGTAATTATTGCAATAAAAAAAATCTAAGCACCTTTTTCCTAATCGTTATACAGCTGTCATATAATCTAGTTCTTTCCCAGCCTGTTTGCAGGGAAACAGTGGCAGGAGGAGCTCAGCTTCTGGACCTCAGCTGCTGGTCACCTGTTCAAAATAAAAAAATAGCCTTTGGGATACAGAGTAAAAATAAATAATCAACATCAATAAACTGTTTTAAATCGTCATACAAATATATATTTGAAACCAAATCTTTATTATTTTTTTGGCAGTACTGACAGACTGTGTCACACCACTCCAGCCTGTGCCTTAGAATAAAAGGGAGGTGGAGCCTCCACCAATCAAGATGTAATATCCCATCCCCATTGTGTTTAGCTGGTTAGTGGGCATGTTGGAGGAAGGAGGGAGTGGGCTATAATCTACCACTGTATATACGTATACTTTTGTGATCCTATAACAGGGGTCTCCAAATATTATAAACAAAGAACCAGTTTACTGTCCTTTAAACTTTAGGGGGGCCAGACTGTGGCAAGTGGGAGTAGAAACTGTCCTTGTTTCAGTGGGGGTAAATAGTGCAATCGTTGGTGTCAGGGGGAGGAATAGTGCCTCATCATTGTTGTCAGGGGGGAGGGATAATGCCACATCATTGGTGTCAGTGGGAGTGACAATGCCCCATCATTAGTGTCAGTGGGAGCAATAGTGCCCCATTGTTGATGTCAATGGGAGTGATAGTGCCCCTTTGCTGATGTCAATGGGAGCGATAGTGCCCCATTGTTGATGTCAATGGGAGCGATAGTGCCCCATCGTTGGTGTCAGTGGGAGGAACAGTGCCCCATCATTGGTGTCAATGGGAGGGATAGTGCCCCATTGTTGGTGTCAGTAGGAGGGATAATTTCTTTATGATGTGGGTTTAACGACTACGCACTCTGCAGACTCTGGGCCATGGTGTGATCCCAGACTTACTATTGCTGACACAGAGGCCATTTGAATTAATGATAATGAGCATTTCAAATAGTTTTATACGTTTTTTAATACATTAATACAGGTTCCTATGTGTATTATCTGAAGGATAGGATCTGTTTAATACACTCATTAATACACTCACTATACTACAACCATCAAAGCTTTTAGATTGTGTTGTTTTCTTAAGTAACGCCTTGTATCACTGCTGGATTGCTGTTATGTGGCTTACAAAAATTAAGAACAATGGGAGGTCGATTGTTTTTACTTTCCTATTTTCCATGAAAATGGAAAAAAAAATTACACCATATTTAGATGTTTATAACTTCTTAACCACATGCCACCCAGCCACTGCAGAAATACGGCGGCAGGGCGGCACGGCTGGGCAAAACCACGTATTAAAATGTGTTTGCAAAACAGGTAGGGGGCACACGCGAGGCACGCCACCGCCCTACCTGTCCCGCCGATCACGGCCGCAGATATCAGTCGCCGGGTCACAGCCGTTCATTACGGGCTGTGTCCTGCCGATTAGCGGCAATCACTGACAGAGAGCAGGGCTGCAGTAGCAGAGAAGAGTTTATCTCTCCCGATCAGCATGTCCCTGTGCAGTACACACCCCACCCCCTAGTAAAACACTCCCCTCACACAGTTAATCCTTTCAGTAAATAAAAAAGTTAACCCCTTCCTCCCCAGTGCCATTAGTACAGTGTCAGTGTTTTTTTTTTTGCACTGGGGATGTCAGTGACCCCAAGTCAGTTCCCCCCCAGTGTCAGAATGTCCGCCACAGTCCCGCAGTCCCACCAAAAGTCATAAGTTGCTGATAGCCACCATAAATCACTGATCGCCGCCATAAGTCGCTAATCGCCGCCATTATTAGTATAAAAAAAGATTAAAAATCCCAGAATCTTTCCCGCCGTTTGTAAACGCTATAACTTTCACGTAAACCAATTAATTTACACGTTTTTTTTTTTAGCAAAGACATGTCGCAGAACGCATTTTGGCTGAAATTTCTGACGAAATTTGATTTTTGCATTTTTTTTACTGGACATGTTTTATAGCAAAATGTCCAAAATATTGTTTTTTTTCCTCAAAATTGTCAGACTTTTTTTTTTATAGCACAACAAATAAAAAACGCACAGGCGATCAAATACCACTGAAAGAAAGCTCTATTTGTGTGATAAAAAGGACATAAATTTCATTTATGTACCGTATTGCATGACCGCGCAATTGTCCGTTAAACTAGCACAGCACTGTATAGCAAAAAAATGGCGTAAATTGCAGTATCTATACCATAGTTTGTAGACACTATAACTTTCACACAAAGAAATCAATATACACTTATTGGGATTTTTTTTACCAAAAACATGTAGCAGAATACATTTTGGCCTAAATTTATAACCAAGTTTGAGTTTACTATATATTATTTATAGCTGAAAGTAAAAAATATTGTTTTTCTTCAAAATTGTTGGTCGTTTTTTGTTTATAGCATGAAAAATAAAAAGCGTACAGGTGATCAAATACCACCAAAAGAAAGCTCTATTTGTGTGAAAAAAAGGATGTAAATTTCGTTTGGGTGCAGCATTGCATGACCACACAATTATCAGTTGAATTAGTGCAGCACCGAGTAGCAAAAAGAGGCCTGGTCATTAAGGGGGGTAAATCCTCAGGAGGGCAAGTGGTTAAAACCCATTTTCACTTTTGCATCCAAATTAGAATAACACCTATTTCACATTTGTATTATATCTCCATACATACTTTTAAAAAAAAAATAAAATTTGCAGCTTTCCTTTTTAGATGTTCTTTTCTGGAAACATCAATAAGGAAAGATTCTACTAATGCTGGCCATAGATGGATCAAAAATCAGCCAGTTCAGCAGTGACCAGCTAAATTTTGAATCTTCTATGGCCATTACCCACTCATCAGAAGTCAATGTAATAACTGCAGACTGCAGTGGTATTCAGTGTATTCTGACAGCAGAGGAGTCCCCACTGTCAGAACACAATAGCACATCACAGAGGATTCCTATATCCACCTCGCTTGTGTGAATGTGGAAATCCAATAAAGTTTTTTTTTTATCAGTCCACTGGTTGAACGAAAAAAAAAAAAGACTCATCTATGCCCAGCCTTACAGCTCTTTGTTTATTAGGGGATTGGGAAGCTGCACTTGCCATTATTGCTCCAGTCTGTACTGTGCTGGCAGAACTCATCTCATCAGTTGAAAAGTTGATTTTTTTTAAATTATTTTATTTAAAATGTCATAAAATCATAAAATATATACAGTATACATAACTGTCCCACCCCTTCCTTTCCATACACAAAAGCACTCCCCAAAAAGGTACAACTATTCCCACAACCACTATCATTTATCTATGCAAAGATGCCTATTCTTCTACACATTTTCCTTCCACTCTATCCCAACAATAACACAATCCAACCTTTCTCTATCCCTTCATGCTTTTCTTTCACCGGTCTGCTCCACTCACCCTAAAATATAAAATAAACACATATTAGAACAGTGAAGCCTCCATCAATCAAGTTGTAATATCCCACCCCCATTGTGTTTAGCTGCTTAGTGGGCATGGAGGAGGAGGGAGGGTGTGGGATGTAATCTACCACATGTGCGACCCTATAGCAGGGTGTCTCCAAACTTTATAAATAAAGAACCACCCCTTCCTTCCCACACACAAAAGCACTCCCCAAAAAGATACACAATCTAACCTTTCTCTATCTCTTCATGCTTTTCCTTCACCGGTCCACTCCACTCCCCCTAGAATATAAAATAAACACATATTAGAACAAAACAAGCTAAGCAAAGCCTAATAATTTAATGTTTAATAAATAAAGAAATAATTAGATATTAAAGCTTGGGGCATTACAAAAAATTAAATAACTAAACAGACCACTGTTTCCATTTTTGAAATTTGAAATAGCATGTGCTTATTCCTGCCCAAGCTTTTCAAGGTCCCAGTATCTATAGAAGTACAACCTTCCATGGACACACTCCCTCACATCCACCATCTCCTTTCTAAAAACCAAAATATTCCTTGCATCCTACAAGCTTTTCTCTACACAGTTCACCAAAAACCACAACACTCATTTACTCTTTTCCCAATTTACATAACCATACAGCACCATTTTATAAATTACGCTCCTTACACCACTAAAACCTTCTACCAACTTTTCAATCCTCTCCACACTTCTCTCGCCAAACCACACTCCCTACACCCCTCTCTTGGACATTCCTCAATGTCAATCAATCTCCTCCTTCTCTGAAACACTCTAGATCAGGGTTTTTCAACCAGGGCTCCTCCAGAGGTTGCTAGGGGCTCCTTGAGCAATTACTCCAAAAAAAAAAAATCACCCATCTATGCCCAGCCTTAGTTTCTTTGTGTATAAGGGGACTAGGAAGCTGCACTTGCCATGACGTCTGTACTGCGCTGGCAGAACTCATCTCATCAGTTGGAAACTAGAATGGAACACTGCCTGTCCTAACAAAGGTTAAAGGTTTGGAAGCTGGGCTTCTCAATTGTATGTTCAGTGTGATATGTCTCAATAAAAAAGGCTTAGGGACAATGTGATCTATCCCTAAGCCTTTCTATTGACACAG